>NC_041387.1:89315385-89355587 GCF_002162155.2 Triticum dicoccoides | reverse complement strand
GTAGCGCCCTACAATGAACCGCGCTACTACTATGGAAGTTAGCAGCAGTGCGCTTCGAAGAAAACCGCTACTGCTAAGATCAGCCCACAAGTTTAGTCCCACCCCGCTCCGTGAACAGGGTGTTTACCACCTTAAATATGTTATTTCTGAAACTATCACAACTAGTTGGTCTTCACTGAACTCTATGTGTAAAATTTGTGGCCGCAATATGAGTCCTCTCCGGTTCCTACCGGAGAGGACTCATATTGACAATTCAGATTGTACACAAAAAGATCATTGGTGGCCAATGTATTTTTGCATCGACGTATTTTTGTATAGTTACACTTAGCAGTAGCGGTTTATATGCAAAGCGCTACTGCTATTCAGATTAGCTGTAGCGCGTTTTGGCAAATGCGCTACAACTATCCCTACCTTATCGCCACGCGCAGGACTGACCCTCTCTCTCACTCACACTCTCACTCTCGCCCGCGTGCCGATAACCGTCGTCGTGCGTCGCCGCCGCTGCCGCCTTCGTCCGTCCGCCGCCAAGGTACTCCCCTCCTTCTGTCCCTCCTTCTGTCCCTCCTCCCTCCTTCTGCGGCCGCCCCTCCCTCCTCCGCCGCCGCCCTCCTCCCTCCGCCTACGGCCGCCCCTCCTCCCTCCACCGCCGGCAGCCCTCCTCCCATCGCCCTCGACCTCACCGCCGCCACCCGAGCCCACCCACCACCGCCGCCTCCCGATCCCGATCCCGCCCTCGCTGCCCCTAGCTACCTCTCCGTCGCCCCCCACCCCCTGCCACTAGTTAGTACTAGATTTAGTAGTAGTAGATGTTAATTTAGGGTTCATAGCTAGTACTAGATGTTGCTTAGTTAGTACTAGATTTTTAGTAGTAGTAGATGTTAATTACTAGTAGTGATGGTACTAGTTAAGTAGGGCAATATGATTAATAGTAGTTGTAGTTGAACTACTTTAGTTGTAGTTGAACTAGTTTAGTAATTAAATTAATAAACTAGTTGAACTAGTTATATTAATAGAACTAATGTATTTTTAGTAAGATAATTGATATAACTAGTTGAACTACTTTATTTTTAGAAAGAACTAGTTTTTTTTCTATTTATAGTAAGTTTATATTTAGTAAGAACTAGTTGAATTAACAAAACTAGTTGAACATGTCATATTTGTTGTTATTTTTTAGTTTAAGCAATTATTCGGGATGTATTAGTGATAACTTATACGGTTTCAGGTGACCACCGTCGTCCCCGTCACCGACCCCCTCTAACATCCCCGTCCCAGTCACCGACCCCCTCCGACGTCGAGGTGAGACCAGCCAAATATCCTTGTATATCTTGTGTTGTTGCTCAAATAGGATATGTGGTTGCCCAAGTGGTCATTCATGTTCAGTTTACATCTCTGAGTGGCCTATGTTTTGCCGGAGTGTTGATTAATTTCCGTTCCGGCAAATTTCAGGCGCTCGATGTGTCCTTTTTTAGCAAAGGTCATGCCGGATTTTTTCGTGAATTCTGGCATGACTTGTGCTAGAATATGTACACGTTTAATCTTTGAATTATGAACATAGGAAATGTCGTACTCGAACGATGACAGTCTCCCGGGGGAGTGCAGCTGGTGCCACGGCGATCGAGGTATGTGTGATAGGTTCGTTGAGCTGGACGAAGATCGGCGCTTCAACATTAAGCTCGAGGAGACCTTCGATGTTGAAATGGTACGCAACAACGACAAGTGTTTTTTTCGTAATTAAGCATGACTTCAACTATTTCAAAGTATAATTTTCATATTTTACAATTCGACTAGCTTATCCCATGCCATGCAAGACGCTATGTCTTGGAGAGGATGGGTTTTGAAGACCATGAAAATTTTGAAACAAAGAAAATACACCTAAGGACCAATTATGATATGGATTTTGAAGTAAATCTGTGCAATGCTCAGAGCGTAACCCATTTTGGTTGCCAAAATTGGGAAGCACTTTGCAAAATGTATGGTTTTTATGAGGGTATGATTGTCACCATGGATCTTGGTGATCCTGACATCGAGCAAGACAATATGGACATTTGGGTCCTTGTTGATACGCTTCCGATTGTACCGCTATGTGAGTTTCTCAAACATAGTTATTAACTAATTTATATTGTTTATTTAAAAATAGTTGATAGCTTATTTCCATTGATAGCTTATTTTGATTCTTCAAACACTGTGCGGAAGATGGTAGATAAAACCCACTACACCGATGGCACCGAATTAACGTATAAGGAGAAAAATCATCTGATCGCATTTTGTACTCTTCTTGAGAATTACAATAACTATTATCGAACTCCTCCAAATTATGGTGAATACGTGCCACTAGTGCATGTGTTGAACCACGGTAACTTCTCTGGAGATACCCTGGTAAGATTTTTTACTATTACGACATCCGTGCATCTTTTGCATACTTCTAAAACTAGTACATCATTTCTAACTACGAAGTTATTATTATGTTTTTCAACAAAAACTCCCGATGGATTGTGTGCCTCATCTGATGTCTCTGAATGGTCGCCTCTCAGTTCTGAACATACTGCCAGGTAAATCTAGGGAGCTCACCTGGTCATATCGGATTTCTAAAACCGGTGAACACATGATCATCAAAGAATGGAATAAATGTATGGACATTCGCAAGGAGGTTCTTGGAAGTAACATTCAGCGAAAGGCGAGAATTGGAGACAGGCTAATCTCCATTCTCCATAATGGAGAGTCAGGGGCTATCTTGTTTTTTGCTATTTTACCTTAGAAAATGTAGTAGGTCTTAATCGAATGTAGTAGGTCCTATGAGGTACAATATGTTTATTATGTGGTAATGTGTTAGAGTTGATAATGAGGAGTACTTGTGATTACGACTAGTGACCAATTTGCTATGTGATGTCATTGATGAAAACGATGATCTTGAGGAGGTGTTATATGACAATGATGTATTATGATGATAAGTTGTTAATGATATGATGATGATGATGATATTATTATATCATTGGGTGAAAGAACCGCGGATTAGTTTCAAGTGGATGGACATCCACTTGAAACTAGTCCACGGTTCTTTCACCCCGTGATGTAATAACTCATTATGATGTAAAAACAATCTCTAAATTCCTGTTGTATGAAAACTTGTGTAAAGGTGTATGAATACAACATGAAATAAAAAAGAAATAAAATATTAAATAATAGTAGTAGCGCGGGAAAGGAGAAGCGCTACTACTAATTACCAGTAGCGTTGTTCTGAAGAAGCGCTACTACTAAGTCAATTTAGCAGTTGCGTGGATCTAGGCGTGCTATTGCTAAGGTTTAGCTGTAGCGCCTTATCAGTAGCGCTCCTTCCCACGCTACTGATAGGCCTAAACCCGCTCTGCTGCTAGGCTTTTCCCTAGTAGTGAGATGACATGGAGATCGCAATTCCTATGAGTAGGGATTGGAAAAGAGATGTCATTTGGTTCACATCATAGGAACTTTTCTATTGAATCTAGAGATGACATGTATCTCAATTCCTATGAGGATGGATTAGAAAAGAGATGTCATTTGGTTCACATCATAGGAACTTTTCTATTGAATATATGCTAATGTTTATTTTCCTTTGAAATTATGGGAGTATAGGAATCCATTCATATGAAACAAGTGGCTCTAAATCTATAAAAATGATACCATGTTTATTTCCTTTGAAATGTGGAGTATATGAATCTATTCCTATGAACCAATTGGCTCTAAAGGAAAAAATCTATAAAAATCATATCATATAGAGTTCCTATGATATTCCTCCACACCAAAGGATGGTTGAAATGGCTGCAGGTGATACGGTGGTCTTTTTGTAGACTCATCCCCCATCTTTATAGTTACCTCTCGAAGATGAATGAAATGATATATACTGGGTATTCTATATGTGCATTTTGGTACACCAAAACTCGGTAAAAGTTTGCGAGGTTCGAATTTTCAATAAAGCTATATGCACTGCATTTTGGAACAAAGGGAGGAGCATACGACAGTTGCTAACACTCATGTGGAAGATTTGTGTGTAGGAGGAGTGGCTGTTCTAATAAATGACATGGCAAAACTTACACTGTCGGATGCCAATCTAACAGTTCTTACAGCGTTCGTGAGGAAAAGGCATGTGGCGAACGTTTGTCGGATAATGATTTACGGACACATGCATTGCCTTGATACGTGGCCCCTCTCTCTCACGCACACACGCACCCCCGTGAGTCACGACTCTCCCAAGTCCTCTTGCACCCACCGTCTATCTATAGGTAGACGTCACACACATATGTGCTCTTCACACCCTACCCTCAGAACTCCTAAAAAAACAAAAGACGTCGCGCACATTTTATTTTAGCTCACACGTCACACACTTATACTATTACTCTTGTGGCAAACGTTCTTTGGGCATAGTATATTGTACTATCACGAAGAGAAGCGGTGCACGCACGCACTACTTCTCTGTCACCCACTCGCGGATACACGTAGGAGCGCATTTTTTAAAGCTGGTACAACAAAATCACTCCACTATATATATATATATATATAAGAAGGAGCCTTAGCGCTTGCTTTACTAGGGTTCCTCTCTTTTACTCTCTCATGCTCTCCAGATCTAAGCAAGACATAGGTGGCCACACTCTCTCTCTGCTCATGGCTGGTCATAAATTCGGCCGGACCACCTCGACCAGGGCAGGGGCGTAGGTGCATCATTCACGCTGTCGTCGGCGGCGGGGGAGGAGACCAACGGTTGCCCACGCGTCCCGATCAATGGCCGTGTCGTTCTCTCCGAGAGAACATCGGCTCGGGAGGGCCTCCGACCCCTTCTTCCGCCCTCCGGTATTGTGGCCAAGATGCAGCCTCCCGACGCCGTCTTTGCCACATGCGGACGACCCTCAGGTATATATTCCTTCGAAACCAGCCTTGCTCTACTGCCCTAGCTGCCCACTTGGTTGCGTGTGGATCTTTTTCTACTTCCGTCGGCTATTCCAAAGCCATCTAGACTTTTACTATTATTAGAGGTAAAGCTAGTTCATACAGTCGACTCTAAGAGTTGGTTCAAACACGGAAGAAAGTGGGAAAGCTGTAGCATGAATCTAGGACTTGGTTCTAAGAGGAAGCGGGGGAAAGTAGTAGATACTGGCTACCCAACTGGTCTCTTGGTTGAATAGGCGAAGAAAGCATGGTGGATGGCAAAGGGTGGGGGGAAGTGGACCTGTCTCTTGGTTGAAAAAGGAAAGAAAGTGAGGGGTGTTGGGGGACAACGCAAATGAGAATGAGCAGGTCTAGATTTCCTGTGCTCACATAGGAAAATGTCGCCGAGGAGATAAAAAATGGGACAAATGCAGACATGCTGCCTGAGTGTTTTCCACTCTCGGCAACCACATCTACCTCACCACTTTATGCCCCTGCTGTCCCTATGCTCATATCGCTACCGTTAATGTAAAATCACATGAAGCATTAAGCAATGCCACCTAATGTCACTATAAGTATTGGTCTAGTGCCATTGATAAATTGAAGCAATGCCACCACCATTTTATGAAATGCTTCCGTCTTGCTTTATTTCCCATGAATTGTGTTTTTGCAGTTACACTTAAATGTCACACCGCTAACATTGCTTCATCCCAGTGGAACTGCACAAATTTGATTGCACATTTACTGACCATGTGCTACTCTCATGACAGTGATACTAATGCTATTGTTCTGCATGTTAATCTAGTGGCAGTGTTGATGTGATGTGATGCTACTTACGTAAGGGCACTTTCATACTGTCAATCTAGTGCCAATTATAACACAATAGATGCTGCTATTAATCATACACCACTGCAAATATCTGTCACTGTTTAAATAACCGTATTTCGTATTTGCGCAAACAGGGATGTCTGCCTCCATATCATTTCTATCTGCGCAATCAAAAGTACACACCTAAGTTTTAGTACAATTGCACAAAATGAGATGGCTATTCCTAGATGCCGTCCTCTAACCACCAGTGTTCCAGGTATTCCTACATTGGTAGTAACTAGGTATAATGACCAATGCAATCTAAAAGAAGCTGATTCGTACATTTTACTTCCTGATTGCAGTGCAGGGATGAGCGAAAACAACTGCATCCTAGTCCGGAATGCACTTTCTACCAGTTCATCCATGGACCAAGGACTAGCTGGCACGGATGCACGGCGGTTTTTGGGACAGGTACGCAGACAAGAGGCATTGTGGTCTACTTATTTCTGCAAATAGCGGTGCTTAAATTTAGTGGAATGCACAAGAATTTCAGCTGGTCAGTACACTGCATGGTTCAGTTCAGCATTCTAGCTAAGAACTCAATTATAATTGGTTATTCTGGAATGAGAGAACCTAACCCTGGATGGTGGCAACAAGAAAAAACCAGAGTGAACTCCAGGAAATTTAAGCCTGTCGGGAGGCCCTTTGCTCAAAGAAGCCTTGCTTGTTTTTTCCTGATTTGTAAACCTTCTCACAACTTTGTCTTTTGTTATGAACTAGTATATGTTTGTTATGTTCTATGAATCATTGAGATGTATAAAATTTCTTAACTTATGCTTTTCAAGTTTTTTATGAAGCCAAGTTTAATGTGAGTGTTCCACATGAATGCTGGACTAGCGTGTGAACATTTGGAATTTACATTGTGGCCTCAGTTAACTGCATGGACCACTATAACAAGATATATAGGGTCTTATATGTCAGACAACAGATTGTTGATTGTTAGCTGGTCGATAGCCTAGTGTTGAAGTGAGCTGAGCCAATGTGTCGTGTTTTGCACAACTGCTTACAAGTGGGGTAGCACCAATAGTGTTTACAAGTACTTATGTATACGTCGGCGCACAGTTCTCAAACAAGTACACTATTTCATCAAACACACACTACTCGTATGATAAACCGTGACAACTTATGTCTTACCATGCCATATTCATGAAAAAACTAGTGAGGACGCATCTATTTCGGCAACAATTATGATGGTTCTCACGTGATTCACGGGCACACAAAAGTAGCAGCAGTTCCCATTGACGGATTCAAACAGAGTACTAGCCCCAGAGGGCTCGATAACAGGCAAGGTCCGGATAATTAGACACAATCCAAACAACTATTAAGCACTAGCTGGGGAAACTATTTCATGCCTCGATTTAATTTGGGATGGAGACAAGACGGACCTTCCCATTAACATCATCGAGGACGTCCGGCAGCAGCTCAATCCTGTGAACCTTCATGAAGACAACCTTGTGGCCTTGCCCCTCATAAACTTGTTTGTGGAGGCATGCCACATCATCTTCCTGCGTAAGCTTGACAACAACAGTATGCCTCACAAATGAAGGAGTAGCTTTGAACTTCCTGTGCTTCAGTACACCCTGGACAACATGCCTGACAACAGTGAGGCTGGAATACAACTCGACATTGGTATAAGCGCAAATGGCTTCCTGGATCCAACAGCCTAAGAACTCTATTTTCCCAGTGCGTATATTCAGGTCATCCGCCTCATAGCGAGTGACATGTACAACCACACAATCCTTGTCTGCATCAGGGCTCTAATTGAAACAGAAACAAATTCTGAATTACTTTCCAGTATAAGAAACACAAGTTATTTAAACCACTGTGTATAGCATGGCATCGGAGCTAATAAAATTTTGCATTATTCATCACCACATAATTAGATGAAAAACCACAATCGAGATTGGCAAAGAAGAAAATCACCTTGGGCAGCTCAGCGGGGGGGGGGGGGACACATCGTCGAAGGGGGAAATCTGCTCCTATAGTGCCACGGGGGCTATAACCTCAAACGGGGCATTGACCATCTCAGTAGTGGCAGTGAGCATATCTGGGGTTGGCTCGGTGGCTACCTCCATCTTCTTGGAGCTCTCTGTCTCGTGGGGATCAACCTCCCGCGTCTGCTCCAATATCAGCAGATCTTTGCCTGGTTCTCCTTGGTCCATCATGAAACTGACAAATACTAGGAGACCACTGAAAGGAAAACACAATTGCAATGACAATGAAACAAAAAAGAGAGTGAGGATCAGTTACTGCTTTGCCAAAGTTCTTTTTTCATCTCTGAACAAAAATATACCAACATCACGGATCCGCTTACCTTCCCTTTGTTGGGAGAGAAGAACAGTGGCAGATGCGAGTGTTGCCTTTCTTGAAGACGGTGAGGGATAACGGGATTCAGAGAAGAGTGAAATGATGGTTGCTTCGTCCATCAAACTTAGACTGCGGGGAGGTGGTGTTTTGTGATACGACGGCTTGTTACTTCTGCGCTACGACCGGGGTGACTCTTCGCTTGCATACCGCCTTCTAATTTGGTGGATGGGGAACGTTGCAGAAAATTAAAAATTTTCCTACAGTTTCACCAAGATCCATCTATGAGTTCATCTAAGCAACGAGTCATGGGAGAGAGATTGCATCTACATACCACTTTGTAGATCGTGCGGAAGTGTTCAAAAGAACGGGGTTGAAGTAGTCGTTCTCGTCGTGATCCTATCACCGGAGATCCTAGCGCCGAACGGACGGCACCTCCGCGTTCAACACACGTACGGTCAGAGTAACGTCTCCTCCGTCTTGATCCAGCAAGGGGGAAGGAGAGGTTGATGATGATGGCTCCAGCAGCAGCACAACGGCGTGGTGGTGGTGGAACAGCAGCACTCCGGCAGGGCTTCGCCAAGCACGTGACGGAGGAGGAAGAGGTGTAGCAGGGGGAGGGGGCGCTAGGACTTCAGGGTACGGCTGCCCCCCTCCCCCCCTCCCTTTATATAGGCCCCCAGGGGGGGCGCCGGCCCTGGGAGATCTAATCTCCCAAGGGGGCGGCGGCCAAGGGGGGTGGAGTACCCCCCAAGCCAAGTGGGGCGCCCCCCCCCACACGCTAGGGTTTCAACCCTAGGCGCAGGGGTGGGCCTAGGGGGGCGCACCATCCCACTAAGGGCTGGTTCCCCTCCCCACTTCAGCCCTTGGGGCCCTCCGGGATGGGTGGCCCCACCCGGTGGACCCCCGAGACCCTTCCGGTGGTCCCGGTACAATACCGGGTGACCCCGAAACTTTCCCGATGGCCGAAATACCACTTCCTATATAGTTTTCTTTACCTCCGGACCATTCCGGAACTCCTCGTGACGTCCGGGATCTCATCCGGGACTCCGAACAACATACGGTATGCTGCATACTCATATTCATACAACCCTAGCGTCACCGAACCTTAAGTGTGTAGACCCTACGGGTTCGGGAGACACGTAGACATGACCGAGACGGCTCTCGGGCAATAACCAACAGCGGGATCTGGATACCCATCTTGGTTCCCACATGCTCCTCGATGATCTCATCGGATGAACCACGATGTCGAGGATTCGAACAACCCCGTATACAATTCCCTTTGTCAATCGGTACGTTACTTGCCCGAGACTCGATCATTGGTATCCCAATACCTCGTTCAGTCCCGTTACCGGCAAGTCACTTTACTCGTACCGTAATGCATGATCCCGTGACCAAACACTTGGTCACTTTGAGCTCATTATGATGATGCATTACCGAGTGGGCCTAGAGATACCTCTCCGTCATACGGAGTGACAAATCCCAGTCTCGATCCGTGTCAACCCAACAGACACTTTCGGAGATACGTGTAGTGCACCTTTATAGTCACCCACTTACATTGTGACGTTTGGTACACCCAAAGCACTCTTACGGTATCCGGGAGTTACACGATCTCATGGTCTAAGGAAGAGATACTTCACATTGAAAAACCTCTAGCAAAACGAACTACACGATCTTGTGCTATGCTTAGGATTGGGTCTTGTCCATCACATCATTCTCCTAATGATGTGATCCCGTTGTCAATGACATCTAATGTCCATAGTCAGGAAACCATGACTATCTGTTGACCAACGAGCTAGTCAACTAGAGGCTCACTAGGGACATGTTATGGTCTATGTATTCACACGTGTATTACGATTTCCGGATAATACAGTTATAGCATGAATAAAAGACAATTATCATGAATAAGGAAATATAATAATAACCCTTTTATTATTGCCTCTAGGGCATATTTTCAACAGTCTCCCACTTGCACTAGAGTCAATAATCCAGTTACATTGTGATGAATCGAACACCCATAGAGTTCTGGTGTTGATCATGTTTTGCTCGTGAGAGAGGTTTAGTCAACGGATCTGCGACATTCAGATCCGTATGTACTTTGCAAATATCTATGTCTCCATCTTGAACATTTACACGGATGGAGTTGAAGCGACGCTTGATGTGCCTGGTCTTCTTGTGAAACCGGGGCTCCTTGGCAAGGGCAATACCTCCAGTGTTGTCACAGAAGAGTTTGATCGGCCCCGACGCATTGGGTATGACTCCTAGGTCGGTGATGAACTCCTTCACCCATATTGCTTCATGCGCTGCCTCCGAGGCTGCCATGTACTCCGCTTCACATGTAGATCCCGCCACGACGCTTTGCTTGCAGCTGCACCAGCTTACTGCTCCATCATTCAACATATACACGTATCCGGTTTGTGACTTAGAGTCATCCAGATCTGTGTCGAAGCTAGCGTCGATGTAACCCTTTACGACGAGCTCTTCGTCACCTCCATAAACGAGAAACATGTCCTTCGTCCTTTTCAGGTACTTTAGGATATTCTTGACCGCTGTCCAGTGTTCCTTGCCGGGATTACTTTGGTACCTTCCTACCAAACTTACGGCAAGGTTTACATCAGGTCTGGTACACAGCATGGCATACATAATAGATCCTATGGCTGAGGCATAGGGGATGACGCTCATCTCTTCTTTATCTTTTTCCATGGTCGGGCATTGAGCCGAGCTCAATCTCACACCTTGAAGTACAGGCAAGAACCCTTTCTTGGACTGATCCATTTTGAACTTCTTCAAAATCTTATCAAGGTATGTGCTTTGTGAAAGACCTATGAGGCATCTCGATCTATCCCTATAGATCTTGATGCCTAATATATAAGCAGCTTCTCCAAGGTCCTTCATTGAAAAACACTTATTCAAGTAGGCCTTAATGCTATCCAAGAATTCTATATCATTTCCCATCAAAAGTATGTCATCTACATATAATATGAGAAATGCTACAGAGCTCCCACTCACTTTCTTGTAAACGCAGGCTTCTCCATAAGTCTGCATAAACCCAAACGCTTTGATCATCTCATCAAAGCGAATGTTCCAACTCCGAGATGCTTGCACCAGCCCATAAATGGATCGCTGGAGCTTGCATACTTTGTTAGCATTCTTAGGATCGACAAAACCCTCCGGCTGCATCATATACAGTTCTTCCTTAAGATGCCCGTTAAGGAATGCCGTTTTGACGTCCATCTGCCATATCTCATAATCATAGTATGCGGCAATTGCTAACATGATTCAGACGGACTTAAGCTTTGCTACGGGAGAGAAAGTCTCATCATAGTCAATCCCTTGAACTTGCCGATAACCCTTAGTGACAAGTCGAGCTTTATAGATGGTGACATTACCATCCGCGTCCGTCTTCTTCTTAAAGATCCATTTGTTTTCTATCGCTCGCCAATCATCGGGCAAGTCAGTCAAAGTCCATACTTTGTTTTCATACATGGATTCTATCTCGGACTTCATGGCTTCTAGCCATTTGTTGGAATCTGGGCCCTCCATTGCTTCTTCATAGTTCGAAGGTTCACCGTTGTCCAACAACATGATTTCCAGGACAGGGTTGTCGTACCACTCTGGTGCGGAACGTGTCCTTGTGGACCTATGAAGTTCGGTAGCAACTTGATCCGAAGTACGTTGATCATCATCATTGTTTTCCTCTTCAGTTGGTGTAGGCATCACAGGAACATTTTCCTGAGCTGCACTACTATCCCGTTCAAGAGGTAGTACTTCATCGAGTTCTACTTTCCTCCCACTTACTTCTTTCAAGAGAAACTCTTTTTCCAGAAAGGATCCGTTCTTGGCAACAAAGATCTTGCCTTCAGATCTTAAGTAGAAGGTATACCCAATGGTTTCTTTAGGGTATCCTATGAAGACGCATTTTTCCGACTTGGGTTCGAGCTTTTCAGGTTGAAGTTTCTTGACATAAGCATCGCATCCCCAAACTTTTAGAAACGATAGCTTAGGTTTCTTCCCAAACCATAATTCATACGGTGTCGTCTCAACGGATTTAGACGATGCCCTATTTAAAGTGAATGTAGCTGTCTCTAGAGCGTATCCCCAAAATGATAGCGGTAAATCGATAAGAGACATCATAGATCGCACCATATCCAATAGAGTGCGATTACGATGTTCGGACACACCATTACGCTGAGGTGTTCCGGGCGGCGTGAGTTGTGAAACGATTCCACATTTTCTTAAGTGTGTACCAAATTCGTGACTTAAATATTCTCCTCCACGATTCGATCGTAAGAATTTTATCTTTCGGTCACGTTGATTCTGTACTTCATTCTGAAATTCCTTGAACTTTTCAAAGGTCTCAGACTTGTGTTTCATCAAGTAGACATACCCATATCTACTCAAGTCATCAGTGAGAGTGAGAACATAACGATATCTCTGCGAGCCTCAACGCTCATTGGACCGCACACATCGGTATGTATGATTTCCAACAAGTTGGTTGCTCGCTCCATTGTTCCGGAGAACGGGGTCTTGGTCATTTTGCCCATGAGGCATGGTTCGCATGTGTCAAATGATTCATAATCGAGAGACTCTAAAAGTCCATCAGCATGGAGCTTCTTCATGCGCTTGACACCAATGTGACCAAGGCGGCAGTGCCACAAGTATGTGGGACTATCGTTATCAACTTTACATCTTTTGGTATTCACGCTATGAATATGTGTAACATTACGTTCGAGATTCATTAAGAATAAACCAATGACCATTGGGGCATGACCATAAAACATATCTCTCATATAAATAGAACAACCATTATTCTCGGATTTAAATGAGTAGCCATCTCGTATTAAACGAGATCCAGATACAATGTTCATGCTCAAACTTGGCACTAAATAACAATTATTGAGGTTTAAAACTAATCCCGTAGGTAAATGTAGAGGTAGCATGCCGACGGCGATCACATCGACCTTGGAACCATTCCCGACGCGCATCGTCACCTCGTCCTTCGCCAGTCTCCGCTTATTCCGCAGCTCCTGTTGTGAGTTACAAATGTGAGCAACGGCACCGGTATCAAATACCCAGGAGTTACTACGAGTACTGGTGAGGTACACATCAATTACATGTATATCAAATATGCCTTTAGTGTTGCCGGCCTTCTTATCCGCTAAGTATTTGGGGCAGTTCCGCTTCTAGTGACCCTTCCCCTTGCAATAAAAGCACTCAGTTTCAGGCTTGGGTCCATTCTTTGACTTCTTCCCGGTAACTGGCTTACCGGGCGCGGCAACATCTTTGTCGTCCTTCTTGAAGTTCTTCTTACCCTTGCCCTTCTTGAACTTAGTGGTCTTATTGACCATCAACACTTGATGTTCTTTCTTGATTTCAACCTCTGCTGACTTCAGCATTGAAAATACTTCAGGAATGGTCTTTACCATCCCCTGCATATTGTAGTTCATCACAAAGCTCTTGTAGCTTGGTGGGAGCGACTGAAGGATTCTGTCAATGACCGCCTCATCCGGGAGGTTAATGTCCAGCTGGGACAGGCGGTTGTGCAACCCAGACATTTTGAGTATGTGCTCACTGACAGAACTATTTTCCTCCATCTTACAACTATAGAACTTGTCGGAGACTTCATATCTCTCGACCCGGGCATGAGCTTGGAAAACTAGTTTCAGCTCCTCGAACATCTCATATGCTCCGTGTTGCTAAAAACGCTTTTGGAGCACCGGTTCTAAGCTGTAAAGCATGCCACACTGAACGAGGGAGTAATCATCAGCGCGAGACTGTCAAGCATTCATAATGTCTTGGTTCTCTGGGACGGGTGCATCACCTAGCGGTCCTTCTAGGACATATTGTTTCCTGGCTGCTATGAGGATGATCCTCAGGTTCCGGACCCAGTCCGAATAGTTGCTGCCATCATCTTTCAGCTTGGTTTTCTCTAGGAATGCGTTGAAGTTCATGTTGACATGAGCGTTGGCCATTTGATCTACAAGACATATTTTGCAAAAGTTTTAGACTAAGTTCATGATAATTAAGTTCATCTAATCAAATTATTTAATGAACTCCCACTCAGATTAGACATCCCTCTAGTCATCTAAGTGTTACACGATCCAAGTCGACTAGGCCGTGTCCGATCATCACGTGAGACGGACTAGTCATCATCGGTGAACATCTCCATGTTGATCGTATCTTCTATACGACTCATGTTCGACCTTTCGGTCTCTTGTGTTCCGAGGCCATGTCTGTACATGCTAGGCTCGTCAAGTTAACCCTAAGTGTTCTGCATGTGTAAATCTGTCTTACACCCGTTGTATGTGAACGTAAGGATCTATCACACCCGATCATCACGTGGTGCTTCGAAACGACGAACTTTAGCAACGGTGCACAGTTAGGGGGAACATTTTCTTGAAATTATTATAAGGGATCATCTTATTTACTACCATCGTTCTAAGTAAACAAGATGCATAAAACATAATAAACATCACATGCAATTATATAGTAGTGACATGATATGGCCAATATCATATAGCTCCTTCGATCTCCATCTTCGGGGCTCCATGATCATCTTCGTCACCGGCATGACACCATGATCTCCATCATCATGATCTCCATCATTGTGTCTTCATGAAGTTGTCACGCCAACGACTACTTCTACTTCTATGGCTAACGCGTTTAGCAATAAAGTAAAGTAATTTACATGGTGTTCTTCAATGACAGCAGGTCATACAAAAAATAAAGACAACTCCTATGGCTCCTGCCGGTTGTCATACTCATCGACATGCAAGTCGTGATTCCTATTACAAGAACATGATCTCATACATCACAATATATCATTCATCATTCATCACAACTTCTGGCCATATCACATCACATGACAATTGCTGCAAAAACAAGTTAGACGTCCTCTAATTGTTGTTGCATCTTTTACGTGGCTGCAATTGGGTTCTAGCAAGAACGTTTTCTTACCTACGAATAACCACAGCATGATCTTGTCAACTTCTATTTACCCTTCATAAGGACCCTTTTCAACGAATCCGCTCCAACTAAAGTGGGAGAGACAGACACCCGCCAGCCACCTTATGCAACTAGTGCATGTCAGTCGGTGGAACCGGTCTCACGTAAGCGTACGTGTAAGGTTGGTCCGGGCCGCTTCATCCCACAATACCGCTGAAGCAAGATAAGACTAGTAGCGGCAAGCAAGTTGATAAGATCTACGCCCACAACAAAATTGTGTTCTACTCGTGCAATAGAGAACTACGCATAGACCTAGCTCATGATGCCACTGTTGGGGAACGTTGCAGAAAATTAAAAAATTTCCTACGGTTTCACCAAGATCCATCTATGAGTTCATCTAAGCAACGAGTCATGGGAGAGAGATTGCATCTACATACCACTTTGTAGATCGCGCAGAAGCGTTCAAAAGAACGGGGTTGAAGTAGTCGTTCTCGTCGTGATCCTATCACTGGAGATCCTAGAGCCGAACGGATGGCACCTCCGCGTTCAACACACGTACGGTCAGCGTAACGTCTCCTCCGTCTTGATCCAGCAAGGGGGAAGGAGAGGTTGATGATTATGGCTCCAGCAGCAGCACAACGGCGTGGTGGTGGTGGAACAGCAGCACTCCGGCAAGGCTTCGCCAAGCATGTGACGGAGGAGGAAGAGGTGTAGCAGGGGGAGGGGGCGCCAGGACTTCAGGGTACGGCTGCCCCCCTCCCCCCCTCCCTTTATATAGGCCCCCAGGGGGGGCGCCGGCCCTGGGAGATCTAATCTCCCAAGGGGGCGGCGGCCAAGGGGGGTGGAGTACCCCCCCAAACCAAGTGGGGCGCCCCCCCCCCACACCCTAGAGTTTCAACCCTAGGCGCAGGGGTGGGCCTAGGGGGGCGCACCAGCCCACTAAGGGCTGGTTCCCCTCCCCACTTTGGCCCTTGGGGCCCTCCGGGATGGGTGGCCCCACCCGGTGGACCCCCGAGACCCTTCCGATGGTCCCGGTACAATACCGGGTGACCCCGAAACTTTCTCGATGGCCGAAATACCACTTCCTATATAGTTTTCTTTACCTCCGGACCATTCTGGAACTCCTCGTGACGTCCGGGATCTCATCCGGGACTCTGAACAACATTCGGTATGCTACATACTCATATTCATACAACCCTAGCGTCACCGAACCTTAAGTGTGTAGACCCTACGGGTTCGGGAGACACGTAGACATGACCGAGACGACTCTCGGGCAATAACCAACAGCGGGATCTGGATACCCATGTTGGTTCCCACATGCCCCTCGATGATCTCATCGGATGAACCACGATGTCGAGGATTCAAACAACCCCGTATACAATTCCCTTTGTCAATCGGTACATTACTTGCCCGAGACTCGACCTCGGTATCCCAATACCTCGTTCAGTCCCGTTACCGGCAAGTCACTTTAATCGTACCGTAATGCATGATCCCGTGACCAAACACTTGGTCACTTTGAGCTCATTATGATGATGCATTACCGAGTGGGCCCAGAGATACCTCTCCGTCATACGGAGTGAGAAATCCCAGTCTCGATCCGTGTCAACCCAACAGACACTTTCGGAGATACCTGTAGTGCACCTTTATATCACCCAGTTACGTTGTGACGTTTGGTACACCCAAAGCACTCTTACGGTATCCGGGAGTTACACGATCTCATGGTCTAAGGAAGAGATACTTCACATTGAAAAACCTCTAGCAAAACGAACTACACGATCTTGTGCTATGCTTAGGATTGGGTCTTGTCCATCACATCATTCTCCTAATGATGTGATCCCGTTGTCAATGACATCTAATGTCCATAGTCAGGAAACCATGACTATCTGTTGACCAACGAGCTAGTCAACTAGAGGCTCACTAGGGACATGTTATGGTCTATGTATTCACACGTGTATTACGATTTCCTGATAATACAGTTATAGCATGAATAAAAGACAATTATCATGAATAAGGAAATATAATAATAACCCTTTTATTATTGCCTCTAGGGCATATTTCCAACAGATGGCATTTGGGCCCGCACGTTGCATGGCCCGCATGTCGGTGAAAAAAAGTATAACGGCATTCAGTAGAGGGAGACATTTCAATGACCTAGGAGGAGCCAAAAGCGGTATAGTATCCACTGTACTTGTAGTAATTGTTTTTCTGGGTAGCTGTAGAGTGTCTCCACTATACTAGTAGTAATTGTTTCTTTGGGCCCAAGACAAAATAGCCCATCCACCCTAGTAAATAATAAAATCAATTCAAAAGCCCATATATTTACTGAATGAGAGGCGCTACCCACACCCAGCACACTTCCCCCCAAAAAACATGGGTGCTCTTATTCCTCCTCACTCCCACCCACCTCACGTCAGCTCACTCCACTCTTACCCCCAAATTCTTCACCTCACTCCTACGGAGAACCCTAGCTCCCCTTCTTCCTCACTACTATAGGAAAACCCTAGCTCCCCTTCTTCTTCACTTGCACTATAACTAGGCTCGTCATTCGTTACTCTGCTCAAATTCGTGAGCACGATGCGACACCCTCGAGGAAAATGGAGTCGGCTGACCCCAGTGCCAAGAATATGAGGCTCCCACCAGCAGCGACGCCTATTGTAGATCCTGCACCTAGCAGCGCGGGGAGAAGCGGCAACCCCGCCCCCACCGGATCCCAGGAACCCGTAGAATCTCGGGTGGACCGCATCAACGATCTCCCGGACGCCATCCTTGGGGAGATCAGCTCGCTTCTACCCATGAAGGATTGCTGCCGCACCCAAGTCCTCTCAATTCGGTGGCGCCCTCTATGGTGCACCGTGCCCCTTAATCTCGACTGTCACCAGCTATCTCTCTTCAATGATTTTGAAATCCCAAGAGCCATCATCTCCTCCCACCAGGGCTCTGTTCAAAGCCTCTGCATCCCATCATGCTACCTAAGCAAGCATACCATGCCCTGCACGGTGGATGCCTGGCTGAAATCCCCTGAATTCACAGAACTACAGCTGCTTGAGTTGTACTATTCCCCTGGAAATCACCTACCAGATACCGAATGCTATGTACTTGTGCCCTCAGCACCGATGTCCATCTCACGGTTTTCCTCCTCTCTCTCCACACCGCCACCTTTGTGTTGTGCTATCTACAAGACAATCTGGTACTAAACCTTCGACTCCCATTTCTCAAGAAACTTTCACTTGTGAGGGTTCGTATATCGGGGGCCTCATTGCACAGCATCATCCACTCTAGTTGCCCTGCCCTAGAGTGCTTGGTTCTTGTTTTCATGGTTAGAATCAGTTGTCTCCAAATAAAGTCACCTAACCTTGTAAGAATTGGAATTTCTTTTGATGGAAGGCAGCTCATCATCCAAGATGCCCCTTCACTTCAAAGGTTGATCCTTGATTCTAGTTATTCACCATCGCAAATAATCGTCCTCTCTGTGCCTAAACTAGAGACCTTGGGTGTAATACATGATCTCTGTGCTCATTTCAATATGGTGTTGGGCTCCACATTTCTTCAGGTACTTTATATTATCATCTACATTTGTAACCATAAGCTGCATTTTAAATTTCTGCACATAAGTTATATATCATCTTGGAGTACACATTTCGTACTAATGTTATGTTCTATGCTCAATGAAGAGTTTCTCCATGGATGGCCTATCAATGGTGCTGGATTCTGTCAAGATCTTATATATCCAAATGAATAGTTTTTGATCTGAACAAGATTATTGGCTTGCTGCAATGCTTTCCATGTCTGGAGAAGTTGTATATAAAGGTGATAATTTCACGCACATTGGAAGCCCGCATATAGTGTACTAGAATTAACCATTCAGCTATTGCTCTTTCGACACTCTTTTTTTAGACCTTAATTGTTTTCAATCTTCATGTCTATTTAGGCAACAGGACAGGGTAAGAAAGTTATAGCCAATCGGTGGATTCATAAGCACCGGGATTTTCTGACTTCTCAGGACATTTGATTGAAGACAATAACGCTAGAACGATATGTAGCCAACCGTGCAAACACTAGATTTGTCACATTCTTCCTGCTGAATGCGAGGTTACTATTGTCCATCAGGCTTAAGTTTATCAGCAGCATGGTTTTGACAGATGGGTATGTCGAAGAGCAAAAAAAGGAGTTTTAGGTGGGCAAAAGAGCTTCTAAATGTGCCGGGCTTCTATTTACAACATATTGTGGTCATAATCCAGTAAATTTTATGACCCAGTATGTTCATTTTATGGACCTGACCGATCCATTTGACTGTGACTGCCGAAAACAGTGCTGGAGTTAGATGTTGTAGCCATTTTCAACCTGGGTTTTGTCTAAGCCTGATGAACAATTGACCCTCGTGCTTTTGTATAGTTTGTAAGATGGAGTTAGATGTTCTTGCCCTTTTCAACTCGGCTGTGACTGTCATATTTTCTTCGAAACAAGGCAAATGGCTTGTCATTCGTTTAATTTAGAGTGAAATATTGTAACAAATCCCAACCACTAACATCACTCTCACGGGCTGCTTGAGCTCACTGTGCATTATAGAAGCCAAGTGATTAGCCCCCACCAGCACCCACAAACTTATTTCAAACTAGCACATCAAATGGGGTGTAAATTTTCATGGGAAAGGCTGCATGACCGTGACAGATTTGGATTCTGACATTTGGGACCCACGAGGAAATAGCCTATCCAAGGTGGTGTCGACTTACTAGCCAGTCAACAAACGATTCTGCCTACCAGCGTTGGATTGACATCCAACATCTGTCATGTATCTTCTATCTCTTGTCTTCTTCCTCCAGCTGCCCAAACCGAACCACCCCATCGGCTCCGCCTGCTCTTGCCTCCCATGGATGGTTGCGCCTTTGCCGGCCTATCGTACCCTCCATCATTGGCCAGTCCCTCCCTCTATTCCCCCACACTCCTATTATTCTCCGGCGACGTCAGCCCCAACATGCACCCGCACCTGAACCAGTCAACCCTCGTACTCCCCTCCGCATGCGACTAGACCGGCGCATCTTCCACGGCTCCTGTTTGTTCTGTCCGAGGCCTCGCCATCGTCCTTCGCCTTAGTTTGCTCGCCGTGTGCGGTGCCCGCCCTCTTGCGTTTTCAACGTCGTCAACAACCAAGAGGAACAAGGAGATGACTGTACGTGGAGAGGATGACAGTAGGGACCCACCAGCGTCATGGCAGTACGCAAGCAAGTGCCTCATTATTACGAGCCCAAAACAATGGTTCCTCCTAATGGTTAGACATCTAGGGCTCATGCCATTGTCAACGTAGTCAATAAATGAGAGAATTACACTACGAGCGGCTGACACTAGGGACCCAGGAGGTCACCCAGTGTTTTTTAGGAACAAGCAGTTGTTATTTATACTAGTTTTAGCGACGGATCAGGGTAACAATGGGGTTGTGGCCCTTCTAGCCAGGGTTTTATTTATGTTTACCACATCATGAGCCCAGTTGTGTTTTTTCTTGCTGAAAATGGCTAGCCCAGTTCTATTTTTTAAAAGAAATACCCATACGAGGCCTACTTGCTTTATCAGCCCTGCTAGGCTGCAAATCTTTCAAGACGAGGAGAGTTTCATTCGGTTTGCCCAAAAATATGATGTACATTTTTAAAACACATCAAACTGGGAATTAGTTTAAATTTTTCTTTTCATTACAACATTTTAAATTCCATCAATTTTTATGCGTGGAAAATAATTTGGATTTTATATTTATATAAATTATTTTTTCAAAATAGTTTCAATGTGACTCGATATTTCGGGATTAAAAACAGTTGATCGCACCAAAATATGCAAAATTTCGTATAATTTTTAACCGTGGCCACAATATGGGGTGTAATGCTAAAAAAAGATGGGCTCCAAAAAAATTCTTAAGAATTAGCAAATGGGTTGTAAATTATTGAAAATAATGGCAGATGGGTTGTATGATGTTTTCCACGGATTTGAGGCTGACTTCTGCGCCTACTACAGGTTGACGCGTATGCTTTCCTAAAAAAAGGTTGACGCACACGCAACGCCGTGTTAACTTAGTCAACACACGAGAGCAGTGACTATTGGATGTCCATCCATCGGTCGTCCTGCTTCTTCAATCTCTGCTCTTCCTGCTCCAGCCGCTCAATCAAGCGCCGGCGGGACTGCCTGCTCCCTCCTCCCGCGGCCGGCTATGCTGCCGCGCAGGCCACACTACCCCACCATACTCCCATCGCTGGCCGAGCCATCCCTCTACTCACCCACACCTGTTGTTATTCTCCGGCGATGATAGATGAACCAATAAACCCTCGTGCTCCCCTCCACGTGGGAAAAAACTGTCGAGTCTTCCCTGGCTCTGTGTCGTTCCCTTCCTAGGCCTCGCCGTCATCCACCACCCTGGTGCTCTCGGCGCGGCGTGGTCAACATTGTCAATGAACGACATCCATCGGAAGTGGACTGTACATGGAGAGGCTGACAGCTAGGTCCACGGCCGCACACAAGGAAATGCCTCCTTATTACGCGCAAAATAATGATTCATCCACCTGATAGCTAGGAACCACTAGAAGGGCCTTTGTATTTCATGAAAAAACGTTCCCCCCACTGACAGGTCGGACCCACCAACTATATCTTCGCACGCAAGAAAGTGCCTCCTTGTTACACAAAAAAATGAATACCCCCTGCTAGCTGGGACCCACCATAGTGGGAGGCTGACTTGTGGGCCTACTAAGTTGACGGGGACGGAGGGCTTTGTCAATTTAGTCAATATGAACGATTCTAGTTCCAGTGACCGTATGATGTCCATCCAACGGCCGTAGTGCTTCTTCAACATCTGGTCTTCTTGCTCTAGCCGCCCAAAAAAGTGACAGTCGTGTCGCGTGCTCCTGCCTCCCATGGCCGGCTGTGATGCCGCGGAGGCTTCACTACCCCCTACTACTCCCACCGCTGGCCAGGCCATCCACTCACCCGCACCCCCTGTTATTCTGCGGCAATGGCAGCCTCACACCGCAGCCGAACCAGTGAACCCTCATACTCCTCTCCACGTGGGCTTCCACTGTCGCGTCTTCCCTAGCTCGGTGGCATCCCCTTCCTAGGCCTCGCTGTCGTCCACCGCCCTGGTGCTCTCGGTGCGGTGTGGTCAACATGGTCAAGGAACGACTTCCATTGGAAGAGTACTGTACTTGGAGAGGCTGACAGTTGGGTCCACGGCAGCAACAAGGAAGTGCCTCCTTATTACGCGCAAAATAATGATTCCTCCACCTAACAGCAGGGACCCATTGGACGGGCCACCATATTTTTCAAAAAAAACGTTTCCCCCTGACTGCTGGGACCCACCAGCTACATCTTCGCACGCAAGGAAGTGCGTCCGTATTACGGGCAAAAAACAATTTCCCCCCTGACTGCTGGGGCCCACTAGCTACATCTCGCATGCAAGGAAGTGCCTGACAGTCGGGACCCACCTGGTCGAAGCGTATGTAGCGTTGTCATTCTGGTCGCAAACGTGTACGCACATACTGGTCAATGTAGAGGCGTGCATGTTTCATAGTAGAGGCGCGCACGTGTCGTAGTAGAGGCGCGCACGTAGCATGTACACGTTCGTACATCGGCTAGGTTGCAAGAAAGTAAATACGACCACGTACGTACATACGGGCGGGGTCTCGAACACCTACTCGCGCATACGTACGGCTAGGGCTCGTGTACATGGCTGGGTCGGAACAAAGAAACTGCATCGTCGTCGTGTTCATGGGGAGGCAACAGAATGCGTCATGTTCACCGGGAGGCAATGGAACACATGCTGTTCATCCGGAGCCAACCAGCTTGGACAGAACAGCCGATGGAAACGAAGCCTGGCGTACCACATAACCGAGGAAACGGCCTTGTGTTCGACTGGCCACGGTTGAAACGGGATCCTATTCATCAGGGGGGGTCTGGCGTATCACAAATTGGAGGAAACAGACTTCTGTTGGACCTCCTAGAGTCGAAACAGGGTCCTGTTGATCGGGAGGGGTGTGGCGTACCGCAAAACGGAGGAAACGAACTTGTGTTGGAGCGCTATGGTCGAAACGGGGGTCATGTTCATCAGGAGGGGTGTGGCGTACCGCAAACGGGACTCCACGGGATACTTTTCATCTCCACCGTCGACCTCCTTTAGCCTCCACGGGCTACTGTTCATCCACCGTCGACCTCCTCTAGCCTCCACCTGCGACTGTTCATCCATGGGCTCCTGTTCATCCAGCCTCCACTGCTCCTCCATCGGCTACAGTTCAACCAGCCCTCTCCACGGGGTCCTGTTCAACAACCCCTCCATGGGCTACTGTTCATCCATCCCTCCACTGGCTACTATTCAACCAGCCCTTCACCGGCTACTGTTCAACCTTCCCTCCATGGGGTCCTGTTCATCCATCCCTCCACGGGGTCCTGTTCATCCACACCCAACTGGCTCGATCGATCGGGGTCCTGTTCATCCAGCGGCAATACCATGGGGTCATGTTCATCCAACCCCCCTCGCAACATGGAGGCGAGCAGCCCCCGTCTTCCTCTCATATTTGTTTTCCTCCTCTTTGGTTATAAAACGTCTCCCATTTTCCTGAAAGTTAAAGAAGGTAGGAGTAGGAAGAGTAACATGGTCAGCATGACGTCTATCAAAGATTAGTCGATACTAGAGGGACTGTTTGTTCCTCTCAAGAAACTGATGGCGAACCATAGCATTATAATCTAGAAAAGCAGGTGGCAACTCAATATCATTTTCACTTATGGATACAACAAGATAATCAGCTAAACGAGTTGCACAAGTTCCACCAAATAAATCTCCATCTTTAGCATTAAGATGTAACCTCCATGCAACAATGGCCCCCAAGTTATATCGTTTATCACCAATTACCGCACTCTTGAGGACACTAAAATTTGGGATGCACATGTGGCTAAGCTCATCCTTACCGTTAATGCATCTACCTATAAAGAGAGCAAAGTAATGTATGGCAAGAAAATGAATGCTCCCTATGGTAGCTTGTGTAATATTTCTAGTTTCTCCCACAATGATACTAGCAAGGAAATCATTATATTCCGATTTGTGAGGTTCACTAAAGATGCCCCACTGTGGGATTTTGCCAGAAGTGTTAAAATCTTCAAGGTCCATGGTATATGATTTATCATAGAGGTCAAATAAAATAGTGTGAGTGTCATGCTTAGATGAAAAGTTAAATCTCCGCACAAAGGAATCAGTGAGGTGATAGTATTGGCGGCACTTATCTGATACGAAGTCCTCAAGATCAGCATTACGCAGATACTCATCAAATTCATCCTTGAAGCCAGCTTGGATCATAAATTCATCCGACGGCCATTCGCAAGGCCGCGCTTGAGCTTCTCTTCATGGTTCAAGGTCCGTCTCACGTATCACGAGCCACGGTGCTTACTTCCTTGAAGAATCACCTTGGTACATTTTCCTTCACATTTTTCTTCCTCTGAATTTTTTTTGAAATTTTTAGTGACTAAAAATAAAAGTGAACCAAACTCAACAAGATTGATAGCAACTACTCCCACAAGTGCCTAGAGAGTACATAATGCATTAAAACTACTTTGAACCATATAAATTTGACATGCAAGCTCAAGAACAGGGTCACCTCAGCAGCAAAAATTTGCAATAAATAAAGCACTAGAACAAAAACTAATTAGACCATTGGAGGAGTCTCATACCGAAGAACAATCCCCCAAAGCAGTTTTGTGAATGGAGCTTTGAGCAAGGAGAAAGAAAATGGCAGCAAAACGAGCAAGAACACGGGTTTGAGCTACGGGATGATTTTTCCTGGAGGAAGACAAAGTGTGTGGGTGCTGGAATAAGTAGAGGGGGCCACGTGGGGCCCACAAGGCTGGGGCGTGCCCAGGGGGTAGGGCGCGCCCTCCACCCTCATGACCAAATGTTGGGTCCCCCTGGTGTATTCTAACTTCCAGAAATTCTCCAATATTCTACAAAAAGTCATACTTAATTTTCACGGCATTTGGAGAACTTTTATTTTCGGGGTATTTTTTTATTGCACGGATAATTTAGAAAACAGACAAAAAATACTTTTTTGCTTTATCTAAACTAAATAACAAAAATTAAAAGGTGGGTACAGAAAGTTGTGCATTCTAACTTCATCCATCTCATGCTCATCAAAAGGAATCCACTAACAAGGTTGATCAAGTCTTGTTAACAAACCTCTTCCGAATAACATGAAACTGAAGAATTCTTGAATAACACTATGTTACCTCAACGGGGATATGTATGTCCCCAAAAATAAGAATATCATATTTCTTTTTGACAGTAGGAAGAGGGAATTCAAAACCTCCAATAGTAATCGTTGAAATTTTTCCAATAGAATTGATACTATCAACTTGAGGTTGTTTCTTCAGAAAGTGTACCGTATGCTCATCAAAAGTGACATTGCCTTTGTTGCAATCAACAAATGCCCCTGTAGTATTCAAAAAAGGTCTAGCAAGGATAATCGACATATTGTCGTCCTCTAGAATATCAAGAATAACAAAGTCCGTTAAAATAGTAGCGTTTGCAACCACAACAGGCACATCGTATCAGGTTATTTATCGGTCATTTGCAAAGAGATCTCATTAGGTGTCAACTTATTCAAATCAAGTCTATGATACAAAGAGAATTGGCATACCACTAACATCGGCTCCAAGATCACATAAAGCAGTTCTAACACTAATGGAGCATGGTATAGTTGGTACTCCTGGATCTCCTAGTTTCTTCGGTATTCCACCCTTAAAAGTATAATTAGCAAGCATGGTGGAAATTTCAGCTTCCGATATCTTTCTTTCATTTGTAACAATATCTTTCATATACTTAGCATAAGGATTCATTTTAAGCATATCAGCCAAATGTATACGCAAAAAGATAGGTCTAATCATTTCAGCAAAGCGCTCAAAATCCTTATCATCCTTTTTCTTGGATGGCTTAGGAGGAAAGGCATGGGTTTCTGAACCCATGGTTCTCTTTCTTTGTCGTGCTTCCTAGCAACAAAATCCCTCTTATCATAACGTTGATTCTTTGATTGTGGGTTATCAAGATCAACAGCAGGTTCAATCTCTACATCATTATTATTACTAGGTTAAGCATCAACATGAACATCATTATTAACATTATCACCCGGTTCATGTTCATCACCAGATTGTGTTTCAGCATCTGAAATAGAAATATCATTGGGATTCTCAGGTGTGTCTATAACAGGTTCACTAGAAGCATGCATAGTCCTATCATTTTTCTTTTTCTTTTTCTTATTAGGACTAGGTGTATCAGTATTAATTCTCTGAGAATCTAGCTCAAATCTCTTAGGGTGGCCCTCAGAATACAAAGGTTCCTGGGTCATTTTACCATCTCTGGTCATATCTCTAATAGCATTATCATTGTTCTTATTATTTAACTCACTGAGCAAATCATGTTGTACCCTAAGCAACTGTTCTACTTGAGTTGTAACCGTGGAAGCATGTTTACTAATAAGCTTAAGATCACTTTTAACTCTAGACATATAATCACTCAAGTGTTCAACCATATAAGCATTGCATTTCAATTGTCTATCAAAGTAAGCATTGAAGTCTTCTTGTTTAACAATAAAATTATCAAACTCATCCAAGCATTGACTAGCAAACTTAGTAGGTTGGATTTCACACTTATCAAATCTATAGAGAGAATTTACCTTTACTACCTGTGTCGGGTTATCAAGACCATGTATCTCTTCAATAGGCGGTAAATTCTTAACATCTTCGGCTTTAATACCTTTTTCTTTCATAGATTTCTTTGCCTCTTGCATATCTTCAGGACTGAGAAATAGAATACCCCTTTTCTTCAGGGTTGGCTCAGAAGTTGGTTCAGGAAGTGTCCAATCATTATCATTACTCAATATATTATTCAATAGAAATTCAGCTTGCTCAACAGTTCTTTCCCTGAAAACACAACCAGCACAACTATCTAGGTGGCCTCTAGAAGCATTAAGTAATATAAAAGATATCAAGTATTTCATTTTTCTTGAGAGGATGATCAGGCAAAGCATTAAGTAATTGGAGAAGCCTCCCCCAAGCTTGTGGAAGGCTCTCTTCTTAAATTTGCATAAAATTAAATATTTCCAGCAAGGCAGCTTGTTTCTTATGAGTAGGGAAATATTTTGCAGACAAGTAATAAATCATATCCTCGGGACTACGCACACAACTAGGAGCAAGAGAATTAAAACATATCTTAGCATCACCCTTTAATGAGAAAGGAAACAATTTAAGAATATAGTAATATCGAATTTTTTCCTCATGAGTAAATAGGGTGGCTATATCATTCAATTTAGTAAGATGTGCCACAACAGTTTCAAATTCATAGCCATAGAAAGGATTAGATTCGACCAAAGTAATTAGCTCAGGATCGATAGATAATTCATAATCCTTATCAGTAACACAGATAGGTGAAGTAGCAAAAGCAGGGTCATATTTCATTCTAGCATTCAAAGACTTTTCTTTCAACTTAACTAAGAGTTTATTAAGATCATATCTGTCATTGCAAGCAAGAAAGCCTCTAGGAGTTTCTTCATCCATAACATAACCCTCAGGTATAACATGCAATTCATATCTAGGGGGAGAATCTTCATCATCAGATTCAATAATATCATCAGTTTCCGTAATTTCATTCTCTCTAACCCTAGCAAGTTGTTCATCAAGAAATTCACCTAGTGGCACATTATTATCAAGCAGAGAAGTAGTATCATCATAAGCATCATGCATAGCAGAAGTGGCTTCATCAATAACATGCGACATATCAGAATCAATAGCAGGTGTAGGTGTCGCAAGTTTACTTAAAACAGAAGGTGAATCAAGTGCAGAGCTAGATGGCAGTTCCTTACCTACCCTCGTAGTTGAGGGAAAAATCTTGGTTCTTTGATCTTTGAAATTCCTCATAGTGATCAACAGATATAAATCCCAAGTGACTCAAAGAATAGAGCTATGCTCCCGAGCAACGGCGCCAGAAAAAGGTCTTGATAACCCACAAGCATAGGGGGTCGCAACAATTTTCGAGGGTAGAGTATTCAACACAAATTTATTGATTCGACTCAAGGGGGGGCAAAGAACATTCTCAAGCATTAGTAGCTGAGTTGTCAATTCAACCACACCTGTAAGACTTAATATCTGCAGCAAAGTATATAGTAGCAAAGTAGTATGGAAGTAACGGTAACAGTGGCAAAAGTAACAGTAGCAGTTTTGTAGCAATCGTAACAGTGGCAACAGAAAATTAACTGAGCAAGGATCAATTTGAAATGAGCTCGTAGGCAATGGATCAGTGATGGATAATTATGTTGGATGCAATTCATCATGCAATAGTTATAACATAGGGTGACAGAAGGCCCACAAGGTAGGGGGCGCCCTAGGGGGCGCACCCCCAACCCTTGTGGCTAGGGTGTGGGCCCCCATCTGTTTATTCTTTCACCAATATTTTTTATTAATTCCAAAATGCGACTCCGTGAAGTTTCAGGTCATTCCGAGAACTTTTATTTTTGCACAAAAATAACACCATGGCAATTCTACTGAAAACAACGTCAGTCCGGGTTAGTTCCATTCAAATCATGCAAATTAGAGTCCAAAACAAGGGCAAAAGTGTTTGGAAAAGTAGATACGTTGGAGACGTATCAGTGGGTTGTACCCCCTTGGTACTTCTTCGACCCATCTTGTGTCTTCTGGTCCAGAAAAATCCACAAAAGGTTTCGCTGCGTTTGGACTCCATTTGGTATTGATTTCCTGTGATGTAAAAAACAAGCAAGAAACAACAACTGGCACTGGGCACTATGTCAGTAGGTTAGTACCAAAAAATGATATAAAATGATTATAAAACATCCAAGAATGATAAGATAATAGCATGGAACAATCAAAAATTATAGATACATTGGAGACGTATCAGCATCCCCAAGCTTAATTCCTACTCGTCCTCGAGTAGGTAAATGATCAAAACATAATTTTTGACGTGGAATGCTGCCTAACATGTTCATCACATATTATTTTCTTTGTAGCATGGACATTTGGACTTTTATATGGTTCAAAGCAATAGTCTAGTTTTGACATGAAGACTTTAGTACTCAAGCATATCAACAAGCAATCATGTCTTTCAGAATATCAACACTAAAGCAAGTTATCCCTAACCCATTATATTTAACTAAACCTGTGCAAACGTCGGGCCGGGCCGGGTTTCGGGCCGGGCTTGTAAAAGCCCGACCTTCATTTCTCAAGCCCGAGCCCGGCCCGAAGCCCGATATACTCCATATTTTCAAGCCCGAGCCCGGCCCGAAGTCAAGCCCGAAGTCAAGCCCGAAGCCCGAAAGCCCGACCCGAATGCTATTTTCTAGTACGCGCACGTGCAAGCCCGGCCCGAAGCCCGAAAGCCCGGCCCGAAATACAGGAAAAGTGAAGCCCGAGCCCGGCCCAAACTATCTTTCGGGCTGCAAAACAAAGCCCGAGCCCGGCCCGAATGTCAAGCCCGGCCCGGCCCGGCCCGGGTTTTTCGGGTCGGGCTCGGGCCGGGTCGTCGGGCCGGGCTGCCCATGCCCGGGTTTATATTTAACCATTGATCCATTCATGAAACACACTCGAATACTAGCTACACCTATTGCTCAAGTACGATCATAGTGCCCCTTAGTTGGTGCTTTATAAGAGAAGATGGAGACTCAAGTAAAGATAAAAATTGCATATAAAGTAAAAGAAAGGCCCTTCGCAGAGGGAAGTAGGGATTTGTAGAGGTGTCAGAGCTCAAAGAGAAAATTGAGAGATAAAGACATTTTGAGAGGCATACTTTTCCCACCAACGAAAACGACTTAGAATTCCCAATATTTTCCATGCTAGATATATCATAGGTGGTTCCCAAACAAAAAATAAAGTTTATTCCTTTTTCCACCATACTTTCACTTTCCATGGCCAACTGTATCCATGGGTGCCCTCCATACCAACACTTTCCAAGGAATTTATTATTTAACAACATAAAGTAAATTCATTTTTCATTTTGGGAATAGGCATCCCTAATATCTTTGTCATACTCTCGTGCAATGACAAGTGAATAAACACTCATCATGAGAATAACACATCTAGCATGGAAAACATCAGCCACCCCTCACCGCCTGGCGAGTGGTACGAGCACACAAAAGAGAAATTTATTTTGAAAATTAGAGATGGCACATTCAAATTTGCTTAGAACGGCATGAAAATACCGCATATAGGTAGGTATAGTGGACTCATATGGCAAAACTAGTTTAAAGGGTTTTGGATGCACAAGTAGTGATCATACTTAGTGCAAATGAAGGCTAGCAAAAACATTGAGAAGCGTCCAACCAAGAAACAAAATATCTCGTAAGCGAGCATTAATCATAACTAACACCGAATAATGCACCTCAAGTAGGATGTAATTTCATTGCATAACTATTGACTTTCGTGCTTGCATAGGGAATCACAAACATTAACACCAATATTCTTACTAAAGCATAATTACTCATCAACATGACTCACATATCATATTGTCATATCTCAAAACCATTACATAGAACCAAGTTTATTTTGTCCAATGATATTCATGAAAGTTTTTATCTATCATTTTGGGACTAATTTCATATGTTGCTTTTAATAAGCTCAAACAAATTTAAGTGAGCATGATATTTCTTTCTCTGAAAATAATTTAAGTGAAGCAAGAGAGAATTTATTTAAAAAATTACTAACTCCCAAATAGATCTAAGTGAAGCATGAGAGAATTTCTTCAAAAATTACAAAGCACGTCGTGCTCAGAAAGATATAAGTGAAGCACTAGAGCAATTCCAAGGCTCTAAAAATTGAAGTGAAGCATAGGACCAAGCATAGCATAATTTTTGGCTCTCTCAAAAAGGGGTGTCGAGCAAGGATTCAAGACTTAAAACACAAAGAAAAACAAGCAAAGACTCATATCATACAAGACGCTCCAAGCAAAACTCATAATATGTGATGAATAACAATATAGCTCCAAGTAAACTGCCGATGGTTGTTAGAAGAAATAGGGGATGTCACTCGGGTGCATCCCCAAGCTTAGTTGCTTGATACTTTTTGAATATTATCTTGGTGTGCCTCGAGCATCCCCAAGCTTAGCCTTTTTCTAATCCTTATTCCTTCATCCATCGTAATATCACCCAAAACTTGAAAACTTCAATCACACAAAACTCAACAAAACCTTCATGAGATCTGTTAGTATAAGAAAGCAAACCACTACTATAAGTACTGTTGCAAACCCATTCATATTTTATTCTTGCATTATATCTACTGTATTCCAACTTTTCTATGGCAAAAACTCTTCAAATAAAACCATAGAATCATCAAAACAAGCACACAACGCAAAGAAAATAGAATCTATCAAAAATAGAACAGTCTGTAGCAATCTGGAAAGTTTGAATACTTATGTAACTCCAAAAATTCTGAAAAATATAGGAAAATGTGAGAAATTTGTTTATTAATCTTGTGCAAAAAGAATCAACTCAAAATCACCCTATTGTTAAAAAATGGGAATTATTTTCGTGAGCGCAAAACTTTCTGTTTTTCAGCAAGATCAAATCAACTCTCACCCAAATCATCCCAAAGGTCTTGCTTGGCACAAACAGTAATTTAAACAATAAAAACACATCTAATCATAGGCATAATTGGGTATTTTATTGATAACAGCAAGAAAACCAAAAAGCAAAAAGATACAAGTTGGTTTGCCTCCCAACGAGCGCTATCATTTTACACCCCTAGCTAGGCACAATACGAAGGATTAAAGTGTTGTCATTTTTGGTTCTAGATCCATACGATGCCCTCATGATTGATTCATATGGTGGCCTAATTCTTGTTATAGGGAAGTGTTCCATGCCCTTCCTTAGTGGAAATTGAAATTTAATATTGCCTTCTTTCATGTCAATCACGGCACCAGTAGTACGTAAAAACGGTCGACCAAGAACAATAAAATCTACGGGAACATAATTCCTATTTGCAAGAATAAGAACATCATTAACTCTTTCCATAGGCTTTTTCATAGTAGAATCCGCCAAGTGCAAATTTAAAGAGCATTCTTCAATATCGGTAAGACCAAGTACATCAAATAAAGATTTTGGAATTGTAGAAACACTAGCACCCAAGTCACATAAAGCAAAACACTCATAATTTTTAATCTTGACTTTGATGGTAGGTTCCCATTCGTCATGTAATTTTCTAGGAATTGAAACTTCTGATTCCAACTTTTCTTCAAAAGCTTTCATCATAGCATCAACAATACGTTTAGTAAAAGTTTTATTTTGTTCATAAGCATGGAGTGAATTTATCATGGATTGCAACAAACAAATACAATCAACCAAAGAACAACTATCATAACTAAAGTCTTTGTAATCCAAAATAGTGGGCACATCACTAGTTAATGTTTTGACCCCTTCAAACCCACTTTTATCAATTTTCTCAACAAGATTTTGACCCTCCAAATTATCGGGACGCCTTCTAGCTAAAGTTGACTCTTCTCCAGTCCCTTTTCCATCAATATTAATTTTACTAAACAGAGAATCAACAGAAAAAACACCAATCATTTTAAGATCTTCATCACTTTTATGAAAGCAATCACCAGAAATTGTTTTTCTAATAATTCTCTTTTAGCTCTAAGCATAGTGGTTCTTTTCTTACTTTCATCCATAGAAACATAAAGAGCTTTAATTGATTCTTAAACCTTAGGCACAAAATTTTTCATCTTGAGAGTTTCGACATCATGAGAAATTCTATCAATACTTCTAAATATATCATCAACTTTATTCAACTTTTCTTCTATTGTAGCGTTGAAAACTTTTTGAGTATTGATAAATTCTTTAATATTATTATCAAGATTAGAGGTGTTTCTATTATTATTATAAGAAGCATTACCATAGTAATTACCATAATTATTAGAGGAATTACTAGGAAAAGGCCTAGGATTAAAATTACCTCTATTAGCATTGTTATTGAAATTGTTTCGCGAGATAAAATTCACATCTATGGCATCACTATTTTGCTCAGTCAAAGTAGACAAAGGCACATCATTAAAATCAATAGGAGCACTTCTATTAGCAACCAACTTCATATGAGCATCAACTTTTTCACTCAAAGAATTTATTTCTCTACCGAGTTAACTTTTTTTACTTGTAGGAGCTCTTTCGGTATGCCATTGTGAATAATTTGCCATAATATTGTCAAGCAATTTAGTAGCTTCACCCAAAGTAATTTCCATAAAAGTACCCCCCTCGGCAGAATCTAAAAATTACGAGAAACAAAATTCAACCCCGCATAAAAAATTTGTATGATCATCCAAAGATTTAACCCATGAGTTGGGTAATTCCTTAGCATAAATTTCATCCTTTCCCAAGATTGTGCAACATGCTCATGTTCAAGTTGCTTGAAATTCATGATCTGGGTTCTAAGGGAAATGATTTTTGCGGGCAGGAAATACTTAGTAATAAAAGCATCCTTGCACTTGTTCCAAGAAATGATACTATTGTGTGGCAAAGAACAAAACCAAATTTTTGTGAGACCTCGCAAAGAAAACTAAAATAATTTCAAATTCACAACATCATTGCCCACATCTTTTTTATTTTACATATCGCATAATTCCATGAATGTGTTAAGATGGGACGCGACATCCTCATTAGGAGTACCAGAAAATTTATATTTCTTGACAAGATTCAGCAAAGCAGTATTAATATCAAAAAGACTCCGCATTAGTGGCGGGAGGAGCAATTGGAGTGCTAATAAAATCATTGTTGTTGGTATTTGAGAAAACACACAACTTGGTGTCCTCTTGAGTCATGATGACTACACAACAAGATTGCACTCAAAAACAGATCTGACGAGAAAACGACGAACAAAAAAGAGGAAGAATAAAACGACAATTTTTGTAAAGTGGGGGAGAGGAAAACAAGAGGAAAATGGCAAATAATGTAAATTGCAAGGAGATGAGATTTGTGATTAGGAACCTGGTGGATGTTGATGATGTCTCCTCGGCAACGGTGCCAGAAAGGCACGTTGACGGGAAACTATCTTGACGTGATCCTCCCCGGCAACGCTGCCAGAAATTCCTTTTGATGTTTGCTTGAACTACGTCATTAATTCCACAAAGAGGAAGGGATGATGGAGCACATCAACAGTAGGTATTTCCCTCAGTGATGATACCAAGGTTATCGAAGCAATAGGAGAACCACGCAACACCATGTAAACAGCTCCAGCACACAAAGAACAAATACTTGCAACCCAACGTAAGAGAGGGGTTGTCAATCCCTCACAGGTAAAAAGATAAGTAAAATGGTAGTAGATTGGATAAATAGATCTCGCGGGAACACGAGATAAAATAAATTACTAAAAATTGCAGCAAGGTATTTTTGTATTTTTAGTTTAATAGATCTGAAAATAAAAGCACATAAAAATAGATCGCGAAGGCAAATATATTAAAGAAGAGACTCGGGGGTCGTAGGTTTCACTAGTGGCTTCTCTCGAGAAAAATAGCAAACGATGGGAAAACAATTACTATTGGGCAATTGATAGAACTTCAGATACTCATGATGATATCAAGGAAACGATCATTATATAGGTATCACAACCAAGATTAGTAGACCGACCCCTGCCTGCATCTACTACTACTACTCCACACATCGACAACTATCCAGCATGCATCTAGTGCATTAAGTTCATGGAAAAACAGAGTAATGCAATAAGAATGATGGCATGATGTAGACAAGATCTATTTATATAGAAATAAACCCCATCTTGTTATACTTAATAGCAACAATACATACGTGTCGTTTCCCCTTCTATCACTGGGATCAAGCACCGTAACATCGAACCCATCACAAAGCACATCTTCCCATTGCAAGATAAAAAGATCAAGTTGTCCAAACAAAACCAAACTATCAGAGAAGAAATACGAACCTATAAGCAATCATGCATACCAAAGGTCAAAGAAGACTCAAATAACTTTCATGGTTAAAAACATAGATCTGATCATAAACTCAAAGTTCATCGGATCCCAACAAACACACCGCAAAAAGAGTTACATCATATGGATCTCCCAGAGACCATTGTATTGAGAATCAAACGAGAGAGAGGAAGCCATCTAGCTACTAAATACGGACCCGTAGGTCTACAATGAACTACTCACGCATCATCGGAGAGGCACCAATGGACATCATGAACTACTCCATGATGGTGTCTACACTTGTATCATCATCTCTTTATTGTACTAGTGTACCTATATAAGTGACAATTGTATTGGGTGTGTTGGGGACACAAGAGACTCTTTGTATTTTGATTGTATGGTTGTTTGAGAGAGAACCACCTTCATCCTAGCCTCTCACAGGTTGATAAACATTAGGTCATCCACTTGAGAGAATTTTGCTACTATCTACAAAACTCTGTGCTTGGAGGCCCAACAAAGTCTATAAGAATAAAGTTGCACAGTAGACATTAGCCATCGAGCTTTCTCAACTGCAACAGGCGTGCTGTCATTTGACGCTGATGGACGACTAGTTTGCCCCCGATGCCCTATTCGCTGAAAAAATTTGCTGGTGCTTTCAGATGCGAAAAAACTTCATCAATTGTCTCTACCATGGTGTTCAGTCCTTTGATGACTACTTCATCTTAAAGAAGGATGTTGTGGGAAGGATTGGGGTTCTCTAATTACTAGAAGTGCAAGACCATACTGTGGATGCTTTAAGAGCACAATTCAGCCACTTTTAATGAGTTTTTCCAAATGCATCAACAAATTTGGCATCAGGCAACTCATGAGCAACTGAAGGAAGCTTCGATTGAGCATCTCTGGGCGGTTAAAGGGGACAACTAGTACATATGTGCTAGTTAAATTCAAGTTCATACTATTACAGTTTTAATACTTTGTTGGATTGTAATATTTAAATTAGAACTACTGCTGCATTTGAATGTTTGAACAATTTTAGCCAAACTGGAACTAGATATGCGGTTGTTTTGATCGTGTGGCCTGCAATTTTTTTGGGGCGGTGATGACTCACAAGTATTGGAGATCAGTCTTGGTCCTTTGGATATGTAAGAGTGTCGAACCCAACGAGGAGCAAAAGGAAATGATAATTAGATTCAGTGGAAGGAAATGATAACTAGTAACAGATAGTTTGATAGTAGGATAATTTGTAGCAAGTAACAAGTAACCAAAGTAACAAGCTGCGGCAAGGTGGCCCAGTCCTTCTATTGTAAAGGATAAGCCGGAAGTACTTATATTGAGCAAAGCATTCTCGAGGACACATGGGAATCTCGTCTAGTTAACTTCGTCATGATTCGTTAATTCATGTTCACTACTTTGATAAGTTGTTACGTGGGTGGAGCAGTTCTAGGGTGTTGTTCTTACTTGAACAAGCAACCCACTTATGATTAAACCCTCTCGCAAGCATCCGCAAGTATGAAAGAAGAATTAAGCTAAATCTAACCATAGTATGAAACATATGGATCCAAATCAGCCCCTTACGAAATAGTGCCTAAACTACGGTTTAAGCTTCTGTCACTCTCGCAGCACACCATCTACTACTAATCTCACAGTGCCTTCCCCTAGTCCCAAGCATGTTAATCTGTCATGCAGTCGACGTTCACATGACATCACTAGAGGAAGACCAACATAACACATCATCAAAATATTAGAAAACCAACTTCACATGATTACTTATAATAAGACTTCTCCCATGTCCTCAAAAACAAACAAAACTAGTCACAAATCATATTCATGTTCATGATGAGAGGAGCATAATATATGATCTTCCACCAAATAAACCAACTAGCATCAACTACAAGATATAATCAACACTGCTAGGAACGCACAAGTACCAATCTGAGGTTTTGGGACAAGAGGCAAACAAGCCATTACGTTTGTCCACATATGCTAAAATATCTCGGTCGTCAATTCTATATATTAACGGTGAAGATTTAAAGATAGAGCGTTACATACAAATGAAGTTATGTACAACCAATTTGGCATGACACATGAAAATTGTTGTGACACGTCCTTCATTCAAGTCACGTGTTTTTCCTCTTAAGAAAAGTGTGTCCTATCCATAAAACAAAGTTTGACCGAGACAACGAGACGTGAACAGCTAAAAGTTCGCTGAAAAATTAGGCAGCCTTATAAAGTACGGCTGCCAGCTTCCACACAAAAAAAAAAGATCATGGCTGCCAGCTTCCATAAAAAAATCACGACTGTCAAACAGCTGAAGAAAAGTGCGGCTGGCATAAAAAGGAATTCTGAGCGCCCAGACTCCGGCCGCAATACTACTATGGTGCCAGTTTTAATTTGGAAAAAAAGATCTGATTTTAGCAAACTAACCAATTCAAACTTCTTTTAAAACATTAGCACGTCATGGTGGGATAATAATTTTTTTTATCCACGGAAAAGAAAACTTTCTCTACCCACATAAAAAATACATGTGTACATAGATAGCATAAAGTTTTGGACCGACAAATTATCAATAAAAGTTTGTTTAATAATAAAGTACGTGTATATTAGGACGTTAGCCGCAATAAATCATGAATGGACTCAAAATACGTGAACATCTAAGTGCCAAAATCACATGTTTTTCACAAATAATTATGACGTGTCTTCCAATTACAATGGTTTTTTGAGTTGCTAATAGCAATCGTTGATATTATATGTAAGTTAAAATTGGAAACTACAGAAAAAGTGTAATTTTATCGCCAAAAAGACATGTCACTGGGCTTACCCACTGAATCCAAGTATGTCATGTTGATTCAAGAGTGGTCACCTCAAGAAGATATGATATTAAGGAGGTAATGGAACAAATGACGGAGATACAATGGTTTTTTGAGTTGCTAATAGCAATCGTTGATATTATATATTAAGATTTTTTCATTAAAAATAGTCTGAGTAGGATCAAGTAAAAGAAAATGTACATACAAAATAAAAATACATAATTCTTCAAACTACAAGAGGCATACATAAAATAAATGTTTTACATTCTTTGCACTAATATATACAGGCAAAATTGCATGTTTGGGCATGCAATAACAACATCACATTGACCGCAAAAATACATTTATGCAATATGTCATTTTTTGACGTATTATAAATGGAAATCGTAAGTTAAAATTGTGGATTTGGAAACTACAAAAAAAAGTGTAATTTTATCGCCAAAAAGACATGTCACCGGGCTTACCCACTGAATCCAAGTATGTCATGTTTATTCAAGAGTGGTCCCCTCAAGAGGATATGATATTAAGGAGGTAATGGAACAAATGACCGAGGTACATAGAGAATACAGAGTAAGAATGCAAAAAAAAATGTCATTTTAAAATTTATTTTCTACACTTCTATTAAGTAATCTACATTGATCACACCACACATTTTCTTGATAAAATGAACACTATCCATCAAAAGATAGATGCAGTGGTAAATTGCTGAGTAGAGAGTCAATAGAAATATAAGTTTGATTTTCATAAGGATATTAAAAAAAAGTAGTGCTTTGAACAAAATACCAAAAACGATTCTATGAAGCTAAGTAATGGGTCTCATTTGAATTCAGTTTTCTATAAATCTTTATCTATATTTCAACATATGAAAGCGTTAGGGTACTGATGAGTATATCCGAATAAGAATTAAAGTTGGTTGACGAAGGAACAAAAAGAATTCATATTTAAACTTATTTCTTGGTTGAAGTTTATTTATATTATGAAATGATAATATGTATTATATATGAATAAGAAAGATCGTTAGCTGATGGAGGAAGAAAAAATCCATATTTAAATTATAAAAAATACAAAGCATCACATTATGTAATAAATCTACACGCAAGAACGCCCCACTAATAATGAGTCGCATGGAGGAAGAAAAAAAATCATGTTCGAATGTAAGACATCCATATTTAGATTGATTTCTTGGTTGAAGTTTATTTTAAAAATCCGTATTTAAATTTTAAAAAATACTAAGCATGAGAGTACGTAATAAATCTACAGGCAAGAACGCCCCGCTAATGATGAGGCGCACGGAGGAAGAAAAAAATCATGTTCGAATGTTAAACATCCATATTTAGGTTGATTTCTTGGTTGAAGTTTATTTATATATTTAAAATATTATACAGAATCAAGCATTCCTTGGCGATATTGTCAGCCGATTATGAATACAAAAGTACACTAGGAGCCACTAGAATGTGTGCTGCATAACATCCTAAATTTAGCTGCTAATGTATAAATGATATTTTTATCACCACATAAATTAGTGTCAAATTATCAGTTATTTACTTAACACACTAACATTGCATATAGCATATTCATATATGAAAATAATGAAAACTTTTGAGCTGACCCTATCAAAATCTAAAATAGCATATGTACATACATTATTAAAGTCTAGGGACGCAAATGCGCGGGTCAATCTGCTAGTTGAATACATGAGATGAACTAGGGTTTAGAGACGAGATGGTGCCGGTGAAGATGTTGATGCGAATGAGCCTTCCCACGTTGAGAGGAGCATTGGTGATGACGATGTCTTTGATTTCTCCCTCCCGGAGGGAAGCATCCCCGGTAAAATCGTTTCGCCGGAGAGCAAAAGTGCTCCTGCCTAGGTTCCACCTTGAGATGGCGGCGCCTCGTCCCAAAAGTCTTGTGACGCCCAGATAATTAGGGTACAGTAATCCCCTGCTAATGATGCCAGGTCACCACTTCTAGTGTTGCTAAGTCCCACGTTGATTTGAATCAATCCAAAATTCAAATTTGAAATAAAGTCAAACTATGAAAGTTTTCAAATACCAAAACTAAAATGTTCAACTTTTAGCAAATAAATCATGATTAACATTGGCGAAGAAACCACACTTTTAGAAGGTGTTTAAGGTCATCAAAATAATTAAAACAGTTGCTAAACATTTAATTGAATACCTTTTTCAATTAATAAAATGTTAAACTATTTTATTTAGTTGCCAAAAATTAATGGGGCGGTAGAATTTTTGTTAATACTAATTTAGGTGCTAGTTGTAGTTTTTATAAAACTAGATTTAAAAGGAAAAGAAATAAAAAAGGAAACGAAAAGACATACAAAATATAAAGAAAAAGGAAAAGCCATCCCCTCACTGGGCTTTGGCCCAGCTGCTACTGGTCCAACCAGGTCGGCCCATTCGTGCCAACAAGCCCTCCCCACCACCCGAAACCCTAGCGCACCCCCCACAACC
>NC_041387.1:89295433-89314677 GCF_002162155.2 Triticum dicoccoides | reverse complement strand
CTCCCCCTTTCCTCTCTGGCGCCGCGGCCACCGCACCCCCGACCGGATCCGGCCACACCTCGCGGTTGCCGCGCCCCTATCTGCCCTCGCGCCGTGTCTTGCAGCCGTCGTCGCCCCGCTCCCCCTCCGCGCGCGCGCTCGTGCTCACTGCGCGCCGACCACGCTCCCTAGCCGCGCTCGCGGGCCTCTGGCCGCGACCGGCCGCGCCCGTTGTCGCGCCTGCTCGCCCGCCCGCAACCCAGTGCACGCCCGCTCGTCCCCGCGGCAACCCGCTGCAGCCCTCGCCGACCGCCTGCGTGCGCACCCCGCCGCTGCTGGTCGCCCTGCTGCCGCTGGACCCGCCCGCGGTGGGTCTAGCCGCCGCTGCTCTCATGGCTTCCCGGAGCCCCTTCACCGTGGTTCCCCGGAGCCGCTCCGCCTTTGCCAGCCGCTGGTGCCCCGCCTCTGGGTGTGCTCATGCGTGAGCACAACCACACAGTGGCTGGCACGTGCCACCGACATGCGGTCCCAATAGACTAGATTAGGAACTAATCTAATTAGTCAAACTAACTAACCTCTAATAGGCACTAGCAGTAGGGCCCCACTTGCTAATTAGAATAAATTAAATTAAAACAAAACCCTGTTAAAATGTAGGAGTCAATGACATGTGGGCACCGCGGACCCTGTTGACCAGTCAGCATTGACTGGTCAACTGCTAACTGTACATGCTGACTCAGCCCCCGGAACATAAAAAAGGATTAAAAATAAATAAATAGAAAATAATTAATTAAATTAAATGAATTAATTAAATTAATTAATCAAGATTAGTTAACTAATTAAACCTAATTAATCTGCTAATAAAACTAACTAATGTTAATTAGCTAACAGTCTATGACATGTGGCCTCATACGTCAGTTTGACCCAGTAAACACCTCTGTTGACTGCTGATGTCATGCTGATGCTGTAATGTCATTTTCGAATTAAATTATTAACAATAATTTATAAACTGAATTAAATCTTTAAAAATTAATATAAAATAATCCGCAACTCAGATGAAAATACTTTGTACATAAAAGTTGCTCAGAACGACGAGACGAATCCGAATATGCAGTCCGTTCGTGTGCCACACGTCCCTAGCATAGCGAACCTGCAACATTTCACCTCTGGTTCATCTGTCTGAAAACGTGAAACATCGGAGATAATTTCCAGGATGTTCCCCCCTTTCGTCGGTATCACCTACTACTGCGTTAGGTCACCTCAAGCACCACGTATTGCCATGTTATGCTTTGTGATGCTTTGATTGCTCTGTTATTTATTGTGTTCCCCCTTTGTTACTTCTTTTCGGTAGACCCCGAGACTGGCGGGGACCCCCAATTCGACTACGGTGTTGACGATCCCTCCTTGCCAGAGCAACCAGGCAAGCCCCCCTCCTTCATCACCAGATATCACCTATTCTTTTCTATACTGCTTGCATTAGAGTAGTGTAGCATGTTATTGCTTTCCGTTAATCCTATACTGATGCATAGCCTGTCATTGTTGCTACTGTTGTTGATATCTTACCCTTAATCCTAAATGCTTAGTATAGGATGCTAGTTTATCATCAGTGGCCCTACATTCTTGTCAGTCTGCCTTGCTATACTATCGGGCCGTGATCACTCGGGAGGTGATCATGGGTATATAATATACATACATACATACTATATAGATGGTGACTAAAGTCGGGTCGGCTCATTGAGTACCCGCGGTTGATTCACGGATTGGGGGCTGAAAGGACATACTTTACCGATGACCCTCTGTGTGGATCTTTATGGCGGAGCGACAGGGCAGGTTGAGGCCACCTAGGTGAGAGGTGGGCCTGGCCCTGGTCGGCGTTTGCGGTTACTTCATAATAACACGCTTAACGAGATCTTGGTATTTGATCTGAGTTGGGTTGTTGACCTTATACGCACTAACCGCCACGTGGGACAAGATATAGGCAACCGGCGTCGTGGTATGAGCGAAGCCTTCTAGACGTCAGCGACTGAGCGGCGCGCACCGAGTTGGACTGGAACGCCAGTCCTTGTATAAGGAAGGCTAGGTCTGCTCACCGGCCGTGTTCGCAACGTGCTGGTGTGCAATGGGCGATGGGCCCAGACCCCTATGCGCATAGGATTTAGACCGGCGTGCTGACCTCTCTGTTAGACCTAGGTAGGGCTGCGACGTGTTGATCTCTCGAGGCCGGACATGACCCAGGAAAGTGTGCCCGGCCAGAGGGATCGAGCGTGTCGGGTAATGTGGTGCACCCCTGCAGGGAAGTTGATCTATTCGAATAGTCGTGTCCACGGTAACAGGCGACCCGGAGTTGTACCTTGACCTTATGACAACTAGAACCAGATACTTAATAAAACACACCCAGACAAGTTCCAGAGACAACCCGGTGATCGCTTTCCCGCAGGGCAACGAGGGGAGGATTACCGGGTAGGATTATGCTATGTGATGCTACTTGGAGGACTTCAATCTACTCTCTTCTACTGCTTCAAGATGGAGGCTGCCAGAAGCGTAGTCTTCGATAGGACTAGCTATCCCCCTCTTATTCTGGCATTCTGCAGTTCAGTCCATCGATATTGCCTCTTTACACATATACCCATGCATATGTGGTGTAGATCCTTGATTGCGAGTACTTTGGATGAGTACTCATGGTTGCTTTGCTCCCTCTTTTCCCCCTTTATCCTCTTCTTCTCGGATGCCGCAACCAGATGTTGGAGCCCAGGAGCCAGACGCCACCATCGATGACGACTCCTACTACACTGGAGGTGCCTACTACTACGTGCAGGCCGCTGACGATGACCGGGAGTAGTTTAGGAGGATCCCAGGCAGGATCTGTATCCTGGTTTGGGATAGCCTTCTTAAGGCAAACTTGTTTAACTTATGTCTGTACTCAGATATTGTTGTTTCCGCTGACTCGTCTATGATCGAGCACTTGTATTCGAGCCCTCGAGGCCCCTGGCTTGTATTATGATGCTTGTATGATTTTTTTTAGAGTTGTGTTGTGATAACTTCCCGTGAGTCCTGACCTTGATCATACACATTTGCGTGTATGATTAGTGTATGATTGAATCAGGGGCGTCACAAGTTGGTATCAGAGTTGACTGCTTGTAGGAATCCCCCTTCCAAACTCCTTGGTCAAAGTTGAGTCTAGTCATTGAAAAAGTTTTTACTAACTTGGCTATGTGGCTTACGGGCCCACGTCGCCATTGGGTGGTATTAGGATCCTTTACTCCTCGTCTATACTCTGGGACTCTGATCTCTCTTCTATTTGGGTTAAATGGTTTTGCCAACTCTAACTCTAGGTTCTCGTAACTATTTCTCCCGGAGAGCCCTCATTCCGGAAGATCACCTGCTTTGTTAGAAGATTCTGAGGATATCCCTCGATATTTTCCCAAGACCCTTGTGGTCATCACCTTTGCAATCCACTGTCACCGATATATCCCTATGGATATCTGTATGCACTTGTCATTCTCTTGATCATTCCTCGTCGCTATTGTTGTTACAAGATACCTCGAAATATTTGCCGTTGTCCTGAGAATCCTTTGAGTTTACTGTCTTGCAGTCTTATTTCGCATAAAAATCCTTACGGTTTTTTCTCTCACATTTATCGAGGATCCCTTCTTCTCAATTGTTCATGTGGCTCACAAAATCCTTTGAAATACTTTTCGATCTTTCGAAAACCTCTACAGCCTGTTATTCTTGAAATTCTTGCCAGCTTGCATTATGGTTAATTCTATATGACTAGTAGTCCTCGATAACATCCCTTGTCTTAGACATTTTGAGCCTATTGATTCAATATGTGCAGACGCACGCAGTCATCAGGTTATCCTTCTTAAAATTATCTTTCCGACTCAGACGTCATCCCGGACATGAGTTGGTTCTCGACAATTCAAACCTTTATTGCTTGTCCAACTAAGTGTTATCAACTTATCCATCCTTGATCAGAGCGTCTGTTTCTGGTGTTGGGGAACGTAGCAGAAATTCAAAATTTTCCTACGCGTCACCAAGATCTATCTATGGAGAGACCAGCAACGAGGGGAAGGAGAGTGCATCTACATACCCTTGTAGATCGCTAAGCGGAAGCGTTCAAGTGAACGGGGTTGATGGAGTCGTACTCGTCATGATTCAAATCACCGATGATCAAGTGCCGAACGCACGGCACCTCCGCGTTCAACACACGTACAGCCCGGTGACGTCTCCCACGCCTTGATCCAGCAAGGAGAGAGGGAGAGGTTGAGGAAGACTCCATCCAGCAGCAGCACAACGGCGTGGTGGTGATGGAGGAGCGTGGCAATCCAGCAGGGCTTCGCCAAGCACCATGGGAGAGGAGGAGGAGGGAGAGAGGCAGGGCTGCACCAAGAGGAGAAGTTCTCATGTGTTATGGGCAGCCCCAGGCCTCTATTTATATAGGGGAGAAGGGGGCTGCGCCCCCTTTAGGGTTTCCCACCCCAAGGGGTGCGGCCAGCCCTAGATGGGACTTGGGGAGGCGGCCAAGAGGGGGAGAGAGGGGAGGCGCACACTAGGTGGGCCTTAAGGCCCATCTGGACTAGGGTTTGCCCCCTCCCACTCTCTCTTGCGCCTTGGACCCCTTGTGGGGGGCGCACCAGCCCACCTAGGGGCTGGTCCCCTCCCACACTTGGCCCACGCAACCTTCTGGGGCAGGTGGCCCCACTTGGTGGACCCCCCGGACCCTCCCGGTGGTCCCGGTACATTACCGATATCGCCCGAAACTTTTCCGGTGACCAAAACAGGACTTCCCATATATAAATCTTTACCTCCGGACCATTCCGGAACTCCTCGTGACGTCCGGGATCTCATCCGGGACTCCGAACAACATTCGGTAACCACATACAAGCTTCCTTTATAACCCTAGCGTCATCGAACCTTAAGTGTGTAGACCCTACGGGTTCGGGAGACATGCAGACATGACCGAGACGTTCTCCGGTCAATAACCAACAGCGGGATCTGGATACCCATGTTGGCTCCCACATGTTCCACGATGATCTCATCGGATGAACCACGATGTCAAGGACTTATTCAATCCCGTATTCAATTCCCTTTGTCTATCGGTATGTTACTTGCCCGAGACTCGATCGTCGGTATCCAATACCTTGTTCAATCTCGTTACCGGCAAGTCACTTTACTCGTTCCGTAACACATCATCCCGTGATCAACTCCTTGGTCACATTGCGCATATGATGATGTCCTACCGAGTGGGCCCAGAGATACCTCTCCGTTTACACGGAGTGACAAATCCCAGTCTCGATCCGCATAAAACAATAGATACTTTCGGAGATACCTGTAGTGCACCTTTATAGTCACCCAGTTACGTTGTGATGTTTGATACACCCAAAGCACTCCTACGGTATCCAGGAGTTACACGCTCTCATGGTCGAAGGAAGAGATACTTGACATTGGCAAAGCTCTAGCAAACGAACTACACGATCTTTGTGCTAGGCTTAGGATTGGGTCTTGTCCATCACATCATTCTCCTAATGATGTGATCCCGTTATCAACGACATCCAATGTCCATAGCCAGGAAACCATGACTATCTGTTGATCACAACGAGCTAGTCAACTAGAGGCTCACTAGGGACATATTGTGGTCTATGTATTCACACGTGTATTACGATTTCCGGATAATACAGTTATAGCATGAATAAAAGACAATTATCATGAACAAGGAAATATAATAATAACACTTTTATTATTGCCTCTAGGGCATATTTCCAACAGTCTCCCACTTGCACTAGAGTCAATAATCTAGTTCACATCGCCATGTGATTAACACTCACAGGTCACATCGCCATGTGACTAATACCCAAGAGTTTTAGGTTTGATCATGTTGCTTGTGAGAGAGGTTTTAGTCAACGGGTCCGAACCTTTAAGATCCGTGTGTGCTTTACAAATCTCTATGTCATCTCCTAGATGTAGCTACCATGCTCTATTTGGAGCTATTCCAAATAACTGTTCTACTTGGGGCTATTCTAAATTGTTGCCCCATAATACGTATCCGGTATCTCTTCTTAGAGCTATCCGGATAGGTGTTAAGCTTGCATCGATGTAACCTTTACGACGAACTCTTTTACCACCTCCATAATCGAGAAAATTCCTTAGTCCACTAGTTACCAAGGATAACTTTGACCGCTGTCTGTGATCCATTCATGGATCACTCTTGTACCCCTTGACTGACTCATGGCAAGGCACACTTCAGGTGCGGTACTCAGCATGGCATACTGTAGAGCCTATGTCTTAAGCATAGGGGACGACCTTCGTCCTTTCTCTCTATTCTGCCGAGGTCGAGCTTTAAGTCTTAACTTCATACCTTACAACTCAGGCAAGAACTCCTTCTTTGACTGGTCCATCTTGAACACCTTCAAGATCATGTCAAGGTATGTGCTCATTTGAAAGTATTATTAAGCATTTTGATCTATCCTTATAGATCTTGATGCTCAATGTTCAAGTAGCTTAATCCAGGCTTTCCATTGAAAAACACTTTCAAAATAACCCTATATGCTTTCCAGATATTCTACGTCATTTCTGATCAACAATATGTCAACAACATATACTCATCAGAAATTCTATAGTGCTCCCACTCACTTCTTTGGAAATACAAGTTTCTCATAAACTTTGTACAAACCCAAAATCTTTGATCATCATCAAAGCATACATTCCAACTCCGAGATGCTCACTCCAGTCCTTAGAAGGATCGCTGGAGCTAGCATACCTTTTAGCATCCTTAGGATCGACAAAAACTTTCTGATTGTATTACATACAACCTTTCCTCACGAAAACTGGTAAGGAAACTCGTTTTGATATCCATCTGCCAGGTTTCATAAATACAACTAATGCTAACATGAATTCGACGGACTTTAAGCATCGCTACGGATGAGAAAATCTCATCGTAGTCAACTCCTTGAACTTGTGAAAAACTTTTCGCCACAAGTCGAGCTTCATGGACGGTGACATTACCATCCACATCCGTCTTCTTCTTAAAGATCCATTTATCTTAATGGCTTGCCGATCATCGGGCAAGTCCACCAAAGTCCATGGATCCGTTCTCGGATTTTATTGCCTCGAGCCATTTATCGGAATCCGGGCCCACCATCGCTTCTCCATAGCTCGTAGGTTCATTGTTGTCCAGCAACATGACTTCCAAGACAGGATTACGTACCACTCTGAAGTAGTACGCATCCTTGTCATCCCACGAGGTTTGGTAGTGACTTGATCCGAAGTTTCATGATCAATATCATAAGCTTCCACTTCAATTGGTGTAGGTGCCACAGGAACAACTTCCTGTGCCCTGCCACACACTAGTTGAAGAGACGGTTCAATAACCTCATCAAGTCTCCACCATCCTCCCACTCAATTCTTTCGAGAGAAACTTTTCCTCGAGAAAGGACCCGATTCTAGAAACAATCCTTTATTGCTTTCGGAACTGAGACAGGAGGCATACCCAACTGTTTTTGGGTTGTCCTATGAAGATGTATTTATCCGCTTTGGGTTCGAGCTTATCAGCCTGAAACTTTTTCACATAAGCGTCGCAGCCCCAAACTTTTAAGAAACGACAACTTAGGTTTCTCCAAACGGTGTCGTCTCAACGGAATTATGTGGTGCCCTATTTAAAGTGAATGTGGTTGTCTCTAATGCCTAACCCATGAACGATAGTGGTAATTCGATAAGAGACATCATGGTACGCACCATATCCAATAGGGTGCAACTATGATGTTCGGACACACCATCACACTATGGTGTTCCAGGCGGTATTAATTGCGAAACAATTTCCACAATGTCTTAATTGTGTGCCAAAACTCGTAACTCAGATATTCATCTCTATGATCATATCATAGACATTTTATCCTCTTGTCACAATGATCTTCTACTTCACTCTGAAATTATTTGAACCATTCAATAATTCAGACTTGTGTTTCATCAAGTAAATATTCTCAACATCTACTCGAATCATCTGTGAAGTAAGAACATAACGATATTCACTGCATGCCTCAGCACTCGTTGGACTGCACACATCAAAACGTGTTGCTTCCAACAAGTTGCTATCTTGTTCCATTTTACTGAAACCGAGGCTTTTCAGTCATCTTGTCCATGTGGTATGATTTGCATATCTCAAGTGATTCAAAATCAAGTGAGTCTAAACGATCCATCTGCATGGAGTTTCTTCATGCGTATACACCAATAGACATGGTTCGCATGTCTCAAACTTTTCAAAAACGAGTGAGTCCAAAGATCCATCAACATGGAGCTTCTTCATGCGTTTTATACCAATATGACTTACATGGCAGTGCCACAAGTAAGTGGTACTATCATTACTATCTTATATCTTTTGGTATGAAAATGTGTATCACTACGATCGAGATTCAATAAACCATTCAGGTTTAATACTAATCTTGATGGTAGAGGGAGCGTGCGATGCTTGATCACATCTAGCTTGGAAAAACTTCCAACACATATCGTCAGCTCACCTTTAGCTAGTCTCCGTTTATTCCGTAGCTTTTATTTCGAGTTACTAACACTTAGCAACCGAACCGGTATCTAATACCCTGGTGCTACTAGGAGTACTAGTAAAGTACACATTAACATAATGTATACTTCTATCGACCTTGCCAGCCTTCTCATCTACCAAGTATCTAGGGTAATCCTGCTCCAGTGGTTGTTCCCCTTATTACAGAAGCACTTAGTCTCGGGTTTGGGTTCAACCTCGGGTTTCTTCACTGGTGCAGCAGCTGATTTGCCGTTTCATGAAGTATCCCTTCTTGCCCTTGCCCTTCTTGAAACTAGTGGTTTCACCAACCATCAACAATTGATGATCCTTCTTGATTTCTACTTTCGCGGTGTCAAACATCGCGAATACCTCAAGGATCATCATATCTATCCCTGATATGTTATAGTTCATCACGAAGCTCTAGCAGCTTGGTGGCAATGACTTTGGAGAAACATCACTATCTCATTTGGAAGATCAACTCCCACTCGATTCAAGTGATTGTTGCACTCAGACAATCTGAGCACAAGCTCAACGATTGAGCTTTTCTCCCTTAGTTTGTAGGCTAAGAAAATTGTCGGAGGTCTTATACCTCTTGACGTGGGCACGAGCCTGAAATCTCAATTTCAGCCCTCGAAACATCTCATATGTTCCGCGACGTTTCGAAAACGTCTTTGGTGCCTCTACTTAAACCATTTAATTGAACTATCACGTAGTTATCCAAACGTGTATGTTCGATGTTCGAAACATCCACAAACGACGTTTGGGGTTCAGCACACTGAGCAGTGCATTAAGGACATAAGCTTTCTACTGTTCGCATAATTGCTACTATCAACTTTCAACTATATTTTCTCTAGGAACATATCTAAAATAGTAGAACTAAAGCGCGAGCTACGACATAATTTGCAAAAAGGTTTTTGACTATGTTCAGGATAATTAAGTTCATCTTATGAATTCCCACTCAGATAGACATCCCTCTGGTCATCTAAGTGATCACATGATCCGAGTCAACTAGGCCGTGTCCGATCATCACGTGAGACGGACTAGTCATCATCGGTGAACATCTTCATGTTGATCGTATCTACTATACGACTCATGCTCGACCTTTCGGTCTCCGTGTTCCGAGGCCATGTCTGTACATGCTAGGCTCGTCAAGTTAACCCTAAGTGTTTTCGCTGTGTAAAACTGTCTTACACCCGTTGTATGTGAACGTAAGAATCCATCACACCCGATCATCACGTGGTGCTTAGAAGCGACGAACTGTAGCAACGGTGCACAGTTAGGGGAGAACACTTCTTGAAATTTTGTAAGGGATCATCTTATTTACTACCGTCGTTCTAAGCAAACAAGATGCATAATCATAATAAACATCACATGCAATTATATAGTTGTGACATGATATGGCCAATATCATATAGCTCCATTGATCTCCATCTTCGGGGCTCCATGATCATCTTGTCACCGGCATGACACCATGATCTCCATCATCATGATCTCCATCATCATGTCTTCATGAAGTTGTCACGCCAACGACTACTTCTACTTCTATGACTAACGCGTTTAGCAATAAAGTAAAGTGGTTTACATGGCGTTCTTCAATGACACGCAGGTCATACAATAAATAAAGACAACTCCTATGGCTCCTGCCGGTTGTCATACTCATCGACATGCAAGTCGTGAATCCTATTACAAGAACATGATCAATCTCATACATCACATATCATTCATCACATTCTTCTTGGCCATATCACATCACATAGCATACCCTGCAAAAACAAGTTAGACGTCCTCTAATTGTTGTTGCATGTTTTACGTGGCTGCTATGGGTTTCTAGCAAGAACGTTTCTTACCTACGCAAGACCACAACGTGATATGCCAATTGCTATTTACCCTTCATAAGGACCCTTTTCATCGAATCCGTTCCGACTAAAGTGGGAGAGACTGGCACCCGCTAGCCACCTTATGCACCAAGTGCATGTCAATCGATGGAACCTGTCTCACGTAAGAGTACGTGTAAGGTCGGTCCGGGCCGCTTCATCCCACAATACCGTCGAAACAAGATTGGACTAGTAACGGTAAGCATATTGAACAACATCAACGCCCACAACTACTTTGTGTTCTACTCGTGCAAAGAATCTACGCAATAGACCTAGCTCATGATGCCACTGTTGGGGAACGTAGCAGAAATTCAAAATTTTCCTACGCGTCACCAAGATCTATCTATGGAGAGACCAGCAACGAGGGGAAGGAGAGTGCATCTACATACCCTTGTAGATCGCTAAGCGGAAGCGTTCAAGTGAACGGGGTTGATGGAGTCGTACTCGTCGTGATTCAAATCACCGATGATCAAGTGCCGAACGCACGCCACCTCCGCGTTCAACACACGTACAGCCCGGTGACGTCTCCCACGCCTTGATCCAGCAAGGAGAGAGGGAGAGGTTGAGGAAGACTCCATCCAGCAGCAGCACAACGGCGTGGTGGTGATGGAGGAGCGTGGCAATCCAGCAGGGCTTCGCCAAGCACCATGGGGAGGAGGAGGAGGGAGAGAGGCAGGGCTGCACCAAGAGGAGAAGTTCTCATGTGTTATGGGCAGCCCCAGGCCTCTATTTATATAGGGGAGAAGGGGGCTGCGCCCCCTTTAGGGTTTCCCACCCCAAGGGGTGCGGCCAGCCCTAGATGGGACTTGGGGAGGCGGCCAAGAGGGGGAGAGAGGGGTGGCGCACACTAGGTGGGCCTTAAGGCCCATCTGGACTAGGGTTTGCCCCCTCCCACTCTCTCTTGTGCCTTGGACCCCTTGTGGGGGGCGCACCAGCCCACCTAGGGGCTGGTCCCCTCCCACACTTGGCCCACGCAACCTTCTGGGGCAGGTGGCCCCACTTGGTGGACCCCCCGGACCCTCCCGGTGGTCCCGGTACATTACCGATATCGCCCGAAACTTTTCCGGTGACCAAAACAGGACTTCCCATATATAAATCTTTACCTCCGGACCATTCCGGAACTCCTCGTGACGTCCGGGATCTCATCCGGGACTCCGAACAACATTCGGTAACCACATACAAGCTTCCTTTGTAACCCTAGTGTCATCGAACCTTAAGTGTGTAGACCCTACGGGTTCGGGAGACATGCAGACATGACCGAGACGTTCTCCGGTCAATAACCAACAGCGGGATCTGGATACCCATGTTGGCTCCCACATGTTCCACGATGATCTCATCGGATGAACCACGATGTCAAGGACTTATTCAATCCCGTATTCACTTCCCTTTGTCTATCGGTATGTTACTTGCCCGAGACTCGATCGTCGGTATCCAATACCTTGTTCAATCTCGTTACCGGCAAGTCACTTTACTCGTTCCGTAACACATCATCCCGTGATCAACTCCTTGGTCACATTGCGCATATGATGATGTCCTACCGAGTGGGCCCAGAGATACCTCTCCGTTTACACGGAGTGACAAATCCCAGTCTCGATCCGCATAAAACAATAGATACTTTCGGAGATACCTGTAGTGCACCTTTATAGTCACCCAGTTACGTTGTGACGTTTGATACACCCAAAGCACTCCTACGGTATCCAGGAGTTACACGCTCTCATGGTCAAAGGAAGAGATACTTGACATTGGCAAAGCTCTAGCAAACGAACTACACGATCTTTGTGCTAGGCTTAGGATTGGGTCTTGTCCATCACATCATTCTCCTAATGATGTGATCCCGTTATCAACGACATCCAATGTCCATAGCCAGGAAACCATGACTATCTGTTGATCACAACGAGCTAGTCAACTAGAGGCTCACTAGGGACATATTGTGGTCTATGTATTCACACGTGTATTACGATTTCCGGATAATACAGTTATAGCATGAATAAAAGACTATTATCATGAACAAAGAAATATAATAATAACTTATTTATTATTGCCTCTAGGGCATATTTCCAACAGTCTCCCACTTGCACTAGAGTCAATAATCCAGTTCACATCGCCATGTGATTAACACTCACAGGTCACATCGCCATGTGACTAACACCCAAGAGTTTACTAGAATCAGTAGTCTAGTTCACATCACTATGTGATTAATACTCAATGAGTTTTAGGTTTGATCATGTTGCTTGTGAGAGAGGTTTTAGTCAACGGGTCCGAACCTTTCAGATCCGTGTGTGTTTTACAAATCTCTATGTCATCTCCTAGATGTAGCTACCACGCTCTATTTGGAGCTATTCCAAATAACTGTTCTACTTGGAGCTATTCTAAATTGTTGCCCCATAATACGTATCCGGTATCTCTTCTTAGAGCTATCCGGATAGGTGTTAAGATTGCATCTACGTAACCTTTACGACGAACTCTTTTACCACCTCCATAATCGAGAAAATTCCTTAGTCCACTAGTTACCAAGGATAACTTTGACCGCTGTCTGTGATCCATTCATGGATCACTCTTGTACCCCTTGACTGACTCATGGCAAGGCACACTTCAGGTGCGGTACTCAGCATGGCATACTATAGAGCCTATGTCTTAAGCATAGGGGACGACCTTCGTCCTTTCTCTCTATTCTGCCGAGGTCGAGCTTTAAGTCTTAACTTCGTACCTTACAACTCAGGCAAGAACTCCTTCTTTGACTGGTCCATCTTGAACACCTTCAAGATCATGTCAAGGTATGTGCTCATTTGAAAGTATTATTAAGCATTTTGATTTATCCTTATAGATCTTGATGCTCAATGTTCAAGTAGCTTAATCCAGGCTTTCCATTGAAAAACACTTTCAAAATAACCCTATATGCTTTCCAGATATTCTACGTCATTTCTGATCAACAATATGTCAACAACATATACTCATCAGAAATTCTATAGTGCTCCCACTCACTTCTTTGGAAATACAAGTTTCTCATAAACTTTGTACAAACCCAAAATCTTTGATCATCATCAAAGCATACATTCCAACTCCGAGATGCTCACTCCAGTCCTTAGAAGGATCGCTGGAGCTAGCATACCTTTTAGCATCCTTAGGATCGACAAAAACTTTCTGATTGTATTACATACAACCTTTCCTCACGAAAACTGGTAAGGAAACTCGTTTTGATATCCATCTGCCAGATTTCATAAATACAGCTAATGCTAACATGAATCCGACGGACTTTAAGCATCGCTACGGATGAGAAAATCTCATCGTAGTCAACTCCTTGAACTTGTGAAAAACTTTTCGCCACAAGTCGAGCTTCATGGACGGTGACATTACCATCCACGTCCGTCTTCTTCTTAAAGATCCATTTATCTTAATGGCTTGCCGATCACCGGGCAAGTCCACCAAAGTCCATGGATCCGTCCTTGGATTTTGTTGAAGTAATGTCTTTCCTTGTCGTAATCACTCTACGGGTTCTGGGTTGTTTTCAACCGAGGACACTGACTAGTGAAATTATTCCGCACTACAAATCAAATACCCCTAGTATTTTTCCTAGGAAATTCTGAACTCAATCTGTCATTCCTAGACTATCGGCTGCATCATGGTCTTGCTATCTTTGACTTTGCTACCTCGTCCTTCTCTGGTGCACGAATTCTTTAGTGTGCGAGCACGACTTATGTCGAGCTTTCAACATCATGTTGCTTGTCTTGAAAGGCAACTTTGGTTCTGAGCTTGCATCTTATATATTGATCCTATAACCTGCCACTTCGTTATTCCCTTGCTTGTTGCCGTTGTTGTTTGATTGCATCCTCTCAAAACCTCCTAGAAAATGTGTTGGATCACCTTCAACACTTTGACTTCTTCCGAGATGTCAACTGTGTTCATGATGAGAAATACCCTCCTTGCCCTCGATGATTTTTATTATCATCGACAACACCCTTGACTTCCTTTCATCGCGAACTTGTCCAAATTATGAATACAACTTGCTCTCCAGCTAGTGTTGTGTTCTGCCTTGAAGTATTACTATCTTTTATGTCGAGAATGTTGTGGGGATTGCTCCACCTCTTAGAAATTCTCGGTGTGATGATACTTCTCACCATCACAATTCTTCCTTGGTCCCCGTGTTGTTTTTAACCAGGATACCAATATGCTAACGATGCTGCTTGAGTTCTGTACTTCTAGCAACCCTATTGCTTTGAAGTTAACGATTGACAATTCGTTCTTAGAATGTTGGTTATTGAATCGTCACTCTAACATTGATCTTGCTGCCTAAGGTCATATTTCGAGCACACCTTTCAACTAATGATTGATGGTGTATGTTTTCTTCGAGCATACAACATTATATCAATTGAATTGACAAGTGTCATCTTCTTATTCACATTATTGAGGAAATCCATCCGTTTGGAACTCTCGATGAATTGTCGCTGAGCCCATCAGCCACCTCCTCATCCTCTCCTTGGTTTAATGATGAACTATTGTTTCAGGAACCCGCTCCCATAGTTAATTTCCCGAGGATCTTGCAATGTCATTTCGTCGATTTGTGTTCACCTTTTCTTCTTGGACATCCTGAGTCCGAGGTATCATGACACCAGTCGGATCTGAATCTCGGTCAGATAAGATGGTTGGGACAACTTTCCAGGAGTTATGATGTCGGTCCTTTGATGACCCGGTAATATGATGTCATGCCTAGCACCCCTGGCTGGAGGACCTATCATTATAATTTCTTTTGCAAGGATAACCATTCTTCCTGGAGGAAATTGTAGGACTTATTTATAAGTTGCTGCTGATGGATCATTTGTGTATCCAAATCTGGCCCTTGATTGAAACACCATATCATCGCTACCTTGAAGCATGACTATGATACCCCGCTCATACACAAGAACATTGGAGGCACGATGCTAAATGTTTCTTGGTCAACTATCCAAACACCGTTGTATGGGTAACGTCTTGATTAATCCTTGCCTCTTTATTTGAATGGTTGGGTACTTGCTCTCCTACCTTGTATGACATGTTCTGCTTGTCCATGGGAAGGATATACTCCTAATAATTGTGTGTAGTCACAATTTTTCTTCCATTGTTCTGTTTAATCTGATAATCGTGTTTTCCTTTCCATTCTTTTGTTTAACCTTTCTTGTAATCTGACTTAATTGAGCAGAGATAATTCCCTGCTTAGGTAGGAACCTTGTTGTACCACTCTGTCTGTAAGGCCTGTTACTAATGTTGATGACATTCCGGTAACCACCGATGGATGAGAACTTTGCCAATTGGTTCGCCTTGTTCAACAAGAAAGAAAATTGCTCTCTTCGTTCCCCGTCCTTGGCACCGACATTGTTGCCGGCATCGCTGACAAGCTATTCACTAACATGCCTCCCTATCGCGGCTGTGCAAGATGTCACCACCCTTCCTATTTTCAACCCACCTAGTGGGCCCATAACCCACAGGTCCACTGGATCGAAACTTGACTCTTCTTTACAACCCGGAGTCTAATGTATCCTTTGCACCTGGCTTCGTATGTGATTCACGAGCTAAAGTCTAAACCATTATTCATCTTGGGATCAAACACCATGTTTTTCTCCTTGTTTAAACCCCCGTTCCAGCTTCTGTCTAGTCATCGAATGAATGCCTACCCGTTTGAAACTTTGGTACAATCGTATATTGCACTCAACAAGTTCACTGAAATACAACTCGTGGGGTACCTCATGTATTTCCCATTTGAGTTCACCATCAGATGCCTAGCTTCGTGGAGATGCGTTCTTCTGCAGTTTTTCCCCTTGGTCGTGTTCGTAGGACGATGGAGATCCCAAGAAAGGATGCCGATGTCATCATGATGACCCGAAGTAGAGAAATAAAGACATCAACGAAGAAGATCAACTACTTCAGGGAGAGCAACCAAGACCGAGAAGAATCGTTAGAATTTCGTAACCTAGTCTTTCCGCCCTTACGCCACCTCTTAAATCTCGGGACGAGATTTCTTGTAGTGGAGGAGAATTGTCACGCCCAGATAATTAGGTTATAGTAATCCCCTGCTAATGATGCTAGGTCACCACTTCTACTGTTGCTAAGTCCCATGTTGATTTGAATCAATCCAAAATTCAAATTTGAAATAAAGTCAAACAATGAAAGTTTTCAAATACCAAAACTAAAATGTTTAACTTGTAGCAAATAAATCATGATTAACATTGGTGAAGAAACCACACTTTTAAAAGTTGTTTAAGGTCATAAAAATAATTAAAACAATTGCTAGACATTTAATTGAATACCTTTTTTAATTAATAAAATGTTAAACTATTTTATTTAGTTGCCAAAAATTAATGGGGCGGTAGCATTTTTGTTAATACTAATTTAGGTGCTAGTTGTAGTTTTTATAAAACTAGATTTAAAAGGAAAAGAAATAAAAAAGGAAAAGAAAAGACATACAAAATATAAAGAAAAAGGAAAAGGCATCCCCTCACTAGGCTTTGGCCCAGCTGCTACTGGTCCAACCAGGCCGGCCCAGCCGCGCCTACTAACCCTCCCCACCCCCCGATACCCTAGCACACCCCCACACCCCCAGGTAATCCATATTTGACGCGCTTTGCGTCAAAATGTCGTTGTTCCGCATAGAGATTGACTGGTCGCGTTAGGATTGGGCCGGCCCATTTAGCCGTTTCAACGTTCGCCACAGCCAGAGAAAGTGGCAGAGTCTAGAACCGAAGGTGGTTACCATCTGATAAGATCCAAAGCGCAGCAAAGCCCCACGAAAGCAAACAGTACATGCACCGTGTTGGTTCAATCTTTCTGTAGGTAGTGTGAAAACCCCTCAATTCAAGAGTTTCTGTTGACGGTCCCATTCCTTACTCTCTTTTTCAACTAACTTAATTGTAGTCCGCATTTCATTCTGCTGGGGATTTTGTGTACTCAGATAAGAACCTAACAGAAGTTTCGCAACTCCTTCATGAAATATAGGTCTTAGTATATAAATAATGTCAGTTCAAACCTGGCCAGTCGTTATCAAATTGGATTGGATGAATCGGTAATCTTTTTCTGTCTTATGAGAGAGAGTCACTTGTTGTATTGAGAGCGGGCGGGTGACATGCATTAAGCGAAATCAATTGTTATGTTTTTTATCTTATTTGTGCGAGAAGACCCTTGACTGAGGAGACGTGTTTGCCTTGGATGATGCCGCTATGCTCATATTCACTTTCGGAGACCACTTTGAGTTTGCCGGTTTTGCGGCAACCCTTTCACAAAGAACATTTTAGCCATTAACGAAATGCCACTATTCCAAAAATTCGGAAATGAAAGAAGGCTACCGAAAGAACAAGCAACGAATTTCACGCTCATCCCTTGCCGGTTTTGGGAACCTTCTAGAGGTTTTCAACCGGTTTTCTATCGTTTTAGAAAACTTCTAGAAGGTCGCTGAACCGGCTTTTTTCTGTTTTGTTTTTTTTCTTTTAATTTTCCCGTCTTTTATTTTCTCTCCTTTTTTGATTTCTGTTCATTTCATTAACTGTTTTTTCTTTTCTTTCCTATTTCTTTTCTTTGTTTTTCAGTTTACTTTTCAAAACAAAATTTATTTTGCAGAATATTTTTAGAAAATTAAATACAAATACTAATCAAAATTTCAAAAACTGTTCATGTTTTTAAAATTTTGTTCATAAATTGTGAAAAATGTTCAGAAGTTCGAAAATGTTCAATTGTTCAGAATTTTTGTTTAATTCTTTCCAAAAAATGATCAAACATTCATAAAACGTATAGAATTTTCATATTTTCGAAAACGTATTAAAAAATTGTTCAGAATTTTCTAATTTTTCTTTTACTTCAAATTTTGTTCTCGAAATTCAAAAAATGTTCGGCATTTTCTTTTTTTTGGTTCCCATGTTAAATTTTTTTGTCTCGAGTTTAAAGGAAAAGGTCTAAACTGAAAAATGTTCGGCGTTTTTCATTTTTTTGTCCCCATGTTCAAATTTTGTTCTTTATCAAAATTTTGCTCTCTAAATTCAAAACATTTTCGGGATTTTAATAAAAAATCCCATGTTCAAATTTTGTTCTCTAAATTCAAACGTGGTTCGGGATTTTCAATTTTTTGTTCCCATGTTAATTTTGTGGTCTTGATTTTAAAGGAAAATGTCTAAACTGAAAAATGTTCGGCGTTTTTCATTTTTTTTGTCCCCATGTTCAAATTTTGTTCTTGATTTCAAAATTTTGTTCTCTAAATTCAAAACATTTTTGGGATTTTAATAAAAAATCCCATGTTCAAATTTTGTTCTCTAAATTCAAAAGATGGTCGGGATTTTCAATTTTTTGTTCAAAATTAAAATGTATTCATAAGTTTTGAAAATTTGATCAGGTCTGTCATGATCGTTCGGAAGTATAATATTTTGCTCCAACTTTTAGCTCGTGATTGTTTTTCAAGTGTTATGTTTTGCGGCTTGATTTAGGTCTTCTACTATCGTGATGCACTTCGATTTGTAAACTTGACAGGTGCTTTGGCTAGGAGCACTCGCACAATAGCGTGCGGCTGCAGGTTCGAATCCCAGCAACTCTCCTTTTTCGCGTTCGTCATTTTTTCCACCTTGCACCGCGTGGGCCGGCCCAGTTAGCGTGCCCCCCTCTGCGTCGGGTTCCTATTTGACGCAAAATGCGTCGTATAGGAGGTCTCACACCCCCACTCGTTCCCCCCCGCGTCTCCCTCGCTCCCCCCGATCTGGATCGAGGGAAACGGTGCCCCGACCCCGCCGCCTCGTCCCTACGCCCCGTCGACGGCCGGCGCCGCCAGTCTCCACCGGCGCCTACTCGCCTCCTCCCCAAACCGGACCTCCTCGACCTCCTCCCCGACGGCCTACATCGAGGCACGCTGGCCCTCT
>NC_041387.1:89244864-89295124 GCF_002162155.2 Triticum dicoccoides | reverse complement strand
AGGCCTCCCCCCTTCCCCGTGTCCCCCTTTCCTCTCTAGTGCTGCGGCCACCGCGCCCTCGACCGGGTCCGGCCATACCTCGCGGTTGCCGCGCCCCCGTCTGCCCTCGCGCCGTGTCTCGCAGCCGTCGTCGCCCCGCTCCCCCTCCGCGCGCGTGCTCGCGCTCACTGCGCGCCGACCATGCTCCCTGGCCGCGCTCGCAGGCCTCTGGCTGCGACCGGCTGCACCCATTGTCGCGCCTGCTAGCCCGCCCGCGACCCAGTGCACGCCCGCTCGTCCCCGCGGCAACCCGCTGCGGCCGTCGCCAACCGCCTGCGTGCGCCCCCGGCCGCTGCTGGTCGCCCTGCTGCCGTCACCCCCTGTCGCTGGCCCGCCCGCGGTGGCTCTAGCCGCCGCTGCTCTCATGGCTTCCCGGAGCCCCTTCGTCGTGGTTCCCCGGAGTCGCTCCGCCTTCGCCAGCCGTTGGTGCCCCGCCTCTGGGTGTGCTCATGCGTGAGCACAGCCACACAGTGGCTGGCACGTGCCACCGACACGTGGCCCCAATAGATTAGATTAGGAACTAATCTAATTAGTCATACTAACTAACCTCTAATAGGCATTAGCAGTAGGGCCCCACTTGCTAATTAGAATAAATTAAATTAAAATAGAACCATGTTAAAATGTAGGAGTCAATGACATATGGGCACCACTGACCCTGTTGACCAGTCAACATTTACTGGTCAACTGCGAACTGAACATGCTGACTCAGCCCCCTGGAACATGAAAAAAAGATTAAAATAAATAATTAGAAATTAATTAATTAATTAAATGAATTAATTAATCCTGATTACTTAACTAATTAAATCTAATTAATCTGCTAATAAAACTAACTAATGTTAATTAGCTAACAGTTTATGATATGCAGCCCCACACGTCAGTTTGACCCAGTAAACACCTTCATTGACTGCTAATGTCATGCTGATGCAGTAATGTCATTTTCGAATTAAATTAATAATAATAATTTATAAACCGAATTATATCTTTAAAAATTAATATAAAATAATCCGTAACTCAGATGAAAATTCTTTGTATATGAAAGTTGCTCAGAACGACGAGACGAATCCGAATACGCAGTATGTTCGTCTGCCACACGTTCCTAGCATAGTGAACCTGCAACATTACACCTCTGGTTCATCTGTCCGAAAACGCGAAACACCGGAGATACTTTCCCGGATGTTTCCCACTTTTGCCGGTATCACCTACTACTACGTTAGGTCACCTCAAGCACCGCGTATTGCCATGCTATGCTTTGTGATGCTTTGATTGCTCTGTTATTTATTGTGTTCCCCCTTCGTTACCTCTTTTAGGTAGACCCCGAGACTGGCGGGGACCCCCAGTTCGACTACAGTGTTGACGACCCCTCCTTGCCAGAGCAACCAGGCAAGCCCCCCCTCCTTGATCACCAGATATCGCCTATTCTCCTCTATACCACTTGCTTTAGAGTAGTGTAGCATGTTACTGCTTTCAGTTAATCCTATTCTGATGCATAGCCTATCATTGTTGCTACTGTTGTTGATACCTTACCCGCAATCCTAAATGCTTAGTATAGGATGCTAGTTTATCATCAGTGGCCCTACATTCTTGTCAGTCTGTCTTGCTATACTATCGGGTCATGATCACTCGGGATGTGATCACGGGTATATACTATACATACATACATACTATATATACAGATGGTGACTCAAGTCGGGTCGGCTCGTTGAGTACCCGCGGTTGATTCACGGATTGGGGGCTGAAAGGACATACTTTCCCGATGGCCCTCTGTGTGGATCTTTGTGGCGGAGCGACAGGGCAGGGTGAGGCCACCTAGGTGAGAGGTGGGCCTGGCCCTGGTCGGCGTTCGCGGTTACTTCATAATAACACACTTAATGAGATCTTGGTATTTGATCTGAGTTGGGTCGTTGACCTTATACGCACTAACCGCCACGTGGGACAAGATATGGGCAACCGGCGTCGTGGTATCAACCAAAGCCTTCTAGACGTCAGCGACTGAGCGGCGCGCGCCAGGTTGGACTGGAACGCTATTCCTTGTATAAGGAAGGCTAGGTCTGCTCACCGGCCGCGTTCGCAACATGCAGGTGTGCAATGGGCGATGGGCCCAGACCCTTGCACGCATAGGATTTAGACCGGCGTGCTGACCTCTCTGTTAGGCCTAGGTAGGGCTGCGACGTGTTGATCTCCCGAGGCCGGACATGACCCAGGAAAGTGTGCCCGGCCAGAGGGATCGAGCGTGTCGGGTAATGTGGTGCACCCCTACAGGGAAGTTGATCTATTCGAATAGCCGTGTCCACGGTAACAGGCGACCCGGAGTTGTACCTTGACCTTATGACAACTAGAACCGGATACTTAATAAAACACACCTAGACAAGTTCCAGAGACAACCCGGTGATCGCTTTCCCACAGGGCGACGAGGGGAGGATCACTGGGTAGGATTATGCTATGCGATGCTACTTGGAGGACTTCAATCTACTCTCTTCTACTGCTGCAAGATGGAGGCTGCCAAAAGTGTAGTCTTTGATAGGACTAGCTATCCCCCTCTTATTCTGGCATTCTGCAATTCAGTCCACCGATATTGCCTCTTTACACATATACCCGTGCATATGTAGTGTAGATCCTTGCTTGCGAGTACTTTGGATGAGTACTCACGGTTGCTTTGCTCCCTCTTTTCCCCCTTTATCCTCTTCTTCTCGGATGCCACAACCAGACGTTGGAGCCCAGGAGCCATACGCCACCGTCTATGACGACTCCTACTACACTGAAGGTACCTACTACTACGTGCAGGCCGCTGATGACGACCAGGAGTAGTTTAGGAGGATCCCAGGCAGGAGGCTTGCGCCTCTTTCGATCTGTATCCCAGTTTGTGCTAGCCTTCTTAAGGCAAACTTGTTTAACTTATGTTTGTACTCTGATATTGTTGTTTCCGCTGACTCGTCTATGATCAAGCACTTGTATTCGAGCCCTCGAAGCCCCTGGCTTGTATTATGATGCTTGTATTATGATGCTTGTATGACTTATTTTTTTAGAATTGTGTTGTGATATCTTCCCATGAGTCCCTGATCTTGATCGTACACATTTGCGTGTATGATTAGTGTATGATTGAATCAGGGGTGTCACAAGTCTTCTCTTGTTTTTTCTAGGGAAATGGCTTCATACAGGAGAAGATGGGCCTCACAGGCCTGATGGTGGCCCTACAAGATCAAGAGGCGCGCCGCAGGGGGGCGCCGCCTGAGCTTGTGGCTCACTGGTGGGTCTCCTGCAGTAGATTTTTTTCCAGTATTTTTTCTATATTACAAAACAAGCCTCTGTAAAATTTCAGATCATTTAGAGCTCTGGAGAATAGCTATCTCTGTTATAGCTCTTTTTAGGTCTAGAATTCCAACTGTCGACAATCTCCCTCTTGTAATAGAACTTGCAATTTAAGAGAGAATAGGCATTGGAATAACACCTAAAAGCAAAATATAGCTTTAAACAATGAAAATAATAGTAGGAAAACATGATGCAAAATGGACGTATCAACTCTCCCAAGCTTAGACTCTGCTTTCCGTCAAGCGAATACCGAACTTGATAATCATCACCACAGGTTTACAAAGAGAGGTGTTGAGAGAAAAATACGGACATGGTAGCATCATGATCATTATTATAATAGCAAGTATCAATCATAAAAATTCTCATGACAAAGTAACAATTCATTCACATGCTAAAGTATAAATAATAAACTTTCTTGCAAACTAACAAACTATGTTCTCAGCCACCAAAGCAATTACAATTCATCATATTTCAGGAAGGGTCTATGTAAGATCTTTTGATTTAGCAAACTCCACATACTCAACAATCACATAGTCTTCCTTGATTGTTGGCACTCAAAGCATATTTTTAGAAAAAAATGTTTCAATCTGACACAAAGAAAGATGGGGGTTTAATGTTTCACCACCTAACTTATTTATCTGAGGGGTAATGTTAACAATAATAACTCATGGTTACATATATCCTACTGGATATATATATGCCTAGATCATTCCCTATTCTTGCCAAGTGGAGAATACTTGAGGTCGAAATAGGAATAAGTACCTTCGACTCTTTCCTAAAACTAAAGACTAAATAGTAAAAGATAGGCCCTTTGTATGGGGAAGTATAGGTTGTCACGCGCTTTTGAATTGGATGTGAAATCTCTTAATGCAAAGGAACGTCACTTTATATTTCCCATATGAAAGCAACCTTTATTGAGCAGTTCGTCACTTTTATTAATTGCATTACCATCACAAGTTCGTAAAAAGCTTATTTTCCCTTACCATAAAAGATCATTTGTATTTATGAGCAATTTTTATTGCTTTGCACCGATGACAACTTACTTGAAGGATCTTATTCAGTCTGTAGGTATATCTGGTGGACTCTGATGACAAGAAAGTAGGTTAAAGGGTATTTGAATTCACGAGTAGTATCTCTACTTAGTACAGAAATTTTGGCTAGAAAAAGATTATAACAAGCACCACATGTTAGAGGATCCATGACAATATAACTTCTTTGTGTATATAAGAAAACATAACTCATTACATTTTCTTCCTTGTCCAACATCAACTACTTGATCGAGCTTGAAAATAGTTAACGAGGGTTCACAATCATAGAAGATGTCCAAGATAGTATATTAATATGTGAAATATATCTTCCTTTATTATTCTTTCAAGAATTGCATCGATGACCAATTCTAGGTTTGTTATCTTCCAATAAATTTTATCAACCATACTCCTTTTATGTAAAGTCGTTACTCCCCATGGGATTAGCATATGAACTTCTTATTATTCTTGCTGTGATCTATGCAAAAGAATAAAAGTAAAGAAATACTCAAACTCATAATACTCTTTATTAGAACTTTCAGGCACAATTACACTGATGGCGATGGAATGAAACAAAAAAATCAAACTACTACATATTAATACTTTTATTCTAGATCACGAAATAACTAAGGATCGAACTAAGATAGATAATGATAAAAAATGATGGTGATACGATACTGGGAACCTCCCCCAAGTTTGGAACAAGCCAAGGGTAGGTTCCATTCCCATGTACTCAAGTTTTCTTCTTCAGTGATGGTGGTGGAATATGCTTGACAAAGATTCCTTTAAGAATACATTTTCCCCTTCAAGTTTATTGATTTCCCATTAAAGATATCAGATATAGCCACGTAGCTTGCTTGTGGTAGTGAGCGCCCCATCAAGCAATGGCTGGTGCTTGGACGAATAGGTAGAAGCAATATCTGCCTGCACATGATGAGAAGGAGTAAATTGAACTTTACTAGCTTTCGCCGTATCGGGCATGCTTTACTTGTCGAAGTCCACATGCATATCCCCTGGTTGAGGTAGAGGGACATTGATGACCCACAAGTACAGGGGGTCAATCTTAGTCCTTTGGATAAGTAAGAGTGTCAAACCCAATGAGGAGCAGAAGGAAATGATAAGAGGTTTTCAGCAATGCATTTTCTGCAAGCACTTAAATTGCCGGTAACAAGTAGTTTTATAGCAAGATAATTTGTAATGATTGGTGACCCACAAGTATAGGGGATCAATCATAGTCCTTTCGATAGGTAAGAGTGTTGAACCCAATGAGGAGCAACAGAAAATGACAAGTGGTTTTATGCAAGGTAATTTCTGCAAGCACTGAAATTGTAAGTAACAGGTAGTTTGATAGCAAGATAATTAGTAACAAGTAAATAGTAGCAATAGTAACAATAGGTGCAGCAAGGTAGCGCAATCCTTTTAGTAGCAAAGGACAGGCTAAAACAATCTCTTATAGTAAGCAAAGCGTTCTTAAGGGCACATGGGAATTTCATCTAGTCACTTTCATAATGTTGGTTTGATTCGCGTTCGCTACTTTGATAATTTGATATATGGGTGGACCAGTGCTTGGCTGCTGTTCTTACTTGAATAAGCCTCCCACTTATGATTAACCCCTCTAACAAGCATTCACAACTATGAAAGAAGAATTAAAATAAAAACTAACCTAGCATTAAACATATGGATCCAAATTAGCCCCTTACGGAATAGCGCATAAACTAGATTTTAAGATTCTATCACTCTAGCAACCCATCATCTAATAACTACTCCATAATGCATTCCCTTAGGCCCAAATATGGTGAAATTTCATGTAGCTGACGTTCACATAACACCACATAGGGAATCACAACATACATATCATCAAAATATCGAACGAATATCAAATTCACATGATTACTTATGACGAGACTCCTCCCATGTCCACAAGAACAAAAGTAACTACTCACACAACATATTCATGCTCAAGATCAGAGGGGTATTGAATATCATAATGGGTTTGAACATATAATCTTCCACCAAATAAACCAACTAGCATCAACTACAAGATGTAATCAACACTACTAGTCACCCACAGGTACCAATCTGAGGTTTTGATACAATGATTGAACACAAGAGATGAACTAGGGTTTTGAGACGAGATGGAGCTGCTGACGATGTTGATGAGGATTGGCCCTCTCATGGTGAGAAGGTTGTTGGTGATGACGCATCAATTTCGCCCTCCCGGATGGAAGTATCCCCAGCGGAATCGCTCGGCCGGAGAGCAAAAGTGCTCCTGCCCAAGTTTCGCCTCGAGACGGCAGTGCTCCATCTCGAAAGTCCTCTCTTTATTTTTCTAGGGCAAATGACCTTATGTACCAGCAGAAGGGCACCGCAAGTAGGCCAGGGGGTCCACTACCCACCAGGACACGCTAGGGGGGCAGGCCACCTCTGGTATTTCTTTTCTCATTTTTGTATATTCCAAAATAATTTTCTGTAAAATTTCAGCTCATTTGGAGATGTGTAGAATAGGTATCTCTGACATAGTTTTTTCAGGTCCAGAATTCCAGCTGTCGGCAATCTCCCTCTTTGTGCAAACCTTGCATATTATGAGAGAAAATGCATTAGAATTACTCCACAAAGTGTTATATTGCATAAAAACACTATAAATAACAGTAGGAAAACATGATGCAAAATGGACGTATCAATGAGCAACAAGTAGCAATAGTAACAAAGGTGCAGCAAGGTAGCCCAATCTTTTTTGTAGCAAAGGACAGGCCGGAATGGTGTCTTATAATAAGCAAAGTGTTCTTAAGGACACACGGGAATTTCACGTAGTCACTTTCATCATGTTTGTTTGATTCGCGTTCGCTACTTCGATAATTTGATATGTGGGTGGACCGGTGCTTTGGTGTTGTTCTTACTTGAACAAGACTCCAGCTCTAAAAAATGTTGAACGCGCCATAGGATTCCCAAGAACAAAACCATCATCCAAAGCTTCAACCATCACAATTTCCTCATCAGACGCCCAGACATCAGACAAATTGTCATGCATGTTATGCTCAGGATGAACACCATCCATCAGGGACAACCCATCATACTGAAAAAAAGTTCTGAAGCTGAAACCCGAATAAGGTGGAGGAATAACTGGCTAGGCACGCCACCCATTTTCCTGAAGTTGTTCCTTTTCATGTGCAGGGGCATTCCAAGCGGCTTCATTCAGCGCCTCCTGTGCATCCATCTCATCGAGCCTGGCCTGCAGCATAACAGTGTAGAACGGGAGCTGATACGGGTGCGGGGATGCATTAAGGAGGGGAGGAGCTTCCTCCATGCCAACCAGACCAGGGATGGTGTTTCTGCCATTTAGCACATAAACTAGGACTGACCAAGAGCGGCCAAGTCTAGGCAGCAGACCAACTCGAGTGACCAACAGACTTTGTGGAACTTCAGCAACATCTTTGATATGACATTTAACTAGAACACGAGCTTTATTCTGTCCTAGGCGCGGCCATACAAGCAGTTTACCAAAATTGGGGATAGCCTTATGAATGTAATGCTCAGTTTGATAATCCATACGGAAAGCAAGTAGCATAATCCAGACTTCGTACTAAAACGCAGGCATGCGCATATTAAGACCTTCGTCATGTGGGACTAAGGAAAAAGTGGAATCATCAGTCAAGGCATGAGGCCCCTCTCTAATTGCTGCATCTCTGCTTTCCATATCCGCAAAAACCACACACCCAATGCCAAGCGGATAAATGAAATCATCAAGTAAATCATATTCCAGATCAGCAACGATAATGCGGCAAACTTCAGCCAGCCAGAACTCCTTCTGATGATCGTGAACAGGGGGATCAACGGAGACGATGGCATACCTATCATGGTTGAGAGGAGGATCATCCACCACCATGACATGGTGTTAAACACGATGAGATGGGCCTCTGTCGAAGGATGATCCCACCGGAGCAAAGTCGAACGGGCGCACCGGGAAGTTTGCCATAGCAGAAATCCGTTGGCGAAGAGCAGGGGCAGGAACCACCGGCGGCGAGGAGTCGATGGTGGTTTTTGGTGGAGGTGGTAGGGGTGGCGTGCTCGAGGGAGGTGTCTCTGCAGTCGATTGGTGATTCTAGCAGGCAGAATTGACTACTCGAGGAGGAGGGAGTCGTATCGACAAGCAATGGGAAGAGGCCACGTCCGATAGTCATGAGATATTCTGTTTCCGAACCCAAACCTTGCGTACTTGTGTATCCCGATTAGAATGGGCCATACCAACATCCGCAGGATTATCTGCCATAGAAGATAGCGGGATTTTCCTAGTTAGGATCTCATCAGAAGTAGCTGCATGCGGTCTAATATGTGTCCAATGCACTTTAGGCAGCCAGCAGCAAAGGTTGGGCTTATGGGCCCTATGGCCAAGGTGTTGACAAAGAAGGTATCGACGAAGCCCAGGGCAGTTGTCGGTCCGGTGTCCAGCAGTGGAATAGGCCAAGCAGGTCAATATGGGCAAAGAGTAGCCCATTATGCATGACTAATGATGTGACGGGGTTGGATCAACTGGGTGCAGTGAATCAGATGAATAACACAAACATTTTCCAGAGTTATCCCCACACTTTTGACAAAAGATTCCAGTGCAAATTGAAGGTGGGTGACCAAACCTATCACAACGAGAGCAGTGCTTAAGCCGTTCATAGATATATTCTTTAGTGGGTATAGTAGAGATAGCCACCATTAATTTGACAGTCTCGTTATCATATCCAGCTTGCCAACCATCAAGAATATGGAAAAGTTTTTCTTCAGGAATATCATCCCACAAACCTTGGAGAAAATGATGCCCATGGAAGGATGGTAGCATGACATGAGATCCGGGCAGATTTAGTATATTGATGGCCCCAATACGGAAAGGATAAGGATGTTCCTGAGAATCCGGCCCCGATAAACTTCCAATAGAAATCTCGGGTGAGGGGCCGGCGCCGGAATGTGTCACCGTCAGCGAATGGAACAACCCCAATTTTTGAAAAACCCCGAGCGATGTTGGATCAATACCATCCTTGGAAGAAATCCAATTGGATCTAATTGTCGGACCAGGCAAAGATGCCAATCCATTGAGTTCAGTATCCGCATGCCAACCAACAATCCGAGGCCGAGAATTTTCACCACGATGGAGATGGAAATGACATATGAAGTCGGCCAGATGCGATCTCGTAGGCCAAAAATAAAATGCCCCACTCGATTGGAAGCGACCGAGAACCAAAAACGACGATCACCCAGTCGTAGCACATTGAAACCATCACCGAGACCTCCAATACAAGATTGTAAGGCCAATCCCACCGATTCAACCGAGAGAGGAAATGAGGCCGAGGAGAAGGAAACTTCAAGGAAGAACTCCTTGGAGTTAGGGTTGGGGACGGATGGGCCGTATATCCAAAACTTTTACTCCCGGAACACAAGGGAGCTCATATCAATTCATCGTATAGTGGATCAGAATGAAAATTTGGCAAAAAATCAGAGGAGATCCTCACCTTGTTGGATGAGCTCATCCTTCAACAGCACCTCAAGGCCATGTCCGGGGAGGAGGGGAGGGGGAATAAGGTGCCTTTTGCCGCAGTGTGGCATCAGCCGTAGTTGTGCAGCGCCCACCAGAGTAGTGCATTGGATGAACCATAGTGGAGCAGCTGCTGGAGACCATGAGAATGAGGGGCGGCGCCAGAGGGAGAAGAAACCAGGGTGATTTGCCCCTACCCGCCATCCATATAGATTACCTGGACAGAGCATCATCGAGGATCAGGCCAGATGGGATCAGTGGCGACGGCTCGCTGGAGGAACCTAGTGCTGCAGGCAGGGGATCGAGGTAGAGGGAAAGGGGAGAGGAGATGCACGCGGGCAGGGCAACAAACTCTTGCGTGTTTGTTTTTACTTGAGGGTCAGGTGTGACACGGGCGTCAACAGTTGCATTTTGAGTGTAATATAGGTAGACAACAGAGTCATTTCACTATTCCCCTTCCCTTCAACTTTTAGTGAGGTTCTACCCGAAACACCCCTCTCCAAAGCGAAATTAGTTAAGCCCAAACCCATAACTCAAAAATGACTTCTTTACATCTTTTATGGCTTATTTTGACAATAAGCCCTAAAAAGGCGGAATCAAACTGGCCCTTAACCTGCAATTCAATTGTGCGCGCAATGATGAATCACTCCTGCCTGCTATAGTGTACATTTATGCATCATCATACATGGCATAACCTAATACATGTGCATTCCATTGTAGAATCTGGAATATGCATTGTTTATGTTAGTTCATACGTTGCACATGATGTTTAAATGCCCCTTAAATCTGGTCAGTCAAGTGATGGTCTTTAAGCCTCCTTCTTTGCTTCTTTTCTTGATATGTAAGATTTGCTCACACATCTGTTTAATTGCTTGTTTGCATCAGCCAGCCATAATAGGACTGTTTGCTTTGATTACTTGTTGTTCTTGACCTAACACTCTAACAGAGCTTGTCAACGATTTAAACACTAAGGGCTATTGTAGTGGGGCCTTATCTAACTCATAGGTGACATAAAGGTTTGGTTGTACACTAAAGTAGGCTCTCAAAGAGTACCTAGAGATCCAGTTCGAAGGTATGCCTAGTTTTTACATGCAGACATAGTAAATGCTCATTTCATCGTGTGCAAGTGCAAGAGATGCGGCATGTTTCATTATGTGGTGTTGTTTTGTTATAATCTCATCCTTTTGTGTTCACAGACTGGAAAGTATGCATATTTATCTTCCAAGGAGATGAGTAACTAGTTTGTGTCACCTTGTAGAGGGGGTGCAATGAAGATAAGATTGAGGATTTCCAAGTACAAGATGTTAGGAAGGAGCCTTGCAAGAGAAGTAGGAGCTGCGGTGAGCCTCTTCAACCTGTTAAGGTAAGTCACTATATCCAACTCAACAGTTCAATTCCTTGTTTGTTTCAGGCATAGTTAATTTGCTCTTTTCAATTGCTTTATTTGTCCTCAGTTAATGAGATGCCCAAAGAATGATGTCTGATGTTGGGTACTTGTATAACTATTAGTTGACATAATTAAAGGCCTTACCATTTAATTACTCCACCGAAGTGTGCCTGAAGCTTTGAAGTCTATTAACCAACTATTATTGCATGAGGCTCACAATCTAGTTTATACTAGGCTAATGATTGCATAGTTTTGCTTGCTGTAGTATGTTTATATGAAACCCTCTACTGTTCATTATGCTTCCTAAGACTTAAATTTAGCTACAGAATGGACAACTACTTGCTTACTTATACGCAACGTGCTGTCTAAATTTGTAACTTGTCTGTGTTTTGGATTGGGCCCCAACATCATGCTCCTCTGGTGAGCTAAGAGAGATTTATGTATGCAGGCTGCATAGACTACCTTTTTTTATAATTATTAAAATATCACCTGCTTATGCTTCATGACATGTAACATTATTGTTAGTCTTGTTTTGCCATGTACAAAATAGTCTGTCTTGCTTGCTTCACTGTTGTAACTATATTTTTGCCTAGTCATGTGTACTTACAGAAACATTTCAGGATGAAGTGACATCAACACAAAGATCTGCGAGCAGTGCGTCATGGCCGTTACCGAATGATTATGGATTGGAATTGGAAAGTACGGATGTTCTCGAGCATCAACTAGAGGTGGCAAGACAACGTGTACATGATGCAGGAGTCATGTTGAGACTGGACATGCAGGTATTAGATGCAGGAGTCAAAAAATGAAACAAGACAATGAGGTAACCATGAAGGAATTGGAGATTTTGCAGACTGAAATTTGTGCTATCTGAATCCGGCCAATCTTATTTTCTGAAGAGATTATAGTTCAAATTGTAAGTTAAGTTGATGCGCGTCCATGATGTATGAGCTGTATTTGCCTAGTGTATGTAATTTGATGTTTGTGTATGCTTTATTATCACTGGTGCCGAACCATAATGCCCACTGGGTATAATCGGCTGTAATTTCTTTATTGTATAGTGTAGGATTATTCTACGTCGGTTGTAATCTGCCTTAGTCTCTTTATTGTATAGTGTACGTTTTTAGAGGTGATAGTATAGAGTAGGATAATTCTTTGAATATGTTATATCGTTCAAACAGGACCCAACTCACCCAAACGTTGTAGTGACCATGGCCCTTCACGGGCCGTACGATCCATGGGCCATCTACGGGACGGACGATCCATGGCCTTCTATGGGCTGTCGGATCCATGGGCCTTCTATTGGCCGTCGGATCCATGGGCCTTTTATGGGCCGTCGGATCCATGAGCCTTCTATGGGGCGTCGGATCCATGGCCTTCTATGGGCCGTCGGATCCATGGGCCTTCTATGGGCCGCCGGATCCATGGGCCTTCAATGGGTTGCCGGATCCATGGGCCTTCAATGGGCCATCGGATCCATGGGCCTTCAATGGGCCATCGGATCCATGGGCCTTCAATAGGTCACCGGATCCATGGGCCTTCAATGGGACGCCGGATCCATGGGCCTTCTACGTCCCATAGGATTCATGGGCCTTCTACGGGTCGTCTCATCTATGGGCCTTGTATGGGCCGTATAATGGGCCGTAAACAAGCTAGAGTGGAAATCGTACGTTTTATGGGCTGACCATAACGGGCCGTTAATAGGCCGTATTTGATGATGCTATGAAAATGGCCCAACAGATTAATGGGCCACAAACGGGCCGACTGTATCCACGGGCTGAATTTGGCCCATAAGCAGAAAAGGCCAGTAATGGGCCGTAAGTAAACGAATGCTGGAAATGAGCCCAAGAATAAATGGGCCCTGAGAAGGCCGAAAGGTAACACAGGCTCGAAACGACCCAATGGAATAATGGGTCGCTAATGGGTATAAAGCGATACACTGTTCATTACGGGCCGGTTTCACCACAGGCGTTAATGGGCCAACAGTTACAAAGGGACTCATATGGGCCGAAAGACGTCATGGGCCATACATGGGCCGGAAGTTACAACGGGCTAGAATCATATTGGACGGCCCAGATGATGCTACTGGGCCTAATTCCGTTAGTCCGTAACGGGCCGTGAGTTAGCGGGCTGTAAATGGGCTATATGCGAACATACCGTTAACAAGCTTTCCGTGGGACGGCCCGCCACCTTTTGACCAAGTCAAACGGGCCGGCCTTTTCATAGGAATGGGCCTCTGTTGGGCCGTGCCATGTGTCGACGTATCATAGGTGCCTTGGGTCCAATGAGTGGATGACATTTGTCCCAACGGTGGGCCGACACGTATTTGCTCCAGCCAATGATGATTTTACACGTGGAAAATCCCCATTGGTCGGGGTTGTTAATGGGTTATCGGATCCAAAACCAGACCCGATAGCTTAACAACCTTCCGTTACGGTGGATGCCACATGTCAGTCACCCTTGATGAAAGCACTTCTCTGACGCGTGATTTATCGTCATGGAAGTGGACACTTCCGTGATGATAATTTTGGTAATGTCATGGAACACTTCTACGACAGCACAGGTATGACTATCTTGATTCTGTCATAAAATCATCATGGATGTACACGCATGACAAAAAATGCGACCTACTATGACAAACACGTATCATCACCAAAGTGTATTTTTTTCTAGTGGATGCCCTCACGGTAAATACGCGTCGCAGCCTCATCAACACAACTAATTAATTAATCTTCAGTTGCCATTCTTATTGGATCTCTGACACTGCACGTATACATGTCTTCGCAGGCCGACTCCACTCCGTGCACCCTCCTTTACCACATGAAGTGCGGGTTGGTGGATGTGGGGAAGGGTACTATAGTGACGCCCAAGGATCGATTGTTCCACTACCGGCAGATGCCTGATAACGCCTTAAGGGTCTCCATGACGAGTGTGAAAGTGGGCTACGAGGGTTTCCCTTGTCTGATACAAATTGATGGAGAGGATGATGAGACCCCCACGCAGCTTGGCCAATGCAAAAATTGGCCAATCCTGTGGCCAAAAAATCTTCTTCTTGTCGAGATGGCCGGGAGCACACCAACAGGACCTCAGGAACGTATGACCACAACCCCACCTACACAACTACAACCATCGTCTGTGTTGCTTGCTGAGATCGAGAGACATGAGGAAGAAGGGCCAACCGTTTCGATGGATGATGCCATCTGCCCCATGGTAGAGGATATGGATCATGACATGGAGGATGATGACCCTCTCCAGTATCTCAATACCGCCTTTGACAACGAAGTAACAATGAGTCAACCATATGAATATGAGATGCATGTACCAGAGCTGGAACATCCTCGGGAGTGCAAGAAGTATGTGTTCATGCAATCCTTGCAGGACACGCCTCCAGATGCCGGTTCCACCCAAGCTCAACTAATTAGCCAGAGTCGTCCAATGCTGAGCCCGACAACACTAGGGGTGGTGCTCAGGGAGGGTCTGGCAGACCCACCAGAACCTGAGCCCGTGAAGAAGAAGCAGAGAAAGAGACCGGCGGCGAGAAAATCCATAAAGCTGCCAATGTTGGTTCTAGCAGCCAGCCGCCTTCGACCAAGGTTGATAGTGCCGATGAAACATGCGCCATTAATCCATGTCACGGGAAAGCCTATGGTATCGGTGAATGCGCTAGCTGCCATTATAGGGGATCTCAGGAGACTCCATGACCATGTGCTTTCGACAAAGAGAAGCCTCCTCGCCTCGGATGATCCATGATACTTACTTTATACGGTTCATGTGTCGAGCAGTTGCAGGATGTAAGTCCACACATGCCCCGCGGACCTCTTCTTCCTGCAATTTGATTACATCTTCCAGATGTTTCAAAGTAGGACACTCAATTTTATGTTTGTCCGCCTGTATGCGCTGCACATGAACTACACCGTCAGGAGAGAGCAAGTCACTGGTCTTGCGGTCGCGGACCCATACTACATGCATGATGGCTTCTTTTCAATCAACGAAGCCAATTCTTGGTCAACAATAAGGACAAAGAAATGATTCTCCTACCTTATCATCCCGGGTAAGTCATCCGCGGATAGCCACTCTAACACATACATCCTTCCGTGCATTTCAATAATTACTTTGCATGCATGGAGTCTAACTTGATCGTGTATTTTGCACAGCGGGGGGTGTCGTGCCATTCTCATCATTATTTACCCGCCTTACTCCCACGCCCTATATTTGGACCGGTCGAAGAACATACAGAAGAAATATTACACACACATTAAGTATGTTCTAGACAAAGCTCTCCTGGGCTTCAGCTTGCGGGGTGGCTACATCCAAAGCAAAAAAAACAAATAAGGCCGGGCTATGTTTCGGCCATAAGAATGACTTCTGTTGCATCCAGCAACCGGTAAGAAGTGATAATGATGGATTCGACGTCATCCATATAATAATGGAGTATAGAAGGGATGTGCAATCACTTTGCATGAAATCTTCATCTGATACCCATATCCAGAGATGGGCGAAAGCCTTTGGAGTTATGCTGTATAATCGACTTCGAAATGATTTCTACCGGATCCAGCAGGAAATTGCATCCATCATCATGAAAGATGTCCTCAAAGAGAATGGGATGTTCTATGGCGGCCAAATATCGCGAGCTGATGTCTGAACCCGCATAGCCCTACAGCATCAGGACATGACGCCTTTCACTAATCTTGGGTGCACCCTCCCGGATATGGATAGATGGGAAGAGTGCACCGCTTAAAAACAATGTGTCTGTTTAGTTACTTGTTACTTTCTGTACAACAAAACTTCGAATGTCTCAATACGACGAAAGTATTAGATGTAAATAGTGTCGCGATCTAGTTAATTAGTTTTGGTATGATAAAATTTGTTAACTATGTTTACTATATATGTTGCTTCTATTTCATAATTGTTTCTTTGAATTTGCTTCATGATATATATACGTGTCGGTGCTATACAAACGGTTTAAAACCCCTTTCCGCGACGGCATTTGGAACCGTCACCTAGTTAGTGTGGGCGATTAGGGGGTCCTTCCCACACGACCCAGGAACCGTCGGGGATAGGGAACCTTGATGCATGCAGTTGTCGCTCTACAACCGTTTACAATGTCTCGCATATCCAAAAAGATTCATTCTTGCTAGTCGTTTGTGCTGGCATTGCCATCACAGTCGGAGTTTTGTGGTTTTTACCTAAACCCAGGCAGATTCCAAGCCCAGGCAGATTCCAGGCACGGGAGTATTCTAGGCACGACTCTATGTTTACGATGCCTGGCACATCACAAACAGTTCATGATTATAAACCGTGTACGATAGGTAGACATTCACACACATTTAGTTTTGCCACACCGTATGTGATAGTGTCTGACATCACACACGCTTTGCAAACAACAACTATGTGCATTGTTACACACGTTTCCACTCCGTGACCCGTGTCGGATTATGATGTATATTGCACACGTTGTGCTTTATTAACCGTGTGCACCGTAATGACCTGCACACCGTAATTTCACCCTAATGTAATTGCTTCTATTTAAAATTGTACCTAATTTAAACTTGAAACTAGGCTATAGCTTTATTCATATCCATCAAGTTCAAAGAACCAATGCATTATTCAATTCACAGGTACATATGTTTAAGAATTACATAAGCACCAAATAAAGAATGATGAACGAGGGCTCTATACTTGTACTATTACAGAAGGTAAAGAAAGAGGCGACAAACATTCTTATTGCTGAACAAGGTGAAGCAAAATGTCCTATTGTGCTCTCCTAGATGCAGAAGGCACGCACGACTCAAGTCCAACCCCTTGTGATGGCTGGCCGCCAATCATGTAGTGTGATAGGTAATTTTGAGTAGACTGCTTCAGGATCCACTTCAAAGGAAAAAAGATTCACACATTGTCATCTAAAACAACTCATTACGGGCAGTAAAAATAAGACTATAAGGTTTTTACTTACCATCCTGCAGTTCACTCTTGTCTTGCATAAAGTGTAAACATATAGTTCGATTGACATCTTTTGACCCATTTTAATAACAATCTTTATCAGTTTCCTCACTTGATGTTGGTTCATGAATATCTCATTGCCACATACGCAGAAAGGGCCGAAGTGTGGATCTTTGGCAATGACATGTGTACCTAAAAGCACCAAGTTAATATTAGAAGCTAAACAACAATTGCAAAATGATGTAGTACAACACTCCCTCCATCCCATTATATAAGATTTTATACACGTATATATAGACATCATCAGAACATTAAGGTAACACGAACATTAAGGTAACACTCTTCCTTGTTGCTATGTAGCCTGGGATTGCATATTTAGTCATTCATTACAATGCATGTTGCTATGTAGCCTTAGATATATTAAATATGGCCTAGTTAACCTACTGATAAATGGGTTACACGATTAATTCCTTATCAGCCCCAAGGCTATATGGTACCATCTACCGAGATCCTGAACAATGAGTACATATAAGCAATGCGATGAAACTAACCTCGATGAAAAAACAACACTATTCTCAATATTGTCCTCTATGAGTACATATAAAGGCATGTTAAGCACAATAGGCTAAACATGAACCAAATATATCCATGGTAGACAACATAATCTACAAATGATAGCTTTAGTGTGCAGGCTTAAGCACGCTAGTTAAGCAAAACAGGAAGTGGAAAGGTGTGTTAACTGCATCAGGCATAACATTTATAAACAAGCAAATAGTCATTCAAACTGGTATTGTGCAGGTCTAAAGTACACTAGTTATTGTTAAAAATTGAAAAGGCATGTTAACTACAATATCCTTAACAGCAACCAAATATCGTAATTCATAGTGGTATTGTTGAAACTGTTATTGATGAAATTGAATTGCACGGCAAATAGTTGCACATATAGAGCATCACATTGTGAAGAACTGAAATAAACAATGCATAAGGCCATCTCTAGTCGATCCTTTAAAAGTTAAAGGACTAAAACAATTAGTGGACATATATATACTCCAGCAATTTTTGGCCGTTTCTAGTCGATCGCCTAAACTTAATGTTGTAAACTTCAATTTTATCAAGTTCAAAGCAGGTTCCACCGAAAGTAGAATGCATTCAAACATAAACATAGATAGTTTTGCATAACCGAACATAAAACATAAATTTAAACTAAGCTAAACTACTTTCGGTCGAAGTAGAGGTCGAGCCAACCCTTTCTCGTCAGGTACGGTGTGCCACGAGCCGGGTCCGGGCCGGTGCCGTCATCGGGGTCATTGGAGAAGGCACTCCTCCATTCGTCGACGTTGATATCCTCGTCCTCGCCACTTGTCACATCCCTAGTTCTGGTAATGCCTAGTGCTAGCCTGTGGTGTTGCATCATGTTTACTTTCATCCGAAAGTTGAAATGGGGATGACAGAAACCCCCAGCACCCCCTTAATCCAACTAGGGTTTACTAAAATCTTTTCTAATGAACCTAAAATGCCCTTCTAAAATGTTCATCATCTTTGCCTTGGTCTAGAACCTCTGACAAAAATGGTGCACACTTTTCTAGGACAACAGAGGGTCACTGAACTAAATCATATTCTATTTGCATTTGGGCATTTAAATGCTTTAAAATATTTTAAATGCTCAAATAATAATAAACTAAAATGTTTGCTATTGGTTATATTCCAAACGGTGGCATTGAGCAGTTTTATGATTTTTGGATCTGTTTAAGTATTTTTAATAAAGCCCTTAAGTTATAGAAAAATAGAAAACAGAAGAAAAATAGAAAGGGAAGAGAGAGGCAACCAACCTGACTTACCACAGCCCACCTGGACGGCCCAGCTCGCGGCCCAGCCGACCTCCTCGCACGTCGTCTTCCCCGTGCCTTCTGGCACTGTGTGTAGCGCGCGCACAGCAGAGCCACTGCCACCTCTTGCTTCCACCTGGGATCCCTGATCTTTCTCTAGTTGCCACTCTGGACGCCTCTTTTATCTCCCTCACTCGCTGCTCTCTCTCCCCCTCTTCTGTCTCTCATGTGCGCAGCCACCGAGCGCAACCGTCGCCGCCAACGAGCACCACCACGTCCACGACCATCCTCGAGCCTCTCCAATGTATCCCCGAGCTCCTGCATGACGTCGTCGTCCTCCCTGCCGAGCCACATGATGTCGGACGCCCTGGAGCGCCCTCATCGATGCCATCATCGTCCTCTGCATCGACGGCCGTTGTCGACCGATTCGTCGTCACCAAGCCATCCCCGAGCACGCTGGGATCACCGACGACCTCGCCGTGAGCTCCTCTACCGAACCCCCCTTCCCCATGCTTGATAGCCTAGCGTATCCCCCATCTCCGTCGAAGCCGAGACCTCGCCGGTGCTGGTCATGTCGTCGTTGTTGTTTTAGCTCGCCTTCATCCAAACCAAGCACATCACCGTGCTCCTGGTGAGATAAGGAAGCCACGAGCTCGCTTCCGATGAACTCCGGCCACCCCCTCACCTCCCGTTGGTATCCCTAGATGCGCACGGGCATGGGCTACCTTCTGGTGCCCCTGGCCCATCGATCCGTCGCCTCTGGCGAGTTCTGAGCGAACTTCGCCGCGGTTCGAGGTCACCGCCGGCGAGGCTCCGGCGACTGTCGACGTGGCCACCTAGTTAGTGCTAATCACCCACTAATTAACCCCCTGACTCACTTACATATGGGACCCACGCCCTTAATCAACAATAGTTAGTTTCCTATTTAGTCTTAACTAATCACAGTGGCCCCATGCATCAGAATTGACCCAGTTGACGTGGCCGTTGACTAGGCCCACCTGTCAGCGACACTAACCAGCCCTAGTCACTGACCAGTGGACCCCACTGGCCAGGTTTGACCTGAATCGACCATGCTGATGTCACCCTGACATAGTGGTGATACAGTAAACATTTTCTAGAATTAAAATAAATCAGAAATGATTTATAAATTTCAGAAAATGTTCTAAACTTCTAAAATTCATAGAAAATTATATATAACTCCAAATAAGATAAATTATATATGAAAAATGATCAGAAAAATCCAATCTATCCATATGTACTGGTTTCACGCGTGATAGAACAACATAAGACTATTGTTTAGGACAAAACATATAAAGGGCATTTAAACCATCACATATGGAGTTTGAGTTTGAATCTTTGATTCAAACCAACTTCATTTAATCTGTTGCTAGCTGCATTAGCCCAAATCACAGCATATTGACATGTTATGATCATGCATCATATTGTTGCATTGCATTGATTGTGTTTCTTTCTCTGTTGTCGGTAATTGTCCCCTCTCGATAGACGTGTTCCGACGATGAGTTCAATGACACCGATGAAGAGCTATATCATCTTCAGAAGTGCCAGGCAAGCAAAAACCCCTTGTCCATTCCGATACAATCCCACACTCTCGCTCCTACTCTCTTTTACTGCATTAGGACAACAACGTTTCAACTGTTACATGCTGCGGTAGTTGAACCCCTTTTCCTCTGCATGACCTATCATTTCCATAGTAAATAGATGAAACCCACTAGCATGAGTAGGAGTTGTTTAAGACCTGATGTGCCTACTCATTCATGCTTGTTGTCTTGCCTGCTACTACTTAGAGTTGAGTCAGGTCTGATTCATCGGGGATGAATTGGAATGGTGTGAACATGTCCTACTATGTGTGAGCTAAGTGTGTGAACACGATTTGGTAAAGGTAGAAGTGAGAGGCCATGTAGGAGTACATGGTGGGTTGTCTCATTGAAGTCGTCCTCAGGAATTGAGTTCTGTGTTTGTGATCCATGAATAGTTACTACCACACATTGGGTTCCGGTAACTAGACCCCTCTCGACTTACTAATCAGCATGATCTCTGTCCAGGAGTTTCAACTAGTTTATAGTGTTTGTAGGTTGTGTTAGTGGTCTACCAAGTGGAACCCGGTACAGGTGGGCTTGGGTCAGACTAGGCACCGTGGCCGGGTATGCCAAGTGCCACCCGTTTGGTGGGCTTGGAACCCTGTACACATCGTTTGGGGCCGTGAGCGACACCCTGGCCGGATCTCCTTGCGGATAGAACCTGAGTAGGCGATAAACCTGGACTAGAGTCTTGCGTGGTGAGTCAGGTCGTGGCCGACACCCACGCCCGGCTTCCGCTTGAAGGTTGCCGAGATATATGACGTGTACATGGCGGTAAGTGGCGAGACCATGTGTGAAGAAGTACACCCATGCAGGGTTAATATGATCTATTCGAATAGCCGCGTCCACGGTAAAGGACCTCTAGGTTGCCTATATAGTTCATAGACAAGTGAAAGTGGATACCCTAATATGCGCAAGATAAGCGTGAGTGCTATGGATGGCGTTCTCGTAGGGAGACGAGAGCAGATCCATAGTAGTTTATTGATATGGTGAATATGTGGACTCGAGTACGCCACCTCAAAAGAGTTACTTGAAGTCGTAGTTTAGGATAGCCACAGTCAAAGCTGGCTTGCTGCAGTCAAACTCCACCACCCCCTTTGTTGATACTAATGCATATGTAGATAGTTTTGATGTAATTCTTGCTGGGTACATTTGTACTCACATTTGCCTATTTTATGTTTTTGCGGAGAGACTCCAGTCTCGCTAATAGTTCCGTGTGGACTTCGACATTTAGCTTGTTACCTCAGCTACGATCTTGTGCCCTCGGCAGGATCTTGTAGATAGTTAGGCTTCTCAGCCCATTTCATTTGTAGATGTGTGTACTCAGACATGTTTAGCTTCCGCATGTGGTTGTTGTTTGTATGCTCTGAATGTTGGGTCATGAGACCTATGTTTGTAATATCTCGCTCCTCGGAGCCTATTGAATGAATACTTGAGTTGTAGAGTCATGTTGTGATGCCATGTTGTATTTACACATATCGAGCATATTGTGTGTATGATTATTGAAATGCTTGGTATGTGTGGGATCCGACAACCTAGTTGTTTATTCTTGGTAGCCTCTCTTACCGGGAAATGTCTCCTAGTGCTTCCACTGAGCCATGGTAGCTTGCTACTGCTCCGGAACACTTCGGCTGGCCGGCCTGTGTCCTTCTTCGTTGCTGTGTCTGTCCCTTCGGGGAAATGTCACACATTGTTCCTTTAAGTCCTTATAGCTTGCTACGACTTGGGTTCATACATTGTTGATCGACACGTTCGTTGCTGGGTCATGTATGCATGTCCCTGTAAGTTAGCGCCACCTTGGGTTTATGACTAGTCATGTTGGCTTGGGTTCTTTGTCATATGGATGCTAGCGGCACTATCATATACGTGAGCCAAAAGGCGCAAACGGTCCTGGGCCAGGTAAGGTGGCACCCGTGGGAATACCGTGGTTGAGGCCGCAAAGTGATATGATGTGTTACATGCTAGATCGTTGTGACTTAGGATCGGGGTCCTGATAGCTTTGGTATCAGAGCCTGACTGCATGTAGGATTACTAAGCCAAACTGGTCGAAGTCGAGTCTAGAAATTCTTTAGTTATATAAGGGAATTGATTGTGGATGGGAACGTAAGGCTATTTTTACTCCTTATACCTTATGCCTTCTAATCTGAGTCATCTTATCTTTCCTACGGGGTTAAGGAACTAGGCTTTCTATTCTTTCTATCAGGATCATGTGTTACTAATCCATAGACTTATAGGATTGATGGATTCAAGCCTCAGCTCAGACTCTACTACTTCCATGTGTTCATAGTTGGTCTCGGAACCTTGATATTGTGCTTCTGAGTGGTTATGCCACCATTTTTGCAGTATGTCTCAAATCCTTTGAGCATTTACAGCCGTTATGCTCTCCGAATTGTCACAGGTTTCTAAATAGTCTGATGCATTTGCAAATCACTTTCGACCGTTTCAAAGTTACTTTGTGTCGGATCAACCACACTAATTAGTGTGTTGAGGTACTTCATTGCCTCGTTATATAGGTTGGAGCTATTACTATGACCCTAGGTGTCTAGAGTATCACTTAGTAATCTAGTTATTATTTGTGATCCCAATGTGATGATTCTGGCCATCATTCTCCTAAGCATCCCGTGATGCCATTTAGTAGTAGGTATTCTACTCCTGGGTTCTTGAACCCGAGATTCACCCTACTTACCTCATGTTGTTAGTGTTTGCTCATTCCTTTAGGTTATTAATAACCTTTGCGATAGTCCTCAAGGTGTGTGGTATTTCTTTCTTCCAAATACCATGAGCTTCTTATGGCAGAAGTTCCTTGTTGAACCGAAAGATCACAGCCAAAGTGTTCTTGATGAGTTCTCGCCTCTATGTTGTGACTCTGCCAGTTCTACCTTTCTGCATGGGTTATCCAGAAGAAATATGTTGAACTTAGTTCGACATACTAATCTATGCATCTGCAACTCAGATAGTTATATGTTCCTTGAGTTGTCCCTTTTTAGTTGTATTCTGACCCGTCTATCAATTGATAGTCAGGAGCAGTCGTGCATTCGTGTTCATCGATGCTTATTATTCTTGTGGTCCGTCAAGCCATTCTATTCTAGAGTGACTAGGAGAAACAAACTCCAGTACCTTTTCCATTTCCAAGATTGGGTCAAAGCAGTTGTATTTTGCAAATCAAAATGCCAATCCAGCTTTTGATTCTATTCTACCCTGGAGTATCACCCCTTTATGTCGGGATTTTCATGAGAATTGCACCAGCTCTTATGAATTCTTGACGCGGTGATACTTCGCGCCATCATTATTCATTCCTTGGTTCTCGTGCTATTGTAACCGGAATGCCGACAAGTGAATCGTGATGTGTGAAATCAATATTCCTAGCAACTCAGTTTCTTGGTAGTTAAGGCACAACAACTCCATTCTTGGTGTGTTGGTTATTGAATCATCATTCTAAGATAGATTGTGCTACCTAGTTTTTTTTATGGTGCACTCTTTGATCAATGAGTTAGAATTGTGTTAATCCCTCGCTCTTTTGATCATATCGTCTTTCCCTAAAAAGCAAGATTATTCTCGAGCTTATAACATATCGATGGTTCGTGATTTTCCGAGTATCCTCTCAGAAGTATCACCAGGTCATCACTTGACCGCTATGTTGAGTTCGTGATCAAGTTGGTTTTCTTGTAAACCACCCCCTTTTACAAGAATCTGTGTTGAGTACCCCTGAGCTAGTTGGTTAAGCTAAACAACAACTTGGAGAGTTGGAGGATAAAAGCTTGTTCGACTTAGTTCATTTTAAGGGATGTCTTGTATGTGTGTTGAAGAAAGGCGATATCTTCACCGAATGGTCCTCGTGATCAGTCGTTGGATCTATTGTCTTATCAAAACTTTGATTTGCGTATGGGCTATCGTCAAATCTAATCAGAACCAATGATATTCGTAATGTTGTCTTACTCGTGGTTGACCCCTTGAGCATACACCATTATATCTTTGTGACTGACCAATGCAATCACCTTGTTCACATGATTGTGGAATTCCATTGTATGGAATCCTAGATGAGTTGTTGTTGAGCCCATCGACAACATCCTTATATTCTCCATGATTCTATTGGACATTAAGCTAGTGTTGGAAACTTTGTAAACAATGCCTTTGTGTTCCGTTCATTAAGCATATGTTAGGACGAAAGACGTGACTTCCCCTAATTCATGTGCATTTGATGCAAGTTGCCGCCGTGAATTTGAGAATGTTTTTTTGTTTCCCTGGAATCATCCCAAGTCAGTCATGCATCTGCGAAGTAAACATTGGTTTGTGAGATTAGCTACCTCCATTCTATATGTATCCCTAGCACACCAAGCCACTGATTGACTTGTTCAAGGAAAAGAAGTCTATGCTTGGGATCTAATCCATGGACTTGCGTAAAGACTTCGATATCCTCGATGAGGGTTCCCACCTAAACTCGGTAGTGTTTTACTATAAGGCTACTATGTGGCCATGCCTCTTTGGGACAGCGTGTTCACATGTGTGTAGCAGAACCAGCTCATGTTTTGGAGCTTGCTATCATAGTTCATTCCTTGAGAATCCCGCAACGCCGTCTCGTCGATTTGTGTTGCAAACTTTCATTTTTCTTTCTAGACTTGATGAGTCTGGAATGTTCTGACCCCAACCAGATCTGAATCTCAGGCAAATATGATGGTTGGAACGTTTCCCAAGAGCTATAATGTTGGTCTCTCTGTAACCCAGTAAAGTGGATGTCGTGGCCAACACACCCAGCCGGAAGACCTATTACTATAGTATCCTGATTGAGAAAGTTGGCCACCTCCCCATAATGATTTCGTAGGATTTGCTCCCTAGTTGTCCCTTATGGATTTTTGTGTTCCCAAAGTCTGACCTTTTACTGTTTTAGATATCAAACCATATCTATGAATGGGATATGCTAGTACATCAAGGAGAACATTATAAGCGGAGTGCTAAATGTCTCTCGGTCGATCGTCCAGATTTTGATTCCTTGGCCTCGCTAAGGTGAAATCTGAGAAGGTGTTATCTTCCTTTGCATCTGCATCGTCCATCACTATTTATCATGGTAGTATGTTCTGTTGCCACGATCCTTGTCACAGACATTGGTAAAACCGTGATGAATATGGACGTGCTCAAGTTCTTGAGAGCATGCTCAGTCACTGGGTTATATCCTCGGCATCTTCTACAACGTGCTTCCGTTTGCTGAGTTGTCTTATAACTCTAATTTCTATTCCCAAACTGAGTATGCTATTTCTTCGAACTCCTTCAAACAATCGATTGTGATTTGCCTCAAGCTGGTATAAAGAGTCTCAATGATCTATGTATCAAACATAATTCTTTTTTCCACTTGAGGTAATAGTTCTATGAGCCACCTCTTCTAAGGTGCCCCGTTCTGGAATCATGGCAGATAACTTCTCGCTATTTTGTAACCCTTGTCAAATGGTTTCTTCTGTCCTTCCTGATGTGTGTCTCGTGTCTTAGTTCAAGAGATGTTCCTACGTCTCACTCCATGAGTTGATCTTGAATGCTCGATCTTCGAGGAGATCAATTCCTGTAGAGTTTCTCTCCGTCGTCATCATGTTGGATGAAGATCTCAAAAGCAAAGACGTCAAGATCAATTGGAGCAATAGATCAACATCTTCGAGAAGGGCTATTGGATCATAAAGATCGTGTTAGCTTGTGACCCCTCTGACTTCTTACCTCACGTCTTGAATCTCGGGACGAGATTATCGTTTAGTGGGGGTGAGTTGTCTCATCCCTGGTTCTGGTAATGCCTAGTGCTAGCCTATGGTGTTGCATCATGTTTACTTTCATCAGAAAGTTGAAATGGGGATGGCAGAAACCCCTAGCACCCCCTTAATCCAACTAGGGCTTACTAAAATCTTCTCCAATGAACCTGAAATGCCCTTCTGAAATGTTCATCATCTTTGCCTTGGTCTAGAACCTCTGACAAAAATGGTGCACACATTTCCAGGACAACAAAGGGTCACTGAATTAAATCATATTCTATGTGAATTTGGGCATTTAAATGCTATAAAATATTTTAAATGCTCAAATAATCATAAACTAAAATGTTTGATGTTGATTATATTCCAAACAATGGCATTGAGCAGTTTCATGATTTTTGGATTTGTTTAAGTATTTTTAATAAAGCCCTTAAGTTACAGCAAAATAGAAAACAGAAGAAAAATAGAAAGGGAAGACAGAGGCAACCAACCTGACTTACCGCAGCCCACCTGGCCGGCCCAGCTGGCAGCCTAGCCCACCTCCTCACACGTCGTCTTCCCTGTGCCTTCTGGCACTGTGCATGGCGCGCGCACAGCCGAGCTGCTGCGACCTCCTGCTTCCACCTGGGAGCCCCGATCCTTCCCTCGTTGCTGCTCTGGACGCCTTTCTTCTCTCCCTCACTCGCTGCTCTCTCCCCCCTCCTCTATCTCTCTTACATGCAGCCACCGAACACAGCTGTCGCCCCCGACGAGCACCATCCCCGAGCCTCTCCAATGCATCCCTGAGCTCCTGCACGACGTCGTCGTCCTCCCTGCCGAGCCACACGATGTCGGACGCCCTGGAGTGCCCTCATCGATGCCATCTTCATCCTCTGCACCGAAGGCCGCCGTCGACCGATTCATCGTCACCAAGCCATCCTCGAGCATGCTGGGATCACCGACGACCTCGCCGTGAGCTCCTCTACCGAACCCCCCTTCCCGGTGCTCGATATCCTAGTGTAGACCCCATCTTTGTCAAAGCCGAGACCTAGGCGGCTCTGGTCATGCCGCCGTCATTGTTTTAGCTCGCCTCCGTCCAAACCAAGCACATCATCGTGCTCCTGGTGAGACAAGGAAGCCGTAGACCCCCTTAGTTGGGCTCCCCGTGCTTCGTAGCCTCATTCCGCTCGATGCCGCACTCCGGCCGCAGCCACGAGCTCGCTTCCGATGAACTCCGGCCACCCCCGCACCTCCCATTGGTCTCCCTTGATGCGCACGGGTACGGGCTACCTTCTGGTGCCCCTGGTGCATCGATCCGTCGGCTCTGGCGAGTTCCGAGCGAACTTCGTCGCGGTTCGAGGTCACCGCCGGCGAGGCTCCGACGACTGTCGATGTGGCCACCTAGTTAGCGCTAATCACCCACTAATTAACCCCCTGACTGACTTACATATGGGACCCACGCCCTTAATCAACAACAGTTAGTTTCCTGTTTAGTCTTAACTAATCACAGTGACCCCACGCATCAGAATTGACCCAGCTAATGTGGCCGTTGACCAAGCCCACCCGTCAGCGACACTAGCCAGCCCAAGTCACTGACCAGTGGACCCCACTAGTCAGGTTTGACCTGAATCGACCATGTTGACCATGCTGACGTCACCGTGACATAGTGCTGACGCAGTAAACATTTTCTGGAATTAAAATAAATCAGAAATGATTTGTAAATTTCAAAAAATGCTCTAAACTTCTAAAATTCATAGAAAATCATCTGTAACTCCAAATAAGATAAATTATATATGAAAAATGATCAGAAAAATTCAACCTATCCATATGAACTGTTTTCATGCATGATAGAACAACTTAAGACTACTGTTTAGGACAAAACATATAAAGGGCAATTAAACCATCACATATGGAGTTTGAGTTTAAATCTTTGATTCAAACCAACTCATTTAATCTGTTGCTCTCTGCATTAGCCCAAATCACAGCATATTGACATGTTATAATCATGCATCATATTGTTGCATTTCATTGATTGTGTTTCTTTCTCTATTGCCGGTAATTGTCCCCTCGCGATAGACATGTTTCGACAATGAGTTCAATGACACCGATGAAGAGCTATATCATCTTCAGAAGTGCCAGGCAAGCAAAACCCCCTTGTTCATTCCAATACAATCCCACTCTTTTGCTCCTGCTCTCTTTTACTACATTAGGACAACAACGTTTCAACTCTTACATGCTGCGGTATTGAACCCCTTTTCCTCTACATGACCTATCATTTCCATAGTAAATAGATGAAACCCACTAGCATGAGTCGGAGTTGTTTAAGCCCTGATGTGCCTACTCATTCATGCTTGTTGCCTCGCCTGCTACTACTTAGAGTTGAGTCGGGTTTGATTCATTGGGGATGAATTGGTATGGTGTGAACATGTCCTATTATGTGTGAGCTAAGTGTGTGAACACGATTTGGTAAAGGTAGCAGTGAGAGGCCATGTAGGAGTACATGGTGGGCTGTCTCATTGAAGCCATCCTCAGGAACTGAGTTCTGTGTTTGCGATCCATGAACAGTTACTACCACATATTGGGTTCCGGTAACTCGACCCCTCTCGACTTATTAATCAACCTAATCTCTGTCCAGGAGTTGCAACTAGTTTCTGGTGTTTGTAGGTTGTGTTAGTTGTCTACCAAGTGGCACCCGGTACAGGTGGGCTTGGGTCATACTAGGCACCATGGCCTGGTATGCCAAGCGTTGCCCCTTTGGTGGGCTTGGAACCCTGTACACATCGTTTGGGGTCGTGAGCGACACCCCGGCCAGATCTCCTTGCGGATGGAACCCGAATAGGCGATAGACCTGGACTAGAGTCTTGCGTGGTTAGTTAGGTCGTGGCCGACACCCTCGCCAGGCTTCCGCTTGAAGTTTGCTGAGATACATGACGTGTACATGGTGGTAAGTGGCGAGAGCGTGTGTGAAGAAATACACTCCTGCAGGGTTAATATGATCTATTAGAATAGTCACGTCTGCGGTAAAGGACCTCTGGGTTGCCTATACAGTTCATAGACAAGTGAAAGTGGATACCCTAAAATGTGCAAGATAAGCGTGAGTGCTGGATGGCATTCTCGTAGGGAGACGGGAGCAGATCCATAGTAGTGTATTGATATGGTGAATATGTGGACTCGAGTGCGCCACCTCAAAAGAGTTACTTGCAGTCATAGTTCAGGATAGCCACAGTCAAAGCTGGCTTGCTGCAGTCAAACTCCACCACCCCCTTTGTTGATACTGATGCATATGTAGATAGTTCTGATGTAAGTCTTGCTGGGTCCATTTGTACTCACGTTTGCCTATTTTATGTTTTTGCAGAGATACTCTAGTCTTGCTAGTAGTTCCGTGTGGACTTCGATGTTTAGCTTGTTACCTCATCTACGATCTTGTGCCTCGGCAGGATCTTGTAGATAGTCAGGCTTCTCAACCCTTTTCATTTGTAGATGTGTGTACTCAGACATGCTAAGCTTCCGCATGTGCTTGTTGTTTGTATGCTCTGAATGTTGGGTCATGAGACCTATGTTTGTAATATCTCGCTCCTCGGAACCTATTGAATGAATACTTAAGTTGTAGAGTCATGTTGTGATGCCATGTTGTATTTGCACATATCGAGCAGATTGTGTGTATGATTATTGAAATGCTTGGTATGTGTGGGATCCGACAACCTAGTTGTTTATTCTTGGTAGCCTCTCTTATCGGGAAATGTCTCCTAGTGCTTCCACTGAGCCATGGTAGCTTGCTACTGCTCCGGAACACTTAGGCTGGCCGGCATGTGTCCTTCTTCGTTCATGTATCTGCCCCTTCGGGGAAATGTCACACGTTGTTCCTTTAAGTCCTTGTAGCTTGCTACGACTTGGGTTCATACGTTGTCGATCGACACGTTCGATGCTGGGTCATGTATGCCTATCCCTGTAAGTTAGCACCACCTTGGGTTTACGACTAGTCATGTCGGCCCGGGATCTTTGTCATATGGATGCTAGCGGCACTATCGTATACGTGAGCCAAAAGGCGCAAATGGTCCCGGGCCAGGTAAGGTGGCACCCATGGGAATACCGTGCGTGAGGCCGCAAAGTGATATGATGTGTTACATGCTAGATCGGTGTGACTTAGGACCGGGGTCCTGACACCACCCACCTGGATGCCCTCCGTGCTGCCGTCCTCGCCGCCTTCGACCTCGTCATCGGAGGAGAGCACGATAACCTCGCCGCCCACCGCGCCACCATCCTTGCCGCCTTCGACCTTGTCATTGAAGGAGAGTGTGATAATCTTGCCGCCATCCTCCCCGCCTTCAACCTCGTCATCGGAGGAGAGCGTGATAACCTCGCCACCCTCCGCGCCGGTAAAGATCACTCGCTGTGCCTCCACGAGCTCTGGGTGCTGTTGGAGGAGCTCTTACATGTAGGCCTCGTCGGCGGCCTCGGCCTCGAGGCGCTCCCATGCCTCGTGGTCCTGCCGTGCCATAGCCGAGCTCACCACCCTTGGCTCCGGTGGAACAAGGTGGACCGGACGTGTGTCAAAGGGGAAATTGAGCCTTGCCGCCGTGCCGTGTTAGAGGACCTGCCAGCGATCGTACTCCATGGCCGCGAGCTCGGCCGTGTGGAAGCTACCGAGCCACCGGCGGGTGTGGGTCTCCCGATCTGTAATCTCTGTGACCCACGTCCCCCACCGCTGCTGCCGGACCCCGAGGTAGGACCTCGTCGGCTGCCGGGTCCGAGGGAGGAAGGGGAAGTCCTCGAGCCGGCATGGGGGCGCTGTGGTTGGCAGATCGGGGGACCGGTGACGGCGGATCGATAAATAGCCCGCGGAGGACGACAGGGACACCTCGGCGGCCATGTGTCGATGAGCGCAGGTTTTGTGGAGTGTGTAGTGTGTGTGTGTGTGTGTGGGGGGGGGGGTTAACGTGGTGTTTGAGGAAATACTGCGGCAACTGAAAATTTTACTAGGCAGGAGTAACAAGGCGGGGTTGCGTTACTGAAAATTTGGATAAGGGCGAGCAGATATTTTTGAGATTGCGAGGGATGCAGAGGCGGGAATATTTGGGGAGCGAGCTAGTGTGCTTGACACACTGGCTGTGGACTGTAGCCGACGCACCTTGTCGCGTAAGCCATAGGCGTACTATACACCGACGGTGCTCCAGGATATTTTGTACTGCATCTCACACAGTTCGTGATAATAAACTGTGTGGGATCTACTTGATTTTTCATTTTGTTTGAATTACATAATGGGGTCACAACGACAATGGACAGTGTTTGGATTGCTAGACCTTTAATCTGCAGTGAACATGCAACTATATGTGTGTCATAAAAAATTGGAATTATTCAGGGTTCCTTTGGAAATTTTATACATTAAGTTGGTTTTCTAACCATTTCAGGTGCACAATTCAAAATCAAAACACATCCTGCCGTACCTAAAAATGGGTTGCAAAATCAAATGTTTATCCTTGGTTCCAAGCTTAGGTCACATACAAGAAATGAGAATGAATGTCAAACACCTTGACATTGTCGCTCAGCCGCTAACATTGAGATACATGGTTTTAAAATTATAGTAAATCAAAAACTCGGCTGAAAATCATGAAACTTGACATGATATCATGGAACGGCATCGACATGTCCTGGTAAAAATATTTTCCCATTTGGGCTAGGTTTGGGTATAAGCTTCTCGCAAACCGGAGCTTCTCTCACAACAAGCCAGATGGTTTCGGTAGGGAACGTGCCACCTTGGCGGACAAATGATATATGTTGCCTCTTCTTACTTTCTAAATTTTTCTCATGTCAACGTAGAACAACACGAGTGTTGTGTCATTTTTTGGGAGTTTTCGGGGTTAGCTTGGACATTTTTATACATTAACTGAGTTTTCTATGCATTGATGTGCATAATTCAAATTTGAACTACATGCACATGCTCAAGTGCATATAAAGTGGTTCAGAATTAGAATGTGTGTCCTTGGTTACATGCTTAAGACCCATGCAAGAAATGAGAATGAATGTCAAACACCTTGCCACCATCGCTCTACATTGAGATACTTGGTTTTAAAATTCTAGTAAATCAAAAACACATCTGAAATTTATGAACCTTGACACGCTAGCATGGAACGGCATCAACATGCAGTGGTAAAAATATTGTCCCATTTGGGGCAGGTTGGGCTTTATAAGCTTCTCAAAAACCAGAGCTTCTAGCAACAAGCATCATCGTTACGGTAGGGAATGTTTCACCTTTCTGGATGAAACGATATCCGTTGCCTCTTCTTGATTTCAAATCTTTTTCTAGTGAAAACATAGAACAACATCCGTTTTGTGTTAAATTTTGTGATTTTTCGGGGTTCGTTTGGACATTTGTATGCATTAACTGGGTTTTCTAGGCATTTTATGTGCATAATTCAAATTTGAACTACAAGCACATGCTCCAATGCACTAAAGTTGGTTGAAAAATCACATGTGTGTCCTTGGGTGCATGCTTAGGTCCCATGCAAGAGACTGGAATGAATTTCAAACACCAGGGCACTGTTGATTGCCGGCAAAACATTGAGATACCTGTTGTTTTAAATTCTAGTAAATCCAAAACTCGTCTGAAATTCATGAAACTTGGCATGCTATCATGGAGTGGCCAACATGCCGTGGTAAAAAATTGTCCCATTCGGGGCAGGTTCGGGTATAAGCTTCTCACAACGAGCATGATGGTTTTCGATAGGGAACGTCCCACCTTTGGGGACGAAACGATATCCATTGCCTCTTATTGCATTCAAAAAATTTCTAGTGTCAACATAGAACAACAGGAGTGTTGTGTCAATTCTTGTGATTTTTCGGGGTTCGTTTGGACATTTTTATGCATTAACTGGGTTTTCTAGACATTTTATGTGCATAATTGAAATTTGAACTACAAGCACATGCTCCAATGCACTAAAGTTGGTTGAAAAATCGAATATGTGTCCTTGGGTGAATTTCTAGGTCCATGCAAGAGATGGGAATTAAATTCAAACACCATGGCATTGTTAATTGCCGGCAAAACATTGAGATGCCTGGTTTTTAAATTCTAGTATATCCAAAACTCGTCTGAAATTCATGAAACTTGGCATGCTATCATGGAGCGGCATCAACATATCGTGGTAAAAAATTTGTCCCATTTGGGGCAGGTTCGGGTATATGCTTCTCACAAACCAGAGCTTCTGAAAACAAGCATGATGGTTTGTGTAGGGAACGTCCCACCTTTGGGGACGAAACGATATCCATTGCCTCTTATTGCTTTCAAAAAAATTCTTGTCTCAACATAGAACAACAGGAGTGTTGTGTCAATTTTTGGGATTTTTGGGGATTCGTTTGGACATTTTTATGCATTAACTGAGTTCTCAATGCATTTATGTGCATAATTCAAATTTGAACCACATGGACATGCTCCAGTGCATATAAATTGGTTTAAAATCAAATCTGTGTCCTTGGGTGCATGCTCAGTCCCATGCAAGAAACGGGAATGAATTTCAAACACCAGGGCACCATTGATTGCCGGCAAAACATTGAGATGCCTGGTTTTTAAATTCTAGTAAATCCAAAACTCGTCTGAAATTCATGAAAATTGGCATGCTATCATGGAGCGGCATCAAGATGTCGTGGTAAAAAATTTGTCCCATTTGGGGCAGGTTCGCGTATATGCTTCTCACAAACCAGAGCTTCTCACCACAAGCATGATGGTTTCGGTAGGGAATGTCCCACCAGTGGGGACGAAACGATATCCATTGCCTCTTATTGCTTTCAAAAATGTTCTTGTGTCAACATAGAACAATAGGAGTGTTGTGTCAATTTTTGGGATTTTTCGGGGTTCATTTGGACATTTTTATTCATTAAATGAGTTTTCAATGCATTTATGTGCATAATTCAGATTTGAACAACATGCACATGCTCCAGTGCATATAAATTGGTTGAAAAATACAATATGTGTCCTTGGGTGCATGCTTAGGTCCCATGCAAGAAATGGGAATGAATTTCAAACACCAGGGCACCATTGATTGCCGGCAAAACATTGAGATGCCTGGTTTTTAAATTCTAGTAAATCCAAAACTCGTCTGAAATTCATGAAACTTGGCATGCTATCATAGAATGGCACCCGACATGCTGTGGCATTTTTCGTGTCCATTTTGAGAGAAGGCGCACCTGAATAATGACAGCCAACAAAGGCATTTTGAAAAAATAGCTACCACTTTAATATCTCAAACATTTGTATAATTCAAACCGTGTACGTTCTGTTAACCATTCACGTGACACAACGTGTCTTGGTTTTAATGGATTGAGGAGGTGCCGTGCGGACAGCTGCTTGACCTTGACTAAACGAGAGGCGTGTGAGCGCAGTCTGGTGTGCAGTTTGACCAAGAGGCATGCAAGCTATCCTCCAATGTGCAGGCTCACCGGGAAGCGTGCGAGCTATACGCTGTGCAGGCTCACTGGGAAGTGAGCCCTTTGACTTCCATGGGACGCTGCCGTCGACCGCTACCTCTCAGCAGCGCCAGTTGCCGTCCTCCCGTGCCTGTCCCGTCGATCGCACGACGACATGCTGTTTGATTTACAAGTGAAGAACATTTTGTGCTGCCTTGAAGACTTCAACAACGGCGTCCCGGAGGACGACAAAGACAACGACGGCGCGGCAAGCCGCCTCCGCCATCGCCGGAAATAGTTTTTTTGGGGTTTAATACTGTATCTCGAATTCTCGATCCTATGAATATAAATTTGCAATGTGACTGAATAAAAGATATGGTTTGAACGAACTAGCATTTTTCTCTTAATGTACAAACTTATCAAATGATTTTCTTTTAAAAAACGTTAATGTTTTTTAAATATAAAGCACTCATCACAAACATTTTAGTTAGAACATCCGTATGCAAACCGACAGCTTCCCCTGGAAGCCATGGGAAAATGCACCGAGCAGGATTTCTGCATCCCTTCAACACAGACGGTTGTTTTGCATGACCCGTCTACAACCACGAACAAACAATTGGGTAAGATTTGCATATCTATCATTTTGGGTATGTTGCCATTTGTAAAACTGGAAAGATTGACATTTGTTTATCTAGTAACATTGCCATTTGTTGACCTTGTAACACGGCGATTTGTCAAAATATGCAGCTAAAAATAACTAGCACTATCTACTGTTTGCAACTAAAATCACTAGCACTGTTCATATGGACACCACTAGCAGGCGAGAGTTGATGGATGCATATGCAAATGTACCATTGATCACATACAACTAGTCATCAACCCACAACGACAACGAGGATGCACGTTGGATTATAGATCATTTCCAACAAAGCATTCTAGTAAAGTTTTTCTCACACAACAAATAACCAAGCAATGAAATGAACTCAACCACTCGTCGGCCTTGGAAATGGTTGCTTTGAACCAGAACTGATTCTTTGGGAAGGCCCAGCTACTGTCAATCTCGAGACCAAAGCAAGACAGGTCATCCAGGCTGAAGCGGCCTATGTCAGGACCCATATTGGGATGGTAGGGAAGCATAGCAATGTCCGAGGTATATATACAGTTGCTTCTCATAAATGGTAGTAATGTTGTGTCGATAACAGCTGGATCGCCTTCCACTATCATTGGATAGTGTTGTCCAAGGAAGAGCGAGTTTCCTCCAAGACTTTGAATACTGAACCAGGGAGAAGGTGTTGGTGCTAGTACACCAATATCCATCCCGAATACCCTACAACGGATGTTGGAATAGGTCCGGAGAGTGCGACCATGTGAGACAACACCTGCTTCCTTAGTAACATCAGCAGTGCCTCGTATACAGACAAGAAGATGTGATCCATCGAAATAATTTGCCAGGCGCCACTGAGTATATGGGTCCTGCTCGTCCTCATGCTCGTGATCATCAGCATCGTCATCTCCCCCTTGGTTATAAATTTTTTCAAGTATAGGTGGTGGAATGTTCACGGGACCTTGGAAACACAAGAAGTTTAATTAGTAAAGGGAAACTAGCTAACCCGCATGCATGTGGATGAAACAATTATAATTACGATGGAAGATAAACATACCAAAAGCATCAGGATTCCATGCAAAAATAGTGCCACGAGTGGTGGCAGCAAACACAAGACCCTCGTATTGAATTGCATCACTATACTCATCCGTGTACAGAAAATGATTTTTGAGCAATATCCATCAAGGCGTGAAAGTAAGGACGGCAACAAGCTTTTCGAAGATAGCAACAACTTCATAGTTCATGTAATCCCAAGAGCGGTTGGGAACTCGACAAATTGCTATCTTCCGTAGACGACAGTCACCATGGTCGTATTTGAACTCACGTACAATACCAGTGTACTCAACCTCTGGGCAGTCATCTGAGATTTTTGGAAGTGGAACCCGGTGACGAGTGTACACATTCACAAGTTTCCACTCGTAGTTGTACCCAATATAAACAACCCAATCTCCATTTGCGCCTGCCCAAGCCTTGCCCTCAAGTGATGGTATCTTAACATCATACATATCATTATCAAGCGGCATCAACTTGCACAAGGAGAGGCTTCCCTTGTCCCCGCGCCAGTCAGGAGGGTCACGGTGAAGAAGATAGGGGAGATCAAACCGCTCCTGGACCTGTAATGATGTTATTAGTTGAGTCGAGAATGGTTTTGAACGAACCTGCCATGCTAGCCAAGGTGATGACATCGCACCGAGCAATGAGTTCCTCCACCACATCATCTTTCAGATCGGGGCAAGAATAACGGGGTCGTTTCCGGGTTGTTCCCTCCATGGAGAAGATGATCGAACAATGGCAGAAGGAAGGGTGAAGGCAAATGGAGGGAGGAAGAGCGTGCGATAGCGGTTCCAAATCGAGAGGGAAAAGGTGAAGAGGCGATGGACGGTTTCCACGGTACACGAAGAGGCACCTAGGGAAGTGGGGAGCGAATGGTTGCCACAGAGGTCACACACTCATGACAAGGGCCGAGTGAACCGCATGCGTATATCACACACCTTGATCCGGCTGACCGTTTCTTTTGTGTTGCCTAATAACAAACAGTTCATCTGAGTGAACCGTATGATGTATATCGCACACACCTTCATCTGGCTGACCATTTCTTTTATGTTGCCTAATCACAAACAGTTCATCCGAGTGAACCGTATGTTGTATATCGCACACACCTTCATTTGGTTGACCGTTTCTTTTGTGTTGTCTAATCACAAACAGTTCATCCGAGTGAACCATATGCTGTATATCACACACACCTTCATCTGGCTTCCCGTTACTTTTGTTACTCCTCATCGCAAACAGTTAATTGAACTAAACCGTATGCCCTGCATCGCACACACAACTAAAATCTGAACCGTGTGTTTGATGCATCCGTCATCGCAAATGTTTTGGACATTTTTGATGGTTCTCTGACACCATCGTTTCGATTATTGCATCGCATATATACATACATACATATATACATATATATATATATATATATATATATATTGTGCATCTCTGCCAGGTATATAGATCAACGATGGCGAGGAAGTGGTATGCTATGTATGTAGGGCATGTTTCGGGTGTGTACGATGAGTGGCCAGAGTATCGGGCCCAAGTGTACCGCTTCTCGGGCGGAAGCCGGAAAGGGTTTGATAGCAGAGCGGAAGTTGAAGCTAGTTACTTGAGATTCATAGCGCAACAGTGTTGGAAATATGCCCTAGAGGCAATAATAAAATGGTAATTATTGTATTTCCTTGTTCATGATAATTGTCTATTATTCATGCTATAATTGTATTGACCGGAAACCGCAATACATGTGTGAATACATAGACCACAACATGTCCCTAGTGAGCCTCTAGTTGACTAGCTCGTTGATCAACAGATGGTCATGGTTTCCTGACCATGGACATTGGATGTCATTGATAACGGGATCACATCATTAGGAGAACGATGTGATGGACAAGGCCCAATCCTAAGCCTAGCACAAGATCGTGTAGTTCGTATGCTAAAGCTTTTCTAAATGTCAAGTATCTTTTCCTTAGACCATGAGATTGTGCAACTCCCGGATACCGTAGGAATGCTTTGGGTGTACCAAACGTCACAACATAACTGGGTGGCTATAAAGGTGCACTACGGGTATCTCCGAAAGTATCTGTTGGGTTGGCTCGAATCGAGACTGGGATTTGTCACTCCATGTGACGGAGAGGTATCTCTGGGCCCACTTGGTAGGACATCATCATAATGTGCACAATGTGATCAAGGAGTTGATCACGGGATGATGTGTTACGGAACGAGTAAAGAGACTTGCCGGTAACAAGATTGAACAAGGTATCGGCATACCGATGATCGAATCTCGGGCAAGTACTATACCGGTAGACAAAGGGAATTGTATACGGGATTGATTGAATCCTTGACATCGTGGTTCATCCAATGAGATCATCGTGGAACATGTGGGAGCCAACATGGGTATCCAGATCCCGCTGTTGGTTATTGGCCGGAGAGTTGTCTCGGTCATGTTTGCATGGTTCCCGAACCCATAGGGTCCACACACTTAAGGTTCGATGACGCTAGGGTTATAGGGAAGGTATGTACGCGGTTACCGAATGTTGTTCGGAGTCACGGATGAGATCCCGGATGTCACGAGGAGTCCTGGAATGGTCCGGAGGTGAAGATTGATATATTGGACGAAGGGTTTTGGAGTCCGGAAGTGTTCCGGAGGTACCGGGTGATGACCAGGATGACCGAAAGGTGTTTCGGGAGCCCCGACAAGTGTTGGGGGGCTTAATGGGCCAAGGGAAGGGGGAAAACCAGCCCACTAAGGGCTGTGCGCCCCCCTCACCTATTCCCACGTGACCAGGGGGTTTGGGGCGCCCCATCTAGGGTTCCCACCTCCTGGCTTGGGGGCCAAGTCACCCAAAGGGGAGATCTCATCTGCCCTGGCCGCCGCCCCCCCTAGGGGAAACCCTAGGGCGCCTCCCCTCCCCCTTGCCCCTATATATAGTGGAGGTTTTGGGCTGCCCAAACACATGAGAACCTCTCCCTCTTGGCGCAGCCCTACCCCTCTCCCTCCTTGTCTCTTGTGGTGCTTGGCGAAGCCCTGCTAGAGTGCCACGCTCCTCCATCACCACCACGCCGTTGTGCTGCTGCTGGACGGAGTCTTCCCCAACCTCTCCCTCTCTCCTTTCTGTATCAAGGCACGGGAAACGTCACCGGGCTGCACGTGTGTTGAACGCGGAGGTGCCGTCCGTTCAGCACTAGGATCTTCGGTGATTTGGATCACGATGAGTACGACTCCCTCAACGTCATTCTCTTGAACGCTTCCGCTTGCAATCTACAAGGGTATGTAGATGCACTCCTCTCTCTTGTTGCTAGTCTCTCCATAGATAGATCTTGGTGACTCGTAGGAAAATTTTGAATTTCTGCTACGTTCTCCAACAGTGGCATCATGAGCTAGGTCTATTGCGTAAATTCTATGCACGAGTAGAACACAAGTTGTTGTGGGCATTGATTTTGTTCAATATGCTTACCGTTACTAGTCCTATCTTGTTTCGATGGTATTGTGGGATGAAGCGGCCCGGACCAACCTTACACATACACTTACGTGAGACAGGTTCCACCAACTGACATGCACTTGTTGCATAAGGTGGCTAGCGGGTGCCAGTCTCTCCCACTTTAGTCGGATCGGATTCGATGAAAAGGGTCCTTATGAAGGGTAAATAGCAATTTGCATATAATGTTGTGGCTTTTGCGTAGGTAAGAAACGTTCTTGCTAGAAACCCATAGCAGCCACGTAAAACATGCAAACAACAATTAGAGGACGTCTAACTTGTTTTTGCAGGGTATGCTATGTGATATGGCCAAAAGAATGTGATGAATGATATGTGATGTATGAGATTGATCATGTTCTTGTAATAGGAATCACGACTTGCATGTCGATGAGTATGACAACCGGCAGGAGCCATAGGAGTTGTCTTTATTTATTGTATGACCTGCGTGTCATTGAACAACGCCATGTAATTACTTTACTTCATTGCTAAACCGTTAGCCATAGTAGTAGAAGTAATAGTTGGCGAGACAACTTCATGGAGACACGATGATGGAGATCATGGTGTCATGCCGGTGACGATGATGATCATGGAGCCCCGAAGATGGAGATCAAAAGGAGCAAAATGATATTGGCCATATCATGTCACTTTTGATTGCATGTGATGTTTATCATGTTTATGCATCTTATTTGCTTAGAACGACGGTAGTAAATAAGATGATCCCTCATAATAATTTCAAGAAAGTGTTCCCCCAAACTGTGCACCGTTGTGAAAGTTCGTTGTTTCGAAGCACCACGTGATGATCGGGTGTGATAGATTCTAACGTTCACGTACAACGGGTGTAAGCCAGATTTACACACGCGAAACACTTAGGTTGACTTGACGAGCCTAGCATGTACATACATGGCCTCGGAACACAAGAGACCGAAAGGTCGAACATGCTTCGTATAGTGGATACGATCAACATGAAGATGTTCACCGATGATGACTAGTCCGTCTCATGTGATGATCGGACACAGCCTAGTTGACTCGGATCATGTATCACTTAGATGACTAGAGGGATGTCTATCTGAGTGGGAGTTCATAAGATGAACTTAATTATCCTGAACATAGTCAAAAGGTTTTTGCAAATTATGTCGTAGCTCGCGCTTTAGTTCTACCGTTTTAGATATGTTCCTAGAGAAAATTTAGTTGAAAGTTGATAGTAGCAATTATGCGGACTGGGTCCGTAAATTGAGGATTGTCCTCATTGCTGCGTAGAAGGCTTATGCCGCTCGGTGTGCTGAAGCTCGAACGTCGTCTGTGGATGTTGCGAACATCTGACATACATGTTTTGATAACTACGTGATAGTTCAGTAGTGTTAAACGGTTTAGAATTGAGGCACCAAAGACAATTTCGAAATGTCACGGAACATATGAGATGTTTTGAGGGCTGAAATTGGGATTTCAGGCTCATGCCCACGTCAAGAGGTATAAGACCTCCGACGAGTTTCTTAGCCTGCAAACTAAGGGATAAAAGCTCAATCATTGAGCTTGTGCTCAGATTGTCTAAGTACAACAATCACTTGAATCGAGGGGGAGTTAATCTTCCAGATGAGATAGTGATGTTTCTCCAAAGTCATTGCCACCAAGCTGCTAGAGCTTCGTGATGAACTATAACATATCAGGGATAGATATGATGATCCTTGAAATATCCACGATGTTTGACACCGCGAAAGTAGAAATCAAGAAGGAGCATCAATTGTTAATGGTTAGTGAAACCACTAGTTTCAAGAAGGGCGAGGGCAAGAAGGAATACTTCATGAAACGGCAAATCAGTTGCTGCTTCAGTGAAGAAACCCAGGGTTGAACCCAAACCCGAGACTAATTGCTTCTGTAACAAGGGAACAGTCATTGAAGCAGAACTACCCTAGATACTTGGTAGATGAGAAGGCTGGCAAGCTTGACAGAAGTATATTGGATATACATTGTATTAAATGTGTACTTTACTAGTACTCCTAGTAGCACTAGGGTATTAAGATACCGGTTCAGTTGCTAAGTGTTAGTAACTCGAAATAAAAGAGCTACGGAATAAACGGAGACTAGCTAAAGGTGAGATGACGATATGTGTTGGAACTGTTTCCAAGCTTGATGTGATCAAGCATCGTATACTCCCTCCACCATCGAGATTAGTGTTAAACCTAAATAATTGTTATTTGGTGTTTGCATTGAGCATAGACATGATTGGATTATGTCTATCACAATACGGTCATTCATTTAAGGAGAATAATAGTTACTCTGTTTATTTGAATAATATCTTCAATGGTCTTGCACCTAAAATGAATGGTTTATTGAATCTCGATCGTAGTGATACACATGTTCATGCCAAAAGATATAAGATAGTAATGATAGTACCACCTGCTTGTGGCACTGCCATTTGAGTCATATTGGTATAAAACGCATGAAGAAGCTCCATGTTGATGGATCTTTGGACTCACTCATTTTTGAAAAGTTTGAGACATGCGAACCATGTCTATTGGTATATATGCATGAAGAAACTCCATGCAGATGGACCGTTTGGACTCACTTGATTTTGGATCACTTGAGACATGCAAATCATACCACATGGGCAAGATGACTGAAAAGCCTCGTTTTCAGTAAGATGGAACAAGAAAGCAACTTGTTGGAAGTAACACATTTTGATGTGTGCAGTCCAATGAGTGCCGAGGCACGCAGTGGATATTGTTATGTTCTTACTTCACAGATGACTTGAGTAGATGCTGAGTATATTTACTTGATGAAACACAAGTCTAAATTATTGAAAGGTTCAAGTAATTTCAGAGTGAAGTTGAAGATCATCGTGACAAGAGGATAAAATGTCTATGGTATGATCATAGAGATGAATATCTGAGTTACGAATTTGGTACACAATTAAGACCTTGTGGAAATTATTTCACAACTAATACCTCCTCGAACACCATAGTGTGATGGTGTGTCCGAACATCATAGATGCACCCTATTGGATATGGGGCACACTATGATGCCTCTTATCGAATTACCACTATCGTTTATGGGTCAAGCATTAGAGACAACCACATTCACTTTAAATAGGGCACCACGTAATTCCGTTGAGATGACAACGTATGATCTATGGTTTAGAGAAACCTAAGCTATCGTTTCCTAAAAGTTTGGGGCTGCGACGCTTATGTGAAAAGGTTTCAGCTAGATAAGCTCGAACCCAAAGCGGATAAATACATCTTCATAGGACACCAAAAACAGTTGGGTATACCTCCTATTTCAGATCCGGAAGCAAAAGTGATTGTTTCTAGAAACGGGTCCTTTCTCGAGGAAAAGTTTCTCTCGAAAGAATTGAATGGGAGGATGGTGGAGACTTGATGAGGTTATTGAACCATCACTTCAACCAGTGTGTAGCAGGGCACAGGAAGTTGTTCCTGTGGCACCTACACCAATTGAAGTGGAAGTTGATGATAGTGATTATGAAACTTCGGATCAAGTCACTACCGAACCTCATAGGGTGACAAGGATGCGTACTACTTCAGAATGGTACAGTAATCATGTCTTGAAGGTCATGTTGCTAGACAACAATGAACCTACGAGATATGGAGAAGCGATGGTGGGCCCGGATTCCGATGAGTGGCTCGAGGCCATAAAATCCGAGAGAGGATCCATGTATGAAAACAAAGTATAGACTTTGGAAGAACTACTTGATGGTCGTAAGGCTGTTGGGTACAGATGGATTTTAAAAGAAAGACGGACAATGATGGTAAGTATCACCATTAAGAAAGCTCGACTTGTCGCTAAGGTGTTTTCCGACAAGTTTAAGGAGTTGACTATGATGAGATTTTCTCACTCGTAGCGATGCTAAGAGTCTGTTGAAATTATATTAGTAGTTACTGCATTATTTATGAAATCTTGCAGATAGGATGTCAAAAACCATTGTTTCCTCGACGTTATTCTTGAGGAAAGGTTGTATGTGATACAACCAGAAAGTTTTGTCAATCCTAAAAGATGCTAACAAGTGTGCAAAGCTCCAGCAATCCTTCTAAGGACTGGAGTAAGCATCTCGGAGTTGGAATATACACTTTGATGAGATGATCGAAGATTTTGGGTTTATACAAAGTTTATGAAACTTGTATTTCCAAAGAAGTGAGTGGGAGCACTATAGCATTTCTGATGAGTATATGTTGTTGACATATTGTTGATCGGAAATGATGTAGAATTTCTGGACAGGGTTATTTGAAAAGTGTTTTTCAATGGAAAACCCTGGATTAAGCTACTTGAACATTGAGCATCAAGATCTATAAGGATAGATCAAAACGCTTAATAGTACTTTCAAATGAATACATACCGTGACAAGATTTTGAAGGAGTTCAAAATAGATCAGCAAAGAAGGAGTTCTTGGTTGTGTTATATGGTGTGAATATTGAGTAAGACTCAAGACATGACCATGGCAGAAGAGAGAGAAAGGATGAAGGTCGTCCCCTATGCTTCAGACGTAGGCTCTATAGTATGCTATGCTGTGTACCGCACCGGAAGTGTGCCTTTCCATGAGTCAGTCAAGGGGTACAAGAGTGATCCAGGAATGGATCACAAGACAACGGTCAAACTTATCCTTAGTAACTAGTGGACTAAGGAATTTTCTCGATTATGGAGGTGGTAAAAGAGTTCGTCGTAAAGGGTTATGCCGATGCAAACTTTGACACTAATCCGGATTATTCTGAGTAGTAAGCCGGATTCGTATAGTAGAACAATTATTTGGAATAGCTCCAAATAGAGCGTGGTAGCTGCATCTAGGAGATGACATAAAGATTTGCAAAGCACACACGGATCTGAAAGGTTCAGATCCGTTGACTAATAACCTCTCTCACAAGCAAGATATGATCAAACCCCATGGGTGTCGATTCATTACAATCACATAGTGATGTGAACTAGATTATTGACTCTAGTGCAAGTGGGAGACTGTTGGAAATATGCCCTAGAGGCAATAATAAAATGGTTATTATTGTATTTCCTTGTTCATGATAATTGTCTATTATTCATGCTATAATTGTATTGATCAGAAACCGCAATACATGTGTGAATACATAGACCACAACATGTCCCTAGTGAGCCTCTAGTTGACTAGCTCGTTGATCAACAGATGGTCATGGTTTCCTGACCATGGACATTGGATGTCATTGATAACGGGATCACATCATTAGGAGAATGATGTGATGGACAAGACCCAATCCTAAGCCTAGCACAAGATCGTGTAGTTCGTATGCTAAAGCTTTTCTAAATGTCAAGTATCTTTTCCTTAGACCATGAGATTGTGCAACTCCCGAATACTGTAGGAATGCTTTGGGTGTACCAAACGTCACAACGTAACTAGGTGGCTATAAAGGTGCACTACGGGTATCTCCGAAAGTGTCTGTTGGGTTGGCTCGAATCGAGACTGGGATTTGTCACTCCATGTGACGGAGAGGTATCTCTGGGCCCACTCGGTAGGACATCATCATAATGTGCACAATGTGATCAAGGAGTTGATCACAGGATGATGTGTTACGGAACAAGTAAAGAGACTTGCCGGTAACGATATTGAACAAGGTATCGGCATACCGACGATCGAATCTCGGGCAAGTACTATACCGGTAGACAAAGGGAATTGTATACGGGATTGATTGAATAGTTGACATCGTGGTTCATCCGATGAGATCATCGTGGAACATGTGGGAGCCAACATGGGTATCCAGATCCCGCTGTTGGTTATTGGCCGGAGAGTTGTCTCGGTCATGTTTGCATGGTTCCCGAACCCGTAGGGTCTACACACTTAAGGTTCGATGACGCTAGGGTTGTAGGGAAGGTATGTACGCGGTTACCGAATGTTGTTCAGAGTCCTGGATGAGATCCCGGATGTCACGAGGAGTCCCGGAATGGTCCGGAGGTGAATATTGATATATTGGACGAAGGGTTTTGGAGTCCGGAAGTGTTCCGGAGGTACTGGGTGATGACCAGCATGACCGAAAGGTGTTTCGGGAGCCCCGCCAAGTGTTGGGGGGCTTCATGGGCCAAGGGAAGGGGGAAAACCAGCCCACTAAGGGTTGTGCGCCCCCCTCACCTATTCCCACGTGACCAGGGGGTTTGGGGCGCCCCATTTAGGGTTCCCACCTCCTGGCTTGGGGGCCAAGTCACCCAAAAGGGAGATCTCATCTGCCCTGGCCGCCGCCCCCCTAGGGGAAACCCTAGGGCGCCTCCCCTCCCCCTTGCCCTATATATAGTGGAGATTTTGGGGCTGCCCAACACATGAGTACCTCTCCCTCTTGGCGCAGCCCTACCCCTCTCCCTCCTCGTCTCTTGCGGTGCTTGGTGAAGCCCTGCTGGAGTGCAACGCTCCTCCATCACCACCACGCCGTTGTGCTACTGCTGGACGGAGTCTTCCCCAACCTCTCCCTCTCTCCTTGCTAGATCAAGGCACGGGAGACGTCACCAGGCTGCACGTGTGTTGAACGCGGAGGTGCCGCCGTTCGGCACTAGGATCTTCGGTGATTTGGATCACGATGAGTACGACTCCCTCAACCCCGTTCTCTTGAACGCTTCCGCTCGCGATCTACAAGGGTATGGAGATGCACTCCTCTCTCTCGTTGCTAGTCTCTCCATAGATAGATCTTGGTGACTCATAGGAAAATTTTGAATTTCTGCTATGTTCCCCATCAAACAGGGGATTCAGAACCAGTGCCGCAAAAACTACTACATAATACCGCTTTTGCTCATTGTGATCGCTCTTATGTCATATGTCATAGTTTAAGTAGATGATGAAACATGTGTCTGCGGTGGCAATGTAAGAGACATGTGATCATTAACTTGTCTCGCTATTCCGAGATGATGATGAGATTGACATCATTTGTGTTCGATAATGATGATATGGTGAGACTATGTTTTACCACTTTGATGATGATGATGAAACATTCCTTTTTCATATAGTTTCTGTGTATGTGTATGTTCTAATTATATAAAACTGTAAAAATACGAATACAACAAAATAAAAAAATACTAGCAGTAGCGAGGGGCTTTGTAGTGGTAGCAGCGCTGCCTTACCAATAGTGTTGGTGATAGGGGTGCGCTACTAGTATTAGCAGTAGCGATGGTCAGCAACGCGCTACTGCTAGATATAGGTAGCAGTAGCGCTGGGTAAGAACCGTGCTACTGCTAAAGTTTAGCTATAGCGTTGTAGCAGTAGTGTGGGCACTAGCGCTACTGATAGCCAAAAAACCCACGCTACTAGTAGCCTTTTTCCTAGTAGTGTGGGTGTATGACAGGGGGGCCCTACCCCCTGTTGACCAGTCAAACTTTGACTGGTCAACTAGGACCCCCTGGCCCACATGTCATCCTCTGTGTACACTTTGTGTACACTGAGTTGGGTACCCATAGCAATTTATTATTTAATTTCTAATTAAATTAATTTCAGGATATTAATAAAACTTTGAAAATTAATATAAAATAATCTCTAACTCGAATGAAAATAATTTATATAGGAAAGTTGCTCAGAAAAATATGACGATTCCGAATATGCCCTCCATTCGTCTGTCCCATGCCCCTAGAATAGCGAACGTGGAACCGCCCCCCCCTCCGTTTCATCTATTCAAAAATGCCAAACTTCGGGGAAACATTCCTGGATGTTTTCTTCCCCCTTCATCGGTATCGTGTAGCACCACGTTAGAACAGCCTAGCTCTGCATGTTGTCATGTTTTGCATCTGCTTCTTTATATTTACTGTTTCTTCCCCCACTTCTCTCCGGTAGACCCTTGAGACCGCTGCTGATGCCACTATGATCGACTACGTCATCGACGACCCTTCTTCCTTTTTAGCGAAGCTTCCAGGCAAGCAAACCCCCCTTGATCATTCCGATATCACCCATTACATTCTCGTCATGCTTGCATTAGATTTTGCTACTATAATTGTTTGCTCCTATATCTGATGCATAGCCTGCTTTTGTTACCTGTTGTTGTACCTTACCTGCTTATCCTAAACTGCTTAGCATAGGTTGGTTAGTGATCCACCAGTGACCCCTCACCTTGTCCTAGTTGCCTCATCATGATGACGATGACTTGATCAACGTGATCGATGTCTAGAGCTCGACACATCACCACACCCCCTTTAGTCGTGCGACTCTCCAGATCTACTATCCGCATGCCGAGGGTGATATCTCCAATAGCACTCCTGATGATATCTCTATAGTGTAGTTAATCAGTCATGGTCTTCGAGGGTGATTTCTCCTTCACCACTCCCGGTGATGACTCTCGTGCAACCCCTCAAGTGTTAACCTCGAGGGTGATTCCTCCTATGTTCACCTTGATAATTACATCAAGTGGAATCCATTGAGCACTGGTACGCGTCGGTGCTATATAAACGGTTTAAAACCCCTTTCCGCGACGATATTTGGAACCGTCGCCTAGTGAGTGTGGGCGCTTAGGGGGTCCTTCCCACACGACCCAGAAACCGTCGGGGATAGGGAGCCTTAACGCATACAGTTGCCCCTCTATAACCGTTTCCGATGTCTCAGATATCCGAAACGATTCATCCTTGCTACTCATTTGTGCTGGCATTGCCAACATAGTCAGAGTTTTGTGGTTTTTACCTAAACCTAGGTAGATTCCAGGCCCAGGCAGATTCCAGGCACGGGAGTTTCTAGGCACGTCTCTATGTTTACGATACCTGACACATCACAAATAGTTCATGATTATAAACCATGTACGATAGGTAGACATTCACACACATTTAGTTTTCCCGCACCGTATGTGATAGTGTCTGACATCACACACGCTTTGCAAACAGCAACTGTGTGCATTGTTACACACATTTCCACTTGGTGAACCGTGTCAGATTATGATGTATATCGCACACGCTGTGCTTTATTAACCGTGTGCGCTGTAATGACCTGCACACTGTAGTTTTGCCCTAATTTAATTGCTGCTATTTAAAATTGTACCTAAATTAAACTTGAAAGTAGGCTATAGCTTTATTCATATCCATCGGGTTCAGACAACCAATGCATTATTCAATTCATAGGTACATATGTTTAAGAATTACATAAGCACCAAATAAAGAATGATGAACCAGGGTTCTATACTTGTACTATTACAGATGGTAAAGAAAGAGGCGACAGACATTCTTATTGCTGAACAAGGTGAAGCGGAATGGCCCTATTGTGCTCTCCTGGATGCAGAAGGCATGCACGGCTCTAGTCCAACCCCTTGTGATGGCCGGTCGCCAATCATGTAGTTTGAGAGGTAATCTTGAGTAAACTGCTTCAGGATCCACTTCAAAGGAAAATATATTCATACATTGTCATCTAACACAACTCAATATGGGCAGTAAAAAGAAGGCTACAGGGTTCTTACTTACCATCCTGCAGTTCACTATTTTCTTGCATAAAGTGTAAGCATATAGTTTGATTGACATCTTTTGACCCATTTTAATAACAATCTTTATCAGTTTCCTCACTTGATGTTGGTTCATGAATATCTCATTGCCACATACGTAGAAAGGGTCGAATTGTGGATCTTTGGCAATGACATGTGTACCTAAAAGCACCAAGTTAATGTTAGAAGCTAAACAACAATTGCAAAATGATGTAGTACAACACTCCCTCCATCCCATTATATAAGATTTTATACACACATATATAGACATCATCGGAACATTAAGGTAACACGAACATTAAGGTAACCCTCTTCCCTGTTACTATGTAGCCTAGGATTGCATATTTAGTCATTCATTACAATGCATGTTGCCATGTAGCTTCAGATATACTAAATATAGCCTAGTTAACCTACTGATAAATGGGTTACAGATACATTCAGTGAAATGTCTAATTCGACGATTAATCCCTTATCATCCCCCAGGCTATATGGTAGCAGCTACCGAGATCCTGAACAGTGAGTACATATAAGCAATGCAATGAAACTAACCTCGATGGAAAAAACAACACCGTTCTCAATATTGTCCTGTATGAGTACATATAAAGGAATGTTAAGCACAACAGGCTAAACATCAACCAAATATATCCATGGTAGATGACATAATCTACAAATGATAGCTTCAGTGTGCAGGCTTAAGCACGCTAGTTAAGCAAGACAAGAAGTGGAAAGGTGTGTTAACTGCATCAGGCATAACATTTATAAGCAAGCAAATAGTCATTCAAACTGGTATTGTGTAGGTCTAAAGTACACTAGTTATTGTTAAAAAACGAAAAGGCATGTTAACTACAATATCCTTAACAACAACCAAATATCGTAATTCATAGTGGTATTGTTGATGAAATTGAATTGCACGACAAATAGTTGCGCATATAGAGCATCACATTGTGAAGAACTGAAATAAACAAGGCATAATGTCATCTCTAGCTGATCCTTTAAAAGTTAAAGG
>NC_041387.1:89226966-89244428 GCF_002162155.2 Triticum dicoccoides | reverse complement strand
AATTTTTGGCCGTTTCTAGTCGATCGCCTAAGCTTAATGCTGTAAACTTCAATTTGATCAAGTTCAAAGCAGGTTCAACCGAAAGTAGCATGCATTCAAACATAAACATAGATAGTTTTGCATAACCAAACATAAGACATACATTTAAACTAAGCTAAACTAATTTCGGTCGAAGTAGAGGTCGAGTCAATCCTTCCTCGTCAGGTACAGTGTGCCACGAGCCGGGTCCGGGCCGTTGCCGTCATCGGGGTCATTGGGGAAGGCACTCCTCCACTCGTCGACATCGATCTCCTCATCCTCGCCGCCCACCTGGACGCCCTCCGTGTCGTCGTCCTCGCCGCCTTTGACTTCATCATCGAAGGAGAGCACGACAACCTTGCCGCCCTCCGTGTCGCCGTCCTTGCCGCCTTCGACCTTGTCATCAGAGGAGAGCGCGATAATCTTTCTGCCCTCCGTGCCACCGCCCTTGCCGCCTTTGACCTCATCATCGGAGGAGAGCGCAATAACCTCACTGCCCTCCGGGCCGGTAAAGATCGCCCGCTCCGCCTCCACGAGCTCCCGGTGCTGCCGGTGGAGCTCTTGCATGTAGGCCTCGTCGGCGGCCTCGGCCTCGAGGTGCTCCCATGCCTCATGGTCCTCCCGCGCCATAGTCGAGCTCACCACCCTGGCTCCGGCGGAACGAGGTGGACTGGACATGTGCCGAAGGGGAAATTGAGCCTAGCCGTCGCGCGGTGGTAGAGGACCTGCCAGCGGTCGTACTCCATGGCCGCGAGCTCGGCCGTGTGGAAGCTACTGAGCCACCGGCACGTGTGGGTCTCCCGATCTGTAATCTTGGCGACCCACGTCCCCCACCGCCGCTGCCGGACCCCAAGGTAGGACTTCGTCCGCTGCCGGGTCCGAGGGAGGACGGTGATGTCCTCGAACCGGTGTAGGGGCATGGCGGCTGGCGGATCGTGGGACCGGCGATGGCTGGTCGATAAAGAGCCCACAGAGGACAACAGGGACACCTCGGCGGCCACCTCGCCGGCATCGGGCGAAGAGGCTGAGATAAACCTCTCTTGGGCATTGGCTCCTCGAGCTCCCCGGCACACAGGCAGAGGTTGAGGATGGAGGCGGCGGCGATGGTGGCGACCTACCATTAATGGTTACAGGGGTGGTGTGTGTCGGTGAGCGCAAGTTTTGTGGAGTGTGTGGTGTGTGTGTGTGTGGGGGGGAGGGGGGTAAGGTGCTGTTTGGGGAAATACCGCGGTAACTGAAAATTTTACTAGGCGGGAGTAACAAGGGGGAGTTACTGAAAATTTGGATAAGGGCGAGCAGATATTTTTGAGATTGCGAGGGATGCAGAGGCGGGAGTATTTGGGGAGCGAGCTAGTGTGCTTGACACGCCGGCTATGGACTGTAGCCGACGCACCTTCTCGCGTAAGCCATAGGCGTACTATACACCGATGGTGCTCCAGGATGTTTTGTACTGCATCTCACACGGTTGGTGACAATAAACTGTGTGGGATCTACTTGATTTTTCATTTTGATTTGAATTACAAAATGGGGTCATAGTGGCAATGGACAGTGTTTGAATTGCTAGAACTTTTATCTGCAGTGAACATGCAACTATATGTGTGTCGTAAAAAAATTGGAATTATTCAGGGTTCATTTGGAAATTTTATACATTAAATTGGTTTTCTAGCAATTTCAGGTGCACAATTCAAAATCAAAGCACATGCTCCAGTCCCTAAAAATGGGTTGCAAAATCAAATGTTTGTCCTTGGTTGCAAGCTTAGGTCACATACAAGAAATGAGAATGAATGTCAAACACCTTGACATTGTCGCTCAGCCGCTAACATTGAGATACATGGTTTTCAAATTATAATAAATCGAAAACTTGGCTGAAATTCATGAAACTTGACATGATATCATGGAATGGCGTCGACATGACATGGTAAAAATATTTTCCCATTTGGGCCATGTTTGGGTATAAGCTTCTCGCAAACCGGAACTTTTCTCACAACAAGCCAGATGGTTTCGGTAGGGAATGTTCCACCTTGCCGGACAAATGATATATGTTGCCTCTTCTTACTTTCTAAATTTTTTTGTGTCAACGTAGAAGAACATGAGTATTGTGTCATTTTTTGGGAGTTTTCGGGGTTCGCTTGGACATTTTTATACATTAACTGAGTTTTCTATGCATTCATGTGCATAATTCAAATTTGAACTACATGCACATGCTCCAGTGCATATAAAGTGGTTCAGAATTGGAATGTGTGTCCTTGGTTACATGCTGAAGTTCCATGCAAGAAATGAGAATGAATGTCAAACACCTTGCCACCGTCGCTCAGCCGCTAACATTGAGATACTTGGTTTTTAAATTCAATTAAATCAAAAACGCGTCTGAAATTTATCAACCTTGACACGCTAGCATGGAACGGCATCAACATGCAGTGGTAAAAATATTGTCCCATTTGGGGCAAGTTGGGGTATATAAGCTTCTCAAAAACAAAGCTTCTGACAACAAGCCTCATGGTTACGGTAGGGAACGTTTCACCTTTCTGGACGACAGGATATCTGTTGCCTCTTCTTGATTTCAATTCTTTTTCTAGTGACAACATAGAACAACATGAGTGTTGTGTTAAATTTCGTGATTTTTCTAGGTTCGTTTGGACATTTGTATGCATTAACTGGGTTTTCTAGGCATTTTATGTGCATAATTCAAATTTGAACTACAAGCACATGCTCCAATGCACCAAAGTTGGTTGAAAAATCACATGTGTGTCCTTGGGTGCATGCTTAGCTCCCATGCAAGAGACGAGAATGAATTTCAAACACCAGGGCACTATTGATTCCGACAAAACATTGAGATACCTGGTTTTTAAATTCTAGTAAATCTAAAAGTCGTCTGAAATACATGAAACTTGGCATGCTATCATGGAGCGGCATCAACATGCCGTGGTAAAAAATTTGTCCCATTTGGGGCAGGTTCGGGTATAAGCTTCTCATAAACCAGAGCTTCTCACGACAAGCATGATGGTTTTCTATAGGGAATGTCCCACCTTTGGGGACGAAACGATATCCATTGCATCTTATTGCTTTCAAAACAATTCTAGTGTCAACATAGAACAACAGGAGTGTTGTGTCAATTTTTGTGATTTTTTGGGGTTCGTTTGGACATTTTTATGCATTAACTGGGTTTTGTAGGCATTTTATGTGCATAATTCAAATTTGAACTACAGGCACGTGCTCCAAATGCACTAAAGTTGGTTGAAAAATCTAATATGTGTCCTTGGGTGAATTTCTAGGTCCCATGCAACAGATGGGAATGAAATTCAAACACCAGGGCATTGTTGATTGCCGGCAAAACGTTGATATGCCTAGTTTTTAAATTCTAGTAAATCCAAAACTCGTCTGAAATTCATGAAACTTGGCATGCTATCATGGAGCGGCATCAACATGCCATGGTAAAAAATATGTCCCATTTGGGGCAGGTTCGGGTATATGCTTCTCACAAACAAGAGCTTCTCACAACAAGCATGATGGTTTCGATAGGAAACGTCCCACCTTTGGGGATGAAACGATATCTATTGCCTCTTATTGCTTCCAAAAAAATTCTCGTGTCAACGTAGAACAACAGGAGTGTTGTGTCAATTTTTGTGATTTTTGGGGTTCGTTTGGACTTTTTTTATGCATTAACTAAGTTTTCAATGCATTTATGTGCATAATTCAAATTTGAACCACATGCACATGCTCCGTGCATATAAATTGGCTGGAAAAAAAATCTGTGTCCTTGGGTGCATGCTTAGGTCCCATGCAAGAAATGGGAATGAATTTCAAACACCAGGGCACCGTTGATTGCCAGCAAAACATTGAGATGCCTGGTTTTTAAATTTTAGTAAATCCAAAACTCGTCTGAAATTCATGAAACTTGGCATGCTATCATGGAATGGCACTCGACATGTTGTGGCATTTTTCGTGTCCATTTTGAGAGAAGGCGCACTCGAATAATGACAGCCAACAAAGGCATTTTGAAAAAATAGCTACCACTTTAATATCTCAAATGTTTGTATAATTCAAACTATGTGCGTTCTGTTAACCATTCATGTGACACCATGTGTCTTGGTTTTAATGGCCGTAGGAGGTGCCGTGCAGACAATTGCTTGACCTTGACTAAACGGGAGGCGTGAGAGCGCAGTCCGTTGTGCAGGCTGACATAGAGGCATGCAAGTTGTCCTCCAATGCATAGGCTCACCGGAAAGCGTGCAAGCTGTACACTGCGCAGGCTCACTGGGAAGCGAGCCCTTTGACTTCCATGGGACGCTGTCGTCGACCCCTGCCTCTCAGCGGTGCCAGTTGCCATCCTCCCGCGCCCTACCCATCGATCACGCGATGACATGATGTTTTATTTACAAGTGAAGAACATTTTGTGCTGCCTTGAAGACTTCAACAACGGCGTCCCGGAGGACGATAACGACAACGAAGGCGCGGTACGCCGCCTCCGCCACCTCCAGAAATTGATAATGTATCTCGAATTCTTGATCATATGAATATAAATTCGCAGTGTGACTGAATGAAAGATATGGTTTGAACGAACTAGAATTTCTCTCTCTTAATGTATAGACTTTTGAAATGATTTGCTTTTGAAAAAAACGTCAATAGTCTTTAAATATAAAACACTCATCGCAAACGTTTTAGTTAGAACACCCGTATGCAAACCGACAGCTTCCCCAGGAAGCCAAGGGAAAATGTGTCGAGCAGGATTTCTGCATCCCTTCAACGCAAATGGTTATTTTGCATGACCCGTGTGCAACCACATACAAACAATTGGGTAAGATTTGCATATCTATCATTTTGGGTATGTTGCCATTTGTCGAACTGGAAATATTGACATTTGTTTATCTAGTAATATTGCCATTTGTCGACCTTGTAACTGCAATCTGTCAAAATATGCAGCTAAAAATCACAAGCACTATCTAATTTGTGCAACTAAAATCACTAGCATTGTTCATATGGACACCACTAGCAGGCATGAGCTGATGGACGGATATGCAAATGTACCATTGATTACATACAACAAGTCATCAACCCACAACGACAACGAGGATACACGTTGGATTATAGATCATTTCCAACAAAACATTCTAGTAAAGTTTTTCTCACACAACAAATAACAAAGCGAAGAAATGAACTTCAGCTCAACCACTCGTCGGCGTTAGAAACGCTTGCTTTGAACCAGAAGTGATTCCCTGGGAAGGGCCAACTACTCTCAATCTCGAGACCAACGTAGGACTGATCATCCAGGCTGAAGCGGCCTATGTCAGGACCCATATTGGGACGGTAGGGAAGCATAGCAATGTCCAAGGTATAGATATAGTTGCTCCCCATAAATGGTAGTACCGTTGTGTCAACAGCAGCTGGATCGCCTTCCATCATCATTGGATAGTTTTGTCCAAGGAAGAGCGAGTTTCCTCCAAGACTTTCAATACTGAACCAGGGAGAAGGAGCTGGCACTAGTACACCAATATCTATCCCAAATACCCTGCAATGGATGTTAGAATAGGTTCTGAGAGTGCGACCATGTGAGACAACACCTGCTTCCTTATAACATCAGCAGTGCCCTGTATACAGACAAGAAGAGGTGATCCATTGGAATAAGTTTCCAGGTGCCATGGAGTATATGGGTCCTGCTCATCCTCATTCTCGTCATCATCAGCATCGTCATCTCCCCCTTGGTTATAAAAAATTTCAAGTATAGGTGGTGGAATGTTCACAGGACCTTGGAAACACAAGAAGTTTAATTAGTAAAGGGAAACTAGCTAACCCGCATGCATGTGGATGAAACAATAATAATTACAGTGGAAGACAAACGTACCGAAAGCATCAGGATTCCATGAAAAAACAGTGCCACGAGTGGTGGCAGCAAACATAAGACCCTTGTATTGAATTACATCACAGTACTCATCCGTGTACAGAAATTGATTTTTGAGCAATATCCGTCGAGGCATGGAAGTAAGGACGGCAAAAAGCTTGTCAAAGATAGCAAAAATGTCATAGTTTGTGTAATCCCAAGAGCGGTTGGAAACTCGACAAATTGCTATCTTCCGTAGACGACAGTCACCATGATCGTATTTGAACAAATGTAGAATACCGGTGTACTCAACCTCTGGGCAGTCGTCTGAGATTTTTGGAAGTGGAACCCGGTGACGGGTGTACACATTCACAAGTCCCCACTCATAGTTGCACCCAATATAAACAACCCAATCTCCATATGCTCCTACCCAAGCCATGCCCTCAAGCGATGGCATATTAACATCATACATATCATTATCAAGCAGCATCAACTTGCACAAGGCGAGGCTTCCCTCGTCCCCGCGCCAGTCAGCAGGGTCACGGCGAAGAAGATAGGGGAGATCATATCGCTCGTGGACCCGTGGGTTCCTTGTAATGATGTTATTAGTTGACTTGAGAATGGTCTTGAATGAACCTTCCATGCTAGCCGAGGTGATGACGTCGCACCAAGCAATGAGTTCCTCCACCACGTCATCTTTCAGATCGGGGCAAGAATAACGGGGTTGTTTCCGGCCTTTTCCCTCCATGGAGAAGATGATCGAACAATGGCAGAAGGAAGGGAGAAGGCAGATGGAGAGAGGAAGAGCGTGCGACAGCAGTTCCAAATCGAGAGGGAAAGGTGAAGAGGTGGTGGACGGTTGCCACGGTACACGAAGAGGCACCTAGGGAAGTGGGGAGCGAACGGTTGCCACAGAGGTCACACACTGATGACAAGGGCCGAGTGAACCGCATGCGTATATCGCACACTCCTTGATCTGGCTGGCCATTTCTTTTGTGTTTCCTAATCACAAATAGTTCATACGAGTGAACCATATGATGTATATCGCACACATCTTCATCTGGCTGACCATTTCTTTTGTGTTGCCTAATCACAAACAGTTCATCCGAGTGAGCCGTATGCTGTATATCGCACACACCTTCATCTGGCTGACCGTTTCTTTTGTGTTGCCTAATCACAAATAGTTCATCCGAGTGAATCGTATGCTGTATATCGCACACACCTTCATCTGGCTGCCCGTTTATTTTGTTACTCCTCATCGCAAACAGTTAATTGAACTGAACTGTATGCCCTGCATCGCACACGCAACTAAAATTTGAACCATGTTTGATGCATCTGCCATCGCAAACGTGTGGCCGGCCAGAGTAATCAAGTGTGTTGGGAAATGTGGTGCACCCCTGCAGGGAAGTTTATCTATTCGAATAGCCGTGTCCATGGTAATGGATGCTCGGAGTGGTATCCTGATCTATTACAACTAGAAATGGATACTTGAGATATGTGATGGATCTGTTGGCTCCTGGATTGCTTTCTCGTAGGGAGTCGAGGAAGAATCTTTGGGTGTTAATGCTATAACATGCTTGTTAAATATTAAAATGCTATTCTTTACTCTTCCGAATGCTGCAAGATGCTTGAAGATGCTAGTCTTTGATAGGCTAGGCTTTTCCCCTTCTATTCTGGCATTCTACAGTATAGTCCACAGATACAACCCTTCCATTTGATACCAATGCATACTTAGTATAGATCTGATGCTTGCGAGTACTTTGGATGAGTACTCACAGTTGCTTTGCTACCCCTTTCCCCTCCTTCCTTCTTTCCAGTTGTTGCAACCAAATGGTGGATCCCAGGAGCCAGATGCCACCCCCGCCGACTACTACTACTATCCCGACGGAGCCTACTACTATGTGGAGACCGTCGACGACTAGGAGTAGTTAGGATGTCCCAGGCAGGAGGTCCTACCTCTTCGATCATGCTACTTTTGTGCTAGTCTTCTTAAGGCATCCTTGTTTAACTTATGTATGTACTCAGATATTGTTGATTCTGCTGACTCTTGTATCGAGCTATGTATTCGAGCCCTCGAGGCCCCTGGCTTGTAATATAAAGCTTGTATGACTTTCATTTGTGTCTAGTGTTGTGTTGTGATATCTTCTCGTGAGTCTCTGATCTTGATTGTACATATTGCGTGTATGATTAGTGTACGATTGAATCGGGGGTGTCACAGCCATGTGAATCTGTTCAGTTTCCTCTGTCTCGAATCCAACGGAAAAATGTATGTTTGTGAACCAATTACTGGCTGAAGCAATGATGGAAATTAATCATGGTGGAAACAGGGGTGCACATTCTTGCGCAACAACAACAGATCAATGTTTTCAGAGACAGTGTAGCAAAGAAGGAAGAACTTGCTCACATGATATGGGCGTCATGCACAATGAGGTTGCAGATTGTGAGGTCGTAGATTGTTATGTTTTGTTCATTTATTTGCATTGGCATCAATCTTTGATTGCCCAGTGGATTAATTTCCTGTAATATATGCTGGATGTGCTACGTTTTTCCTTGTATGTCGTACATTTGCTTAGCGCGCCTCGCATTCCAGCTAACTGGCCACTAGGAAGCCAAAAAAGTAGTGAATTATTAGTTAGCATGAACAGTCATGGGCCCGATATGAAGGATAGCGGCCTACTGTCTTAAATGGGCTTCCCTAATGGGCTCTTAGGGGCCAAAATTCTCACAGTCCTTTGATTGATCGGTTTTTGTCCCTTCCATAATTTCTCGTCATAATGGGCTCAAATTATAGATGGGCCGGAATCGATGTTATCAAATTGGGCCTACAGACTTGTTCGAACTTTAGCGGGCCCATTAAGTTGATGGGTCATAAACAGGCCGAAAGCTCTATTGGGCCACTATAATTAAAATGAGCAAACAGTTAATGCTTGGCCTTGTTACCTCCCGGGTCGTTAACATGCCGACATCGAAGCAGACAATAAGTGGGCCCATTCGATTTCACGGGCCGTTAACATACCTATACTAAGTTTGAGCTATATATGGTCCAACTGTATTGTGGGCCTTTAACAGGCCAAAAGAGACAGCGGGCTCGTACTGGACCATGAAGAGCATGGGCCGCTAAGAGGACGAAAGTCAGGTCGGACTGTATATGGCCCAACTATGTTGTGGGCCTCTAGCAAGCCGAAAGTGAAACCGGGCTGGTATTGGACCATGAAGAGCATGGGTCATTAAGAGGCCAAAACTCACGTCTGACTTAAAATGGTTCAACTCATTCATGGTCCGTTAACAGGCTGAAAGACACACCGGGCTGGAAATTGGACCAACACTTAAATGGGTCACTACAAGGCCGAAAGACGTACATCGTGAAAATTGGCCAATCCCTTGAATGGGCCGTTAACAGGCCAAAACCACATAGGGCCGATATTGAGCCCAAATATATAGAGGGTTGTTAACGGGCTCGAACTAACGATGGGTTGCAATGGTGTTAAATAGTTAACGGGCTGTTGACGGGCCGAATTGGCACACCTCATTTGGGTCGTGGGCTTAAATGGACCAGACACAAGTAGGCCCTATATGGGCCGGCCTGCTAATTTTGACTGGACCGACCTCTTTCACCTAAATGGGCCACTGTTGGGCCTTGCCACGTGCCAACGTATCATAGGCGTCTCTCATACAATGAGTGGATGACATCTGTCCCAACGCTGAGCCGACACGTGGATCCTCCGGCGAATGAGAATTTTACACGTGGAAAATCCCCATTGGTCGGGGCTGTTATTGGGTTATCGGATCCAAACCAGAACCCCATAGCTTAACGGTGATCCGTTATAGTTGATGCCACGTGTTAGTTACCCTTGACGAAAACACTTCCATGACGTGCCATTTATCATCATGGAAGTGGACACTTCAGTGATGATAATTTTGGTATTGTCATGGAACACTTCTACGACAGCATAGGTATGACTATATTTATTCTGTCATAAAATCATGATGGATGTACATGCATGACAGAAAACCTAACCTACTATGACAAACATGTATCTTCATGGAAGTGTATTTTTTTTGTAGTGCATACTATTTTAAAGACTCTCAAAATGATATAAGTGAAGCATTAGAGTAAAAGACAAACTACTCCAAAAGGTATAAGTGAAGATCAATGAGTAGTTGAATAATTATGTAGCTATGTGAAGACTCTCTCTCATTTAAAATTTAAGATCTTAAGTATTTTATTCAAACAGCAAGCAAAACAAAATAAAATGACGTTCCAAGGATAGCACATATCATGTGAAGAAGCAAAAACTTAGGCTCAACCAAAACTGACCGATCATTGTTGAAGAAGAAAGGTGGGATGCCAACCAGGGCATCCCCAAGCTTAGATTCTTGAGACTTCTTGAAATATTAACTAGTGATGCCTTGGGCATCCCCAAGTTGAGCTCTTGTGTCTCCTTAATTTCTCTCATATCACGATTTCCCTAATTCTTAAAAACTTCATCCACAGAAAACCCAACAAGAACTCATGAGATAAGTTAGTATAAATCCATGCAAAACCTTATCATTCTCTACTACACATAATCATTAAAATTATAATTTGACATTGCATACTAAATGTCTCTCCATATTTAATACTCCTATCCTCAAATAGAATCATTAAACAAGCAAACATATGCAAACAATGCAATCATAACAGCTATCTGTCTAAACAGAACAGTCTGTAAAGGATTAAGGAAGATCCATACTTGTTTCACACAAAAAATTCTGAAAATTTAGCACACTGTAGAGAATTTATCATTGCATGTTGTGTCAAAATTTCAGCTTTTATCACATTTTGACTTTTCTAGGGAAGTTTTGCAACAACAACAAACTTTCTGTTTTGAAACAGCAACTCATATACTTGCAAATTGTGCATGGTAAAGGCTATCATTGACACTTTTATTGAAACAAAAGATATAAAACCTTATTATAAATAACAGCAAGCAAATTTAAACAAAATAAAATTACTCTCCAAGCAAAACACATATCATGTGACGAATAAAAATATAGCTCCAAGTAAGGTTACCGATAATGTTGGAGACGAAAGAGGGGATGCCTTCCGGGGCATCCCCAAGCTTAGTTGCTTGGGTCTTCCTTGAATATTACCTTAGGGTACCTTTGGCATCCCCAAGCTTAGGGTATTGCCACTCCTTATTCTCCTCATGTCGATGTCTCACCCAAAACTTGAAAACTTCAATCACACAAAACTTAAGGGAACTTCGTGAGATGCGTTAGTATGATAAAGAGCAAACTATTCAGTTTGGTACTTTCAGGACAAGACTCATAATTGTTCTCACTCAATGCCTACTGTACCCTGTCATTTCTACATTTTTATTGACCAATATAAGCCACAGAAACTAGAAAACAAGCAAACTATGCATTGAAAACAGAATCTATCAAAAATAGACCAGTTTGTAGTAATCTGAACAAAGACCATACTTCTGATACTCCAAAAATTCTGAAAAAATAGGACAACATAGAGAATTTGTATATGAAACATCCATAAATAAATTCAGATCAAAAACATGTTCCAGTGAATTTTGAAAATTCCTGGACTGAGCGTAAAAGTTTCTGTTTTTGCACAGAATCAACTCAAATATCATCCACACTATCCCAAAGGCTTTACTTGACACTTTATTGAAACTAAAGATATAAAACATGATTAATATAGTATCTCTATCATGTGAACACAGAAAAACAGTAAGTATAAGTGTTGGGTTGTCTCCCAAGAAGCGCTTTTCTTTAATGCCTTTTTAGCTAGGCATGATGATTTCAATGATGCTCACATAGAAGATAAGAATTGAAACATAATGGGACCATCATGAAGCATATTACTAGCACATTTTAAGTCTAACCCACCTCCTATGCATAGGGATTTTGTGAGAAAACAATTTATGGGAACAAGAATCAACTAGCTTAGGAAGGCAAAACAAACATAACTTCAAAACTTTCAACACATAGAGAGGAAACTTGATATTATTGAGATATGTAAAAGCATATGTTCCTCTCTCAAAATAATTTTCACTGGCATCATGAATCAGGTCAACAATATGACTATCACATAAAGCATTATTTTCATGATCCACAAGCATAGAAATTTTATTACTCTCCACATGAGCAAATTTCTCATTCATAATAGTGGGAGCAAATTCAATGAAATAACTATCACGTGACACTTGATTTATAAAGCAATTTGATCATTAAAATCATGATGACAAGTTTCATGGATATCATTACTCTTTATTTCATACATCTCATCACAATAATCATCATACGTAGCAACTTTGTTATCATAGTCAATTGAAACCTCTTCCAAAACAGTGGATTCATCATTAAATAAAGTCATGACCTCTTCAAATCCACTTTCATAACTATTACAATAAGATTCAACAGCCTCCAAAATAGTGGGATCACTACTACATAAAGTTAACGCTCTTCCAAACCCACTTTCATCAATATAATCATCATAAATAGGAGGCATCCTATAATCATAATAAATTTGCTCATCGAAACTTGGGGACAAAAAGTATCATCTTCATCAAACATGGCATCCCCAAGCTTAAGGCTTTGCATATCATCACCAAGCCTTGAATTCATAATAACAACATTGCAATCATGCTCATCATTCAAAGATTTTATGCCAAACATTTTATTGACTTCTTCTTCTAACACTTTGGCACAATTTTCCGGATCCTTACTTTCACAAAAGACATTAAAAAGATGAAGCATGTGAGGCAACCTCAATTCCATTTTTTAGTTTTATTTTATAAACCGAACTAGTGATAAAAACAAGAAGCTAAAAGATTCAATTGCAAGGTCTAAAGATATACCTTCAAGCACTCACCTCCCGAGCAACGGCGCCAGAAAAGAGCTTGATGTCTACTACGCAACCTACTTCTTGTAGACTCGTGTTGGGCCTCCAAGCGCAGAGTTTTGTAGGACATTAGCAAATTTCCCTCAAGTGGATGACCTAAGGTTTATCAATCTTTGGGAGGTATAGGACGAAGATGGTCTCTCTCAAACAACCCTGCAACCAAATAAAAAAGAGTCTCTTATGTCCCCAACACACCCAATACAATGGTAAATTGTATAGGTGCCCTAGTTCGGCGAAGAGATGGTGATACAAGTGTAATATGGATGGTAGAACTATATTTTTATAATCTGAATAAATAAAAACAGCAAGGTAGTAACAAAGGAGTGCAAAAATGGTATTGCAATGCTTGAAAACAAGGCATAGGGTTCATACTTCCACTAGCACAAAATCTCTCAACAATGATAACATAATTAAATCATATGTCAACCCTCAACGTGCGACAAAGAGTCACTCCAAAGTTCCTATCGTGGATAACATAAGATGAAATTGCTTGTAGGGTATGAAACCACCTCAAAGTTATTCTTTCCGATCAATCCATTGAGCTATTCCTATAAGTGTCACAAACAGCCTAGAGTTCATAGTAAAATAACACCATATGATACACATCAATCAACCCTAATGTCACCTAGATACTCCAATGTCACGACAAGTATCCATGGGTCAATTATACGATATGCATCAAACAACTTCAGATTCATAATATTCAATCCAACACAAAGAACTTCAAAGAGTGCCCCAAGATTTCTACCGGAGAAACAAGGACGAAAACATGCATCAACCCCTATGCATAGATTACCCCAATGTCACCTCGGGAATCCGCAAGTTGAGTGCCAAAACATATATCAAGTGAATCAATAGAACGTCCCATTGTCACCACGGGTATCCCACCCAAGACATAAATCAAGTGTTCTCAAATCCATAAAAGTAGTTAATCCGATAATAGTGAAACCTCAAAGGTAAAACTCAATTCATCACAAGAACATGGAGAGGGAGAAACACCATATGATCCAACTATAGTAACAAAGCTCGTGGTACATCAAGATCATGCCAAATACAGAACAAGAGAGAGAGGGATCAAACACATAGCTACTAGTACATACCCTCAGCCCCGAGGGTGAACTACTCCCTCCTCATCATGGTGGCCTCTGGGATGATGAAGATGGCCCCCGGTGATGATTTCCCCCTCCGGCAGGGTACCGGAACGAGGTCCGGATTGGTTGTTCGTGGATACAGAGGCTTGCAGTGGCAGAACTTTTCATCTAGGGTTCTTTTCAGGGGTTTATATATATAGAGGAATTTTGTGTTGAAAACAAGTCAGGGGGTGCCCGAGGGCCCCACAATCTTGGAAGGCGCACCCCCAGGCTTATGACCTCCTCAGTCACCTCCTGGTCCACCTCTGGTGCTCCGTGAGTCTCTTCTGGTCCATAAAAAATCACCATAAATTTTCAGCCCATTCTGAGAACTTTTATTTCTGCACAAAAAACGACACACAATAGTTCTGCTGAAAACAACGTCAATCTGGGTTAGTTCTTAAAAAATCATACCAAAACCATATAATTTTTTTGTAAACATTGCATAAATACTTCATAAATTATAGATACGTTGGAGACGTATCACTGTGACAAGCACGTATCATCATGGAAGGTTTTTTGTAGTGCATGCAATTGCCGCTTTCCATAAAACACCACTGAGTTGCACTCTGAATGACACTTGCAGTTGCATGACTAGTGGCAGACATACATTTACCGCCTCCCAGACAAACACCATGTAGTTGTAGTCATGGTGACACTTGAAGTTGCATGCCTAGTGGCACACATGAAACTGCTCCTCCTGACAAAACACCACATCATTGCAGTTGGCGGTGACACTTGCAATTTCATGCCTAGTGGTAGACATGCAACTTCCCCCAACCCCGAAAAAACAACACGGAGTTGTAGGCACGTTGAAGATATGCACTTGTAGTTAGGGCGTGACAATTGCAGTTGCATGCCTAGTGGTAGATATGTAAACTACCCACTCCTTGACAAAACAACACGAGTTAGAGTTGGGGCGACACATGCAGTTGCTTGCCTAGTGCCGCACATGCAACTGCTTGTGTTGACAAAACACTATATAGTTGCATTAGGGAGCGATACTTGCATTTGCCTATCTAGTGGCAGACATGCAACCGCCCCCTCCACCACTAAAGCAATGACGAGTCCTTCTGGTGATCCGGTAACTGATAGCAGAAATGTTCCCTCTTTCCGTAAGGTGTGACCCTGAGTTATCGAGAGAGTATTTAATCTCATTTTTAGACCAGATCATAACCACTATTGCTACCTTAGACACTTATACTAGAAATAGACACGGGTTCGGGGACTTGATTCTTCCAACCATATGTTTGTGATCGGAATCAGCATGATCTTAATTTGTGCTCTAGAAGACACCTGTTAAAATCTACTTGTGGCGACTAGAACAGGGGGATGTGTCCAAATTACGTCTTGATCGAAACGTGAGGTGTATCAAGAGTCATTTGTCCAACTATAGGCCCTATCCATCGTGTGGGGTCACCTCAAAAATTAAGATAAATAAAACAAAAGCATTGGGTGTTTAATGACTACACCTCATGTATCCCCAAGTTTGGCTTCACTCTATTGTACTAAACCTTTCTGTCACTGGTGTATAGATTAGCTCTCCACGTCATCCCTACTCCTAACCTCCTCGTGGCTCAAACTCCATGACTGGGTACCTGCAGGGTCGAAGAACGCGAGAAAGACAATAGAAAACTATGATGTAATTTTATTTCACACACACATGACATTTATTCAAAGTCATTCCATTGATCCCTCATACAAACACATTAGGTTGCAAGGCTGTGGCTCAACACATTCACTTAACTAATTACTCAAACTTGGCTATCGATAATCACTAAAGAAGACGTCAACATGAAAGCTTTATTGTCTTACAATGGTTGCCATATGCGATACAGGATTACAAGTATGGCTAACTTGGAGGTGGATTGTTGCAATGGTGAAAATGGTGGTGGCTATGGATATGAGATGGGAAATGGCAGCGACTAGTTTTAGTCAATCGCTTCTTGTACAGAGATGGAGGTTATAGCATTTGCTCTTTGCGAATCTAGTCAGAGTCCCTTTACAAAAGTTCTTGGGGTGGATGTCACAGTGTCGTGGGCAACTGGTACAAGTGCCTGCGCTCGTACAAGATGTCGTCTTGTGCTTTGTATCTACCGGTGCGCCTCCCACTTGATTTCTTCTATTTTAATTTTGATTCGTTCCATGTATATAATTGATTTTCACCATATATAGCCATTTTCCTGTGGAAAAAAATAAAGAGAGGATTTCACAATCACTTGTAGTCATTAGTCATTAGTGGCAATATCGGAGGGAATATTAGATTTTATGAAATAAGATGGTTTAAACAATGGTGTGTTGTGCATAATAAATATACTCATCAACTCCCCCAAGCTTAAACCTTGATTGTCCTTGAGCGATATAAGTAGAAACTCGAAGCATAAGGAACTTAGTTGTTTAAACAGAAATATTGAGAAGGTATTAGTCCACTTATGATTGATATGTCTAGATAGCCCTTCACTTCTTTACCTAAAAACTTAGTATAGCTGTAGCGGTGGCATGGTTATTATGCTAGTGTTAGTGAAGCAAAGATAATCAACACAAAGCTCTTGCTCAACTAGAAAAAATAATAGAGTAGCTCTTATTCTATTTAATCCACTCAACACTTGCTTGTAGGGGTACACATGGAAGAGATTTTCTTTCTTGAGCAATGAAAATGTGGATTACAAGAGTGAAAGGTCTATCGCGACAAGATGATACTAGAGTAATTCGCTAACACCCACAAGTGTCTCTAATAACCCACAAGTTTAGGAGATTGATTGTAGCCAGTGTCGGACCCAACAAGGAGCTAAAAGTAGGATTAGTATTCCCTCAAGTTCTTTCAACCACATATACAAGTCTACGCACACTAGTGTCACAACCTATTTTTTTACGTAAATTTTGGTTGTGAAACTAGAACCATATGCATCCATGATTCTCTGCATATTTGGTTTTTTAGACCAACAAGGCCAACATTTGAATTCAAAGCACCATTTGAGTTTAATTGAAATCCATGGAGGCCTCACCCAAAATTCATTTTCAAAATATATGCATTAGGATAGGAAATAAATTTCCTAAGATTATATATATGTGCTCTATTTAATTTTGATTGAACCGGAGTTTGAAAATAGTTTAAATTGGGAAAATAAACTATAAGTAAAACTCTGGAAATAATAAACAAAACATAAAATAGAAAGCAGAAGAAACATCATTGCAAATAGGCCCATTAGTGATTTGACAATTTCTAGTTTGTCAAAAACCCTTGGCGAAATGTTCTGAAAGTCAGAAATAATCCCAAGGTAATTTAGGAACATATTTTCTTCTGAGGAAAATTATTTGAATGTAAAAATCAAAACAGAGAGAAGAAATGGAAAACAAAAAGGAAACAAAAAAAGAGGCAGCCCACGCACTCTCTCTCTCTATCTCTCTCTCACACACACACAAGCGGACCCCACCTGGCACCCTACCTCTCTCTCCCTAGCCACCTCCCCCACTCTCCGGCAACCGCCGGCGCACAACCCCCACTCCCCACGTCACCTCCAGCGCACCCTGAGCTCCTTAACCCCGCCTATTTAAAGCCCCTGACCCCCACTCGCCCGAGCCTCTCCAACGCCAGGCT
>NC_041387.1:89215792-89226615 GCF_002162155.2 Triticum dicoccoides | reverse complement strand
GCGATTTCACCCACTCTAGTGAGCCTCCATCGCCCATTTGGCTCCCACTAGAACAGTCGTGACCTCACCTCTGTCCGTCACCCTTCTGTTAGTCTAGGGGGGCACGTCGCGCAAACTACCAAGGACCCGATCCATCCAATGCCGTGCGAACTCCATTGACCCCGTTGTCAAATTCCGTCAACCTCGAGCCCGTTGTGACCACCATCGACCTTGCCACATGAGCGGGACCTCATCGTGCCCACTCCGAGCCCTAGCGACCATCGGAGAGCTTGCCGCAACAAACCCAAGCCACCTGCACTGCCGTAGTCTTTATCTCCGGCGACCCACGTTAAAGCACAAGTGATCCCTGGGTGATTTTGGTAATCAATGACAACATTCTCTTGTTGGACTAATATTTTATCAAGTGCATTTCAGATCAGTTTAACAATGGAGTGGCAAGGACAAGAGGATGTGGAACTCCTTCAAAATGCTAAGGACAAAGATTGGCAAAGGCTCAAGACTCTTCATTTTCATTTTAGTGATCCAAGATCACATTAAGTCCATAGGAAAGCCAATACCATTAAAAGGGGATGAGGTGTTACTTAATGGACTACTTGCTCAAAGTGCTTAGTGATATTGCTCCAAAACCCTCAGCCACTTTCTCATTTCCACATATGTCCAAAACCTAGAATTAAACTCGGCCCCACCGATTTGGTTTATCCGGTGCCACCGAGTTCATTTGACATAGTCACTGCCAGAAACCCTAATAAATTTGGTCACATCGATACGGATCTTGGTCTCACTGAGATGGCCTTGCAAACTCTCTGTTGTCTATTGCAATTATTTCAGTCCATCGAAATGTGCAATCAGACACACCGAGTTTGCCTGGCCAACTCTTTGTTTGATCATTACTGAAATTGGTCTCACCGAGTTCATGCGATCGGTCTCACCGAGATGAGGTTTTGCCCTAGCCCTAGCACATCGGTCCCACCGAGTTAATCTTGTCAGTCCCACCAAGATTCCTAACGTTCACATTTTGAACTAAATCCATCTCACTGAGTTCTTCTATTCGGTCTGGCCGAGTTGGGTAAAAAGTGTGTAACGGTTGGATTTTGTGTGGGGCTATGTATACCCCTCCACCCCCTTCTCCATTTGAGAGAGAGCCATTAGAATGTGCCTACACTTCCACTACTCATTTTCTGATAGAGAACCACCTACTCATGTGTTGATACCAAGACATTCCAATCCAACCACAAGAATCTTGATCTCTAGCCTTCCCGAAGTTGCTTTCCACTCAAATCATCTTTCCACCATAGCCAAATCTGTGAGAGAGAGTTGAGTGTTCGGGAGACTATCATTTGAAGCACAAGAGCAAGGAGTTCATCATCAACACACCATCTATTACCTTTTGGAGAGTGGTGTCTCCTAGATTGGTTAGGTGTCACTTGGGAGCCTCCGTCAAGATTGTGGAGTTGAACCAAGGAGTTTTTAAGGGCAAGGAGATCGCCTACTTCGTGAAGATCTACCCAAGTGAGGCAACACTGGTACGCATCAGTGCTATACAAATGGTTTAAAACCCCTTTCCGCGACGGAATTTGGAACCATCACCTAGTGAGTCTGGGCGATTAGGGGTTCCTTCCCACATGACCCAGAAACCGTCGGGGATAGGCCCTCCTGGGTGACCCACGGAAACCCAATCATTTCCGTAGGTATGTACATCCCACACGATGAATCCCAGAAAACATTTCCATAAGTATGTACATCCCACACGGTGAATCCTAGAAAACATTTCCGTAGGTATGTATATCACACACAGTCAATCCAAGGAATACGTTTCCGTTCTTATGTACATCCCACATAGTCAATCCGGGGAAAACGTTTCCGTTCGTATGTACATCCCACACAGGTTTATGTATAGGCTCATGTGTGATACGTGTAACTATCACGCACGCTCAGCCTTGGTTAACCGTTTGCTTTTATTAACTACATCACACACAATTTGATGAACAAAATTGTGTGGCATTGGGCTATCCATCACAAGCGTTTTTACTGCTAGAACTGTTTGCAAAGTTCTATGGCCCATTTAGCAGGTTTATTAGTTTACAATTAATAATTCCTAGTATTACGCAAATTCACATTTCATATAGAATAGTTGTTTGCCAATTTCATATCAGGCACATAGATATATTTTAACATCACAGTGCGATAGCTTAGCAAAGTACAACATATAGATAGTTCAACTTCATAAGAACAATATTAGAACAATATATTCATTTCCCTAATCAAGATCATCTAGGCTCGCCTTATCCACCTCTGCTTTCAGTTCAATAAGAACCTGTTTTGCACTGGCCAACTAGGATAGTGCCTCCTCCTTCGCCAACACCATCTTAGCAAAGTCCAATTTAAAAAATGTGAGCTCCTTCTCCACCTTCCTCTTTTTATCCCACATTTTAAATATTCTTCAGCATTCACAACACTATTTCTAAGCCTGCCTCTGTTCTCTTCCTGATACATGCTCCAGAGCTTTGCTAGGCACATCTTCAAAGACTGTGGCCACTCTTGATCAACCCATTCCAAGTAAGAACACTTCCGTTCATCCTATAATATTTAAAACTAGATTAGTAACAATTGTAGTGAAAATGGGTTTATAGCAACATAGAAAATCACCAATACTTATTCCGAAAAACTGAAGAAACAGGTTAATTATGACATATCTTCTCAAAAAGATCAATGTGCAAATGAATTAATTGCTACTGACATAACACCAAATTCTGAAACATCAGAAGCTATAATTAACTACAACATCGCTACAAGTTCTTACTCATGTACTATAAATAACAAATTGAACATTTTAAGAGGAAGGTAAATATAACTGCAACAGCATAGAAACAGTGTTTGGATGACCGCAAATTGATACTAATAGGTGTGTACATGCACAAATTTAGTAACATAGAACTAATAGCACTAAGGCATCCACTATGTATGCCAAAACCGGTGTAAAGACAACTATTGCTACATCTCGCACTGGTGCCCTGCACTGGTGAGCCGATGCAGCAGAAAAAAATTAGTGACCCGAACTCCGGAGCACCTAGTTGCTCCGATGCCCAGTTCCTTCATGGCATAAAGATTTAGTATTTTACTGCTTGGCTGCTCGGATGTGTGGACAAGTTGGCTCCACAAACTGCTGAAGCAGTGCCAAATAATTTTCTAATGGCACCGCTGATGAGATGGCAACATTTTTACATACTAGGTAGAAATTGTGATGCTGTCTTAGGATGCGTTTGGTTGAAGGTGTGGTATGAATGGGATGGGACCATGAAAGTGTCTGAATCACATCTAACAAATTATTTGTAACAACGAAAGAGGATCTAACCTTCTATGCACATGCCACAAACATCCTCCCACTATCCACAGATTCAGACGCAACTAGCTTCACGCATGGAGATTGATGGTGACAACGAGCAGACAGATCTTCAGCCACCTCGCTCCATTCATTGCAACTGAAGGTCCTGGGGAACTACAAGAGGAAGAAATGACTCAAATAGACCACCGGGTAAAAATCCTCCATTCAAAGTCATAGCCCGAGAGAGAGAGAAGAGAGGCATACCTAGGTGGTGGAGTCATCGTCGGAGGAGGAACCGCGGGAGAGGTCTTTGAAGATGACCATGGCGACCCCGGTGATAGGATGTGAGATGGAGAGAGCGAGGAAGCAAGCAAGGACGCGGCTATAGCTTAGGAAGGAAGGAAGGGGGAAACAGGGGAAATGTGACTTGTGGTCGGGGAGAAAAGGGGATGGGGGAGGGTAGATATTTCGGCTGTAGGCCAAAAATTTCGAAATGTGGAGGGAAACTTTGCGCGCGGTGCCGGACACCATTCGCTTTGAACGATAGTGTGCATCGCGAACAATTCTTCTGCTTAATGTGCATGGGATGAGTTTGAAAATTGAAATTTTGGTGGAAATTTCCTCGCGTACGTCATTGCATAATTTAACATCGCTTGCTAATTTGGGCACACAAAAGAGCGTACAGCACACAGACCAAACTTACTGAATCGAGCAATTTTAGTAATTAAACAGAGACAGTTCACCTAAACATTGCCCTAACAAAATACTAGCATTAAAAACAAAGCCTAAGTATGAATAATTTTAACAAATCTGTCACCGCGCCGACCTATGCATCACTGGTGTGAGATGAGATGTCGAAGACTTGTCCTGGCGACATGCCACCGTTGGTGGACTTCACGCCCCCCTGCTGAAGTCGACTGCATCCTCGTCCTCATCCTCGTCCTCGGCGACGCCCTCAAGGTTGTAGTACTCATAGTAGTGGTTCCGCCAGAGCTCGCGTTGGTACTCCACCGCCAATTCCTCAATGGACAAACTCTTCTCTACCTCGACCTGGGCCACGCGCAACTCCTCCTCTCGGCGCTCCTTGTTGGGGAACGCGGTAATTTCAAAAAAATCCTCCGATCATGCAAGATCTATCTATGTGATGCATAGCAACGAGAGGGGAGAGTGTGTTCACGTACCATCATAGACCGAAAGCGGAAGCGTTTAGTTAACGCGGTTGATGTAGTCGAACGTCTTCACGATCCAACCGATCTGTTGGGGATATAACTATTAGGCATGACCCGCCCTGGAGGGGCCAGGTCATACCTATGGCGATTCATTATTATGAAGCCCACGAAGATACTTGAAGATGGCGGTTTAGTTAAAGGCCCAAGGCCCAATGGCGACTTAAGGCCCGTAGAGATAAACCGCCATATATGTGTAACTTGAATTGTAAGGCAAGAATAGATAGTCACCGAGCCGGACCCTGTTTATGAGCCGGTCGGGACTCTGTGAGCCATTGGGCATCGACCGCTATATATAAAGGGACGACCCGGCGGTGGTTCAGGATAAGTAACAACAGATCGAGAACTAGGTCAAGCGGAATCACTCCCTGGTAATCGAGACATAAGCAATACCACCCAAAACTGGATTGTAGGCTTTTACCTTCACCGCAAGGGGCTGAACTAGTATAAACCCTGTGTCCTTTGTCCCGTTTAACCCCTTTAAGCTTCCTAGTTGCGATGGCTCCACGACTAAGTCCTTTTGCTAGGACATCTGACGTGACAATTCCACGACAGTTGGCGCCCACTGTGGGGCCAGCGCATGGTGGATTTGAGTTCTTGAAGGGCAGCTTCGAAGGGCTCAAAGGATACGCTGTGGACCGGATGACCAAGAGTCGTCGCGGCAAGCTCTACATCGACGATGCAGGCTGGGGCCTCGATGCCGTCTCAATTGAGCACGGGTACCAGATCCCCTTCGGCAGGATCCACGTCTTTATCAGCAAGATCGGTGAGCTGGGCCCTGAGCCGGACATCTGCACCGACACCATCAAGACGGCTCAGTGTGCGAGACCTGCCCGAGCTCAGCCCGCCATGAAGCATGCCTTCGTGGGATGCATCCATGGAGAGGAATTTTCTGAAGGATTTGTGTCTGGCGGTGAGACAGTCATCTACTCTGATGGTGAGTCGTCCACGGGTGATAAAGATTCGTTATATCAACTGCAAGATGGCGGGCTTGGGGGCTGTTCCCATGGCAGTAGTATTCCGGACCCCTTTGAGCCGCCGAGCAGAGTCGGGATCTTCATGGCTGGTACCCAGCCTAGGCTAAACTCTTCAACTGCGGCAACAATGACTTCCGGGTCAGCAGCAGTGACAGCGGTCGGGGCAGGAGGCCCTGTGCACTCGCTGGCTCAGGTTTTGATGTCTTTGATGGATAAATTGACGGCTCTATTGACAGACGTGGTTAACTCGGAGAATCAAGCTCAGCATGATGCGGAGGTAGCACAGCTACGTTAGGAGATAACGCAAGCTAAAGAAGACCTAGCGGCAGAGGACGTTAGGATGGCCGCGGAACGGGCGGCTCTAGATGCTCGGGCACAACAGATTTAGGCACAAGCTTTCCAGCTTACATTGGATCAGAACGCGTCTAATGAGGTCATGAGGAGGAGGCACCAGTCCCGTCTGCCTACAGTGTATGAGCCTAGAAACCTTTTCTGCACACCTCGTGCAGGGCCCAGTAACCCACCAAAGGTAAACCGGACTGCGGCACCTGGGGCAGGAAAGCCGGTTCAGCCACGTGTGATGGAACCCCTGCGTCCGAATACTGCTCCACCTCAGCATGTACCAACACCACCGGGTCATTATTCTAATCCACTGGAGAACATGATTGCTGCGGCATCATGATTGGTGGCTCTCCCAGTCGATGATGACTCTCCTACGGCGGTTGAAACACGAAGGGTCAGAGAGCTTCTCCAAACGGCCTTAGCACAGTAGGAGGCATATTCTTACAGTAGGGACAGGATACATTCAACTCCACGTCCGAGCCGGAGCCGGAGTTACAGCAGGCACATGGACTCACCGGTCGTTTCAAGCAATGCCCGGCGCCATGATCAGCCGCACGGGCATGACCCGGTGTGTGATGGAGTTCCTAACTTACGTAATCAAGACAAAGTGCGTCAGCAAATTGAGCAGGCAGCTCAGCAGGCGGCTTATCAACCATTTTCGGTTTATCCGACGACTTCAATTAAGGCAGGCATGACCGCTAGGACCGAAGGCGTACCTTGTTTGGTACCGGCTTTGCGTAACGAGCGTTTGCCCAAGGACTTCAAGGGACCTCGAAAAGTGCCTAATTACACGGCCGACTTACAACCTGGGGCATGGATCGAGAGCTATGAGATGGCCATGGAGCTACTGGAAGTTAGTGACGCCACAATGGCCAAGTACTTCACCATGATGCTGGATGGAACGGCCCGGACTTGGTTGAAGGGGCTGCCACCTAATTCCATTGGTTCATGGGCAGAGTTAAAGAAGCGGTTTGTTCAGAACTTCAAAGATACATGCAAGCAACCTATGTCAATTGTGGACTTGACTAATTGCAAGCAAGAGGAGGGTGAGTCCAGGACCCATTGGGTGCACCGGGTCAAAGCCATAATACATTCATTTGATAAGATGGACGTCGGCTCTGTCGTGTTAATGTTGGAGAAAAATTGCCATTTTAAGCCTCTGAAACAGAAGCTGGGGAGGCTCAAGCGCGATTGTAATGACATGGGCCAGCTAATGGCGGCTCTAGTCAAATATGTCGATTCTGATAGTACCAAGGATCTCGAGTCTTATGATGAGAAGACAGGGAAGGGAAAGAAGAACGGCAACGCTAAGGGCTCTCAACATAACTCAGCAAATCAAGGAGGCAACAACAAACGTAAGGCTGATGGTAGCTTGGAGTTTGTGACTAACACTAATGCGCAGGGCAACAATCACCAACGTAATGGGAGGCCACCCCCTCGGTCTGGCGGGTCAGGTCCCACTCTTGAGTAGTTGCTGAATGAGCCCTGTCCAAGGCATGGCACTTGGGAGAAGTCGGCCACTCACCTGTGGAAGGATTGTACGATTATGAAGGCTTTCAAGAATTCTAACATGTTTGACGGCAATCATGGGCCGGGCGGCGGCTCAGGTGGCGGCTCTAATTCTGGCTTTCAGGGCCACCCGAATAATCAGGGCGGTTTTAATCAAGGTAGCCAAGGTGGTTACAATCAACAATCTGGCCAAGGGGGTCAGCAATAGCAGCAATCTGGATATCAGAGTCATCCAAAATAGTTGAACAGTGGGCAGTATCACGTTTTCACCACAAGTTTGTGCAAACGGGACCAGAAGCTTCACAAAGAGGGTAGTGAACACCGTTGAGCCGGCAGTTCCCCAGTACTTGCGATGGTCTGAGCAACCCATTATGTGGAGTCGGGCAGATCACCCACCTCGGGTTGATAACCCAGGTCACTTGGCTTTGGTGGTGGCACCTCAAGTTGGGGGATACAAGTTTACTAAGGTACTCATGGATGGAGGTAGCAGCATCAATATCCTTTATTATGAAACCTTCCATCGCATGAGGTTAACTGATAAGAATCTTAAGCAGTCCAATACTGTTTTCCATGGTGTGGTTCCTGGTAAGTCGGCATACCCAGTCGGCAAGATTGAACTAGAGGTAGCCTTTGGAGATGAGCACGATTCCAGGGCCGAGAAGTTAACTTTTGAAGTGGTCAAAATCAAGAGCCCATATCATGCTTTGTTTGGACGGCCGACTTATGCCAAGTTCATGAAACGGTCGTGTTATGTTTATCTGCAGCTCAAAATGCTGGGTTACAAGGGGACTATCACGGTTCATGGCAGTCGGAAGGTAGCCTTGGAGTGTGAAGAAGGAGACGCAGGTTATCCTGAGTCAGTCTATGCAGTGGCAGAGTTGAAGTTTTACAAGGATAATGTTGATTCGGTTGATATGACATCTTTGAAAAAGCTCATACAGAGCATGACCCGGTAATGAAGTTTAAATCGGCCGACGACACAGAGCTTGTTGATTTCATTCCTGGTGACTCATCCAAGCAGTTCAGTATCAGTGCTAATCTGGATCCCAAATAGGAAAGCACGCTCATCGAGTTCATCCGTGAGAACCGGGACATCTTTGCATGGAAACCTTCTAACATGCCGGGTGTACCGAGAGAACTTGCTGAGCACACTCTCAATATTGATCCGAAATTTAAGTCGGTCAAGCAGTTTCTTCGGTGGTTTAATGAGGAGAGGCGTAAGGCCATTGGTGAGGAGGTGGCCCGGCTCTTGGCGGCTGGGTTCATTATTGAAGTATTTCATCCTGAGTGGTTGGCTAACCCAGTGCTAGTGCTCAAGAAGAATGGCACTTGCACTACTGGAATCAACTTCTTTTCCATCCGCCATGGCAGACAACAAAGGCATAGATCCCGGACGGCAAACTTCTTTGTCGTCCGCCAGCAGACGGCAAAATGTCCGTCTGAACAGGTGCCAGCAAAGGCCTTCTTTGCCATCCACTTCCTAGAAACGGACGGCAAAGGATTGTGTCGTCCGCCATTTGAGGCCAGCAGACGGCAAAGACAGCGGACGGCAGTGGGGTGGCGTCAGAGCCATTAGGGGGTTAACGGCGCTCGTTGCCATCCGCCAGCGGACGGCACTGAGTCGAAGCTCTTTGCCGTCGGCTGACGGACGTCAAAGAGCTCAGTTAGGCCAGCATTGGGAAGCTGCCACGTGGCCAGCTATGCCGTTCGCCAGCTGACGACAAAGATTCAAAGGTATTTTTCATCCGCTAGCAGACGGCATAGCTGACCAAATAGGCAGCCAGTGTTCCGAGTGTCTACAGGTAGCTGCCATGTGTCCTCTTTGCCGTCCGCTAGCGGACGGCAAAGAGGCTATATATCCCCTGTTTTTATTTATATCCATTTAATTTCACTGGAATTCACACACAGATATACATATTTTTTTCACAGGCACAACAGACATATGATGTATCCAACACATAGCTCTATCCATGACAACATACATACATAAGAAACACAGTTTCATCCATACATCTTACACTAATATCACAATGTTCATCCAACACATTGTTCCATGCATCCATATAACAAGTTCCACATTATTCTTCAATACAAACGAAAAGAAGAACAGAGAAACAAGCACTCCATCCATGCAAGCTTCCATATAGTGAATTAAATCTGCAAAATGGGAAACAAGAAAGTTAGAAGAAGAAGAAGAAGAAGAAAACTGGAAGAAGAAGAAGAAGGAGAAGAAGACTAGAAGAAGAAATAGAACTTCTTTTCTTCCTATTCCTTCTTTTCTTCCTCTTCCTTGATTTTCTTCATCTTATTATGTCATTTGTGGACTAAATAGGCTAAATTATGTCATAAATGGACTAAATAGGCTAAATAAGAAGAAAAATGCCATTTTTGAGCTAACGTAGCAAATTATGCCATTTTTGACCTAACTAAGCTTATTGTGTCATTTTAGAGGACAACAAGCTAAGTATATGACATTTATGAGGTTAGCAAGGTTATGATGCCATTTACGAATAAAAACAAGTAAGAGGGGGGAAAGAAGAATAAGAAGAAGAAGGAGGAGGAGAAGAAGACTAGAAGAAGAATAAAAACAAGTAAGAGGAGAAGAAGACTAGAAAAACAAGTAACCGGAGTCTCGTGGGAAGAAGACGGCAGGACCAGAGTCTCGTGGGAACAAGACGGCGGGACCAGAGTCTCATGGGAAGAAGACGGCGGGACCGAAGTCTTCTGGGACGAAGACCCCGTGACCGAAGTCTTCTGGGACGAAGACCCCATGACCGGAGTCTTCCGGCTAGACTCTAGGACCGGAATCACGTGGGGCGAAGGATCGGCGACCCAAGTCTGGTGGGGCGAAGGATCAGCGACCGGAGGCTCATGGACCGGAGTCCGAGACGGGTCCACATCAGACGTAGCAGTCCTGTGGTCGGGTGAATCAGCAGAGGGTGGCGGCGAGGAAGGCGTATCAGCCTTCCTACCTCTCCCGTTGCCACGTCCACCTCTACCAGCAGCCTTCTTCGTCCTCCCCCGACCTCTCCCAGCTAAAGTAGAAGCGCCCGCCGCAGTTGTCTGCATACTGTCTAGCAGCACTCTCCGGAGGGGCTGGGCTGCAATAATGGAACCACCCCTCCTAGTAGCGCTCGCAGGAGGCTAGGGGTGCTCTGGACCCTTGCCCACCATCCTGTCAACACCTGCAATGACAAAAAGTAAACGAAATTAGTACAACATAAAAAATTTGGATACCTGACATGAACATAATAATATGTATATAATTTAAGTGTATCATCATCATGAACATAATAAAAATACAATCAATCAACACAAATATATATGATATTTTTGTATCATCATCATGTCCGGGGTCGATCGGGGTGTCAGGGTGTCGGGGTGTTGGGGTCGAGGTCGGGGTGTGCTGTCAGGGTGTCGGGGTGTGGTGTCAGGATGTCGGGGGTC
>NC_041387.1:89208787-89215149 GCF_002162155.2 Triticum dicoccoides | reverse complement strand
CAGGGTGTCGGGTGTCGGGGTCGGGGTCAGGGTGTCGGTGGTCGGGGTCGGGGTCGAGGTGTCGGTGGTCAGGGTGTCGGGTGTGGGGGTTGATGGTGTCCTGGACTACGGGGTACTCACCACGTCGTCTCCCGATCAGTTGGATTGGGCCGAGGACCCCCATGGCCGTTTACTCATGGGCCAGTTCGAACAGTCAAAGTATACACAAGGAAGATTCTACAAGTATTGGTGATCAAGACAAGGACTCCTCCCCACTGGCGTATTCGACTAGGACTCTTGTTATCCTAGGTCTCGGGTACATTATATAAACCGAGGCCAGGCTAGTCGATAGATTATGACGTTACTCATCATACCTCTAGGGTTTAGACCACAACATATGATCTCGAGGTAGATCAACTCTTGTAACACCTATAATCATTATAGTCAATCAAGCAGCATGTAGGGTATTATCTCATCAAGAGAGCCTGAAGCTGGGTAAAATCCCGTGTTCATGTTACCATCGATCCTAAGACACACAGCTTGGGACCCCCTACCCGAGATCCGCCGGTTTTGACACCGACATTGGTGCTTTCATTGAGAGTTCCGATGTGTGATCGGCAAAAGGATCAATGGCTCGACCGCGTCTTAACTGCGATGTCGGCTTCTTCGTCACCAGCTCAACTGGTCACCTTGGCTTGATCGAGGACTGCACCCTACCTCCGATCGTCATGTTCGGATGAGGGCCTTCATCAACATCAACTCCGATATCTCTCAAGATCATGGAGGAATCATCCATAGAGCTCGGGGGCTCAACATCAACATTGCCCTTGGACGTCTGTGCTATTTTTTCGGACAGCGAACTTGTATCCACCGCCACTACCTACGATTGCTTCAGTGGAATTTTGCGGAATTGAGTCCACAACAACTCTAGAAAATTTCGTCGAGTTCCGATGGAGGAATCTCCGTCAATCTCCGATATATCAGAGCCATGTGGAATCTGGACAGGAATCCGGACAAGTTTGGAGCATGGTATCTAGCATCTAGCTCGGACGTCCTTTGGAAGATCCAACCATTAATTGGCTGCCGAATTCCAATATCTACCACCTGCCAAAAAATTTAGCTCGTTCCGACCGTCCAAACTCCGGGAACATTCCGATTAGTGGTTCACTTTTTGGATCTGTTTTCTGCGCGAGAACGAATCCGACCCGAGTTCATCTTCTTTATGAACGGGATTTCAGACATCCTTTTTGAAGGAAGTTTTTGTATGGGATATTGTGTTTTATTCTCAAACACATCCCACTAAAAGTATTTTTACAATACGATCTTCACCATCGCACCGGTGTCAAACTAGCCCGACAACACTGCTCCACGGCGGCCGACCTGCGCTAGACACGTCGCTGCTTTGCTGAGCCGAGCTCGATTTCTTAGGATCATCATCTCGGCAAGCCGAACAAGAGTGTGGCATCGTGAAGGATAAATTATCGCCAACATCGCCGCCCCATGGATTATATGGAGCGGGCACACCGGCATCGCCGCATGGTCACTTCATCAAGCCGACCTTGACCGCATCACAAGTTACGACATGCGTCGGCATAGCCGCACTGTTGCTTCTTCAAGCCAATGTCCATCACGCCGAACTACTTCAACACCTCGGCTGACACGGCAGCTGCAACATCTCCTTATCAACCTGCTCCGTCACCTCGGCTAGACCGAGGGCTTCGCCTTCTCTTCATCAACTTACTTCAAAGACTTCAGCGTCACCGACCGACCAGCTTCATCACATTAGCTGGACCACGGGCTTCGCCGCGGTGAGCCAACCTTTGTCAGCATCGCCATGCCATCGCTTCATCACCAGTCAGGCAATGGGTGTGCGGATCGAGTCCCAACTTTGGGAGTAACCTTTCTTTGAACCACTATAATAAATAAACCAGGTGTTGTTAATCCTAGCAAATTTTGCTTGTTTGGGTTTATTTTTTCCAAGGAATTAATACTCTGCTTCGTTCCATCATCTATACACAGGTCTATCAAATGGTGGCCGCATTAACAATGGTCGCGTGGTGGTTCAGTCAGTTTCCGTACTAGTTCGGCGAACGCCGTATCCGGAACTCGGACCGACCTGTGAATTCGGGCTTTGTCACGCCGACGCCCTGCATCGACATTGGCTTTGGCGCCAGGCCACATCTCTTTAAATAAATTATTTTTGCGTAAAGCAATTATGCAAGGATTATATATATACACATTATTATTTCCTGGACCACACTATTTCATTTGTGCAGGTAATCGATTTTGACTGCGTTACGCGATCACTACTCTGGAGTGCCGAACTCTCTGCTCGGCAACCTTGGGACCAGCATGGGGGCTGGAACCTTCTCCCGCATCAAGCTCGGACCGCATCATCAATGCCGAACACATTAACTAGCTAAGTCACTTTCATGCTCAAAAACTTTCAGTTTTAAATTTTTTTCGGTTCGACCAAGCATTATACTTTTTTGGCAAAAAGTTGCTTGTGAAAAAATTACTTGTCATAACTTTGTTTATGACACACAAAGTCAAATACCCCGTTTATTCGGGGGCTTCCTTTATGAAGTTTTTTCTCTTGCATATGATTATACTTGTACGGCTTCGTTCCTTGTTCGTCTATTACGCCACAATATGCATCATATTGACTTAAGTGTTCCGCAAGCTGGGTTGCCTGGCTCCTGTGCTTACCCCTATGTTCCATTGTTCGGCTAGGGAGTAAAGGGAGCACCTCTGCGATTGTCACGACCGGGTCATCTGAGTTCGGACCTCAGACTGGATGAAGCCGAAAGCTAGTGCTTTTATTGTTTTCAATCATGGTCGGCACACAACGGAACTCATGAGTACAAAAAATCTATTGCACAAGTCTCATAGTAACAATGAGCAACCGAAGAAAGGTATCGGTGGAGGTACTATTTTCTTCGAAGATGCTTCTTACACTTCGTCAGTAATATAGCATAATTTCCCTGAGCGCGCTTTGTCTATTACAGCCTTATGGCCTGATTGCCTGGTTATCGGAAACACCGTCGATTTTCTCAACAGGTGGAGTACATAACACTTTTCGGTCCTTGACCGAAGAGGGAGAAGCCGACGGTCGGTTAAGACACGTTCAAAGTTTGGGTGAACACAGCTATAATATAAGTACTTCGGTACATACAATCATTATACACAAAATTCTTTTACCCAAGTCACTTGGGGGCTCTTAAAATTTATATGAGCTATTTTATAGTAAATGTGTTTTCTTCTTGGTCGTTACAAAGGGCTGACCTGCGTGAAGTCTTGAGATCGGATCCGTCATGTTAAAGCACGACAAAAGCACAATTTTTTTCCAATTTTCGGATTGGCACCGAACACTTGATCTTGTTCGGACGTCAAGTTTTTACTGGCGTTTTTTGGTTTTCCAAGCTTATGGCACTTTTAAACTATTTGTGTGTTTCCAGCACAAGTCTCGCAGTGCAACGCCGGACACCCTTAGGGATTCGGCAAAAACATTCTCGGATATTGCTATATATGCATCGGTTTCAAATTATGTCTTCGGTCAATAGTTGGGTTGCCCGGCTCCTATGCTTGCCTCCTACGTTCCGCTTTGTTCGGCTAGGTGTGCAAAGGGAGAACCACTGCGATTGTGCTTCCAGCTCGCATGGTTAAGCACCTTAGTGGAGAAAGCCGAAAACTGACTGTCACAATAAGCGTAAATTGGTCAGCGATCCAATGACTATTTTAAATGATAGGCCATTCATAACATTGGCCGAAGTGTTTACGGCTTGACCTCGGCTATCGCCGAACACTAACCGGGGGCTCGTAGCTAGCTTCCCTAGTTTAAAGCTCCTATGACTAAGTGAAAGTTATAAAGTGCACATATCTGATTGCCTCGTTTCCGCTAACATAACCGCCTTCGGGCACCGAGACGTCGGCTAAGGGTTTTCTTGTTATTGCAGAAACACCCTACGTAGTATCTACAAAGGGGTAGAAGCCGACGATGGGCCACTTTCAACTGATAAACGGTTGAAACGGAGTCAAAATAAACATATCATCGGCATTTGTATTTAATATACAAGGGCCGCCTTCCGTAATCATCGTTATAAAGCCATAAATATGCATCAATTTGACTTAAGATTTTTGCCAAGTTGGGTTGCCTGGCTCCTGTGCTTACCCCTACATTCCCGATTGTTCGGCTAGGTGGTAAAGGGAGCACCTCTGTGATTGTTACTACTAGGTCATCCAAGTAAGTACCTCAGATTGGGTGAAGCCGAAAGCTAGCAATCTTAAAGGATCACATTGGTCGGCAACGACGGAAGTGAAAAATTGTGGTTCATTAATAACATAGAGTTCGGGAACTTTCCCTGAACTAAATCCTCAATATTTTCCTCCCACATTGACCGGAGGTGAGGTTTCATCATCACGATAAGCATGACGACCCAAAGAAAGGAACCAATAGCGGGACTATTTTCCTTGGAAGATGTTTCTTACATTACGTAATATAACATATCTCTCCGTGTACCTTTGTTTATAAAACCGTATGGCCAGATTGCCTTGTTTTCCATAAATCTTTGCCCTTATAACGGCTTTATAAGTAGGAAAACACTCCTCGGCTATTGGACGAAGAGGTTGAAGCCGATGGTCGGTCAACAAAGTTTTGTACAATACAGATCCGAGCATTAATGATGTAAAGTACTTGGATACATAGAGTCATTACACATAATTTGTGATTTTACTATGGATATCAATCCTTAATTCAGCCACTCGTGCCCGCATTAAGGCTCGGGGGCTACTGGGCTTCGGGCTTATTATTTACAAATATTAAAGGGGCACATCGATCCCCTGATCTGGTGTTGCCACCCGACCAGTGTCTCGGGGGCTACTGCATTGCCTGTTCAATGCAGAAAATTCAAAGTGCTTAGGGTTCGGCTTGACCGAACTAGGCGCAAACGTGTCTCCGGACAACAATAGGTACCATATGGACCTATCTGGCATCAAGCTAGTATATTACGGCAACTTCTCAAGACCCTGTTTCAAGGGCCCGTTCGCCGATCACTATTATCTCTAGTATATTACACTGCGTTTCTATTCCTATGTATGCTGCCGAGCTAGGAGTTGATCCTCAGGCCGATTTCGCGCATCGACCTGAGTCTCATGGGCTACTAGGATCAGCGGTTTCATGTTTTCCTTCAGGTGCATCTCGGGTTTTAGACCGACACACACACCTTGAGGGCTACTAGCTATATATCTCGACAGAGAATAAATTGCACCAATCAAAAAATCAGCCCGCGGTCAAGGGTGGTGCACCACCTCAGAAGCAGTCCGGCATAAAGCTCGGGCGCCAGTGGCTGGCTCCACAGAGGGCATTTACGACATTAAGCTTGGCTAAACTCCTTCAACTTTTATGAACCAAGATGATCTATGACATCTTGGATATAGTCCAGCGTTGGAGCTCGGGTACAGTCCGGCGTTGGAGTTGGACACAGTCCGACATTGGAGCTCGGATACATTCTGGCGTTGGAGCTCAGAAGCAGTCCGGCGTTGGTGCTTGGCTGCAACAGATACCTCGAATGCAATCCGACATTGGAGCTCGGATGCAAGAGGACACTTCTGCCAGGGAATAACTTCAAACCCGAGGTGTGGCATAAAAATAACAAGGCATTGATAAAGGCCAGAAACTTAAAGGGGCTCCTCGGATACCCGACGTGTAAACTCTTCGGATTTACTTCGGCGATCCTCAAGATCGAGGATGAGAAGATTTGTTGAACCAGTTTTCAAGACCGATGACCGAAGATGAAGAACACTTCGGAAGAATCAAGGAGCGTCCCCAACTTGAAGACTAGTTCAGGGGGCTACTAACAGTGTCCTGGACTACGGGGTACTCACCACATCGTCTCCCTATCAGTTGGATTGGGCCGAGGACCCCCATGGTCGTTTACTCATGGGCCAGTTCGGACAGCCGAAGTTTACACAAGGAAGATTCTACAAGACTTGGTGATCAAGACAAGGACTCCTCCCCACCGGCGTATTCGACTAGGACTCTTGTTATCCTAGGCCTTGGGTACATTCTATAAACCGAGGCCAGGCTAGTCGATAGATTATGACATTACTCATCATACCTCTAGGGCTTAGACCACAACATATGATCTCGTGGTAGATCAACACTTGTAACCCATATACTCATTATAGTCAATCAAGCAGCATGTAGGGTATTATCTCATCAAGAGAGCCCGATTCTGGGTAAAGTCCCGTGTTCATGTTACCATCGATCCTAAGACACACAGCTTGGGACCCCCTACCCGAGATCCACCAGTTTTGACTCCGAGAGGGGTGTCGATGGTCGGCGGTCGGGGTCGGGGTGTGGTGTCCGGGTGTCGGGGTGTCGG
>NC_041387.1:89207491-89208085 GCF_002162155.2 Triticum dicoccoides | reverse complement strand
CTTCTTCTTTCTCCTCCTCCTCCTCCTCCTCCTCCTCCTCCTCTTCTACTTCTTCTTCTTCTTCTTCTTCTTCTTCTTCTTCTTCTCCTCCTCCTTTTTCCTCTTCTTCTTCTTTTCTTCTTTCTTCTTCTCCCTCCTCATGTTCCTCCCTCCTCCTCCTCCTCCTTCTACTTCTTCTTCTAAACTAAAACTAAAACTAATCTAAAATAAACTAAAATAAAATAAACTAAAACTAAAACTAATCTAAAATAAACTAAACTAAAATTAAAACTATAATTAAAACAGAAACTAAACTAAAAGAAGCAAAAAGAAACTAATTAAACAAAAAAGGGGGAGGAGCTCACCTGCAGGAGGAGGTGGCGACCCGGTGGAGGGGGAGGCCGGGCGGCCGACGACCGCTGGAGGAGGCGGTGACCCAGTGGAGGGGAAGGCCGGACGGCCGCGGCAGGACGGGGCGAGTACGGCGACGGGGTGGGGACGGCCGCGGCGTGGCTGGCTAACGTGGAAGGGGCGACGGGGCCGCGATGGAGGTCGGGGAGCGGTGCGGGGCGGCAGGGCAGCCGGCTATGCTGGACGGGGTCGGCGGCGGCAGCA
>NC_041387.1:89121271-89207170 GCF_002162155.2 Triticum dicoccoides | reverse complement strand
GGGGGCGGGATGACGTGGAAGAGGCGGCGGGGGTGCGGTGGAGGTCGGGGTGCCGCAGGGGAGGGGTGTGAGGCGGCCGGCTACGGCAGACGGGGTCGGCAGCGGTGGTGCGGGTGTGGGTGAGGAGGGAACGAGAGAGTGGAGAGAAGAGACAGAGGACGGGGCGGGACGGTCGTTAACGTACCCGCCTCTTTGTCGTCCGCCAACGGTCGGCAAAGAGGTGGGGCTGGTGGGCTGGAGTTGGTTAAACAATAACTGGACCCACCAACCTCTTTGCCGTCTGCTAGCGGATGGCAAAGTTTCTTTGCCGTCAGCCAGCGGATGGCAAAGAATTGGCTGATGGCAAAGACCTTGTTTGCCATCAGACACTCTTTGCCTTCTGTTTTCGTGTGGCTGACGGCAAAGACCTTCTTTGCCGTCAGGCAGCAGACGGCAAAGAGTTGGCAGACGACAAATAAGCTAATTCCAGTAGTGTTGGCGTATGTGTGTGGATTACACGGACTTGAACAAGGCTTGTCTGGCTAATCCCTTTGCTCTCCCTCGTATTGATCAAATCATTGATGCTACGGCTTGTTGTGAGCGTTTGAGTTTTTTGGATGCTTATTCTAGATATCATCAGATCAAGATGGCACTTAAGGACTAGGACAAGACAGCTTTTATTACTCCCTTTGGAGCCTTCTGCTATGTTTCTCTGCCTTTTGGGCTCAAGAGTGCTCAGGCGACTTATCAGCGTTGTGTGCAAAATTGTCTTCATACTCAGATTGGGCGTAATGTTCATGCTTATGTGGATGATATTGTGGTAAAATCCAGAGAGAAGGAAACACTGATAGATGACTTAAGGGAGATCTTTGATAATCTACGGGTCTACAATATGATGCTTAACCCGGCCAAGTATGTCTTTGGTGTGCCGGCAGGCAAGCTTTTGGGATTTCTGGTTTCTAACAGAGGCATTGAAGCTAACCCGAAGAAAATCAAGGCTATTACCTCTTTGGCAAAACCCAAGTGTATCAATGATGTTCAGCGTCTAGCAGGTCGTATCGCAGCTTTAAGCCGGTTTATAAGCCGGTTAGGTGAGAAGGCCATACCACTGTACCAGATGATGAAGAAAACCAACGACTTTGTCTGGAGCGACGCTGCTAATGATGCATTTGAAGATTTGAAGAGGCAGCTGGCTGAGCCGCCTGTCCTTACTGCTGCCATTGATAAGGAGCCCTTATTGTTATATGTGGCTTCTAACACACATGTTGTCAGTGTGGACATTGTGGTGGAGCGCAAGGAGGCTGGTAAAGAGTATCCGGTTCAATGGCCGGTTTACTACATCAATGAGGTGCTTATTGAGTCCAAGCAGAGATATCCACATTGGCAAAAGCTTGTTTATGGGGTGTTCATGGCCAGCCGGAAGCTTAAACAATATTTTCTGGGTCATCCCATCACTGTGGTCAGTTCTGCTCCTTTAGGAGATACTCCCTCCGTTCCTCAATATAAGGTGTATTATTTTTCCAAAAAGTCAAACTTCTTTAAGTTTGACCAAGTTTATAGACAAAAATATCAATGTCTATAATAGCAAATCATTATCACTAGATTCTTCATGAACTATATTTTTATATTTTATATATTTAGTATTAGAAATCTTTATATATTTTGCTGTAAAGGTGGTCGAACGTAGACAACAGTTGACTTTTTCAAAAACTAATACACCTTATATTTAGGAACGGAGGGAGTATCATTCAAAACAGAGAAGCCACGGGACGAGGTACCAAGTGGGCCATTGAGCTTGGGCCTCATGGTTTAAAGTATGTGCCACGCACTGCTATCAAGTCTCAAGCACTGGTGGATTTCATCAATGATTGGACAGAGCTGCAGACGCCTGAAGAGAAGCCGGACAACACATATTGGACTATTCACTTTGATGGGTCCAGGCAATTGGAGGGCTCGGGGGCTGGAGTCGTTTTAGCTTCCCCTCGAGGTGACAAATTTTGTTATGTACTAAGGTTGATGTTTCATTGTACTAACAATGCAGCTGAGTATGAGGCCTTACTTCACGGTCTTCGAATAGCCAAGGAGATGAGCTTAAGCCGGGTAAGGTGCTTTGGCGACTCAGATTTGGTCGCTCAACAAGTCTCAGGCAAATGTGATTCCAAGGATCCCCTCATGGTGGCTTATCGCCGTGAAGTTGATGTTGTTTTTGGACACTTCAAGGGTTATCAAGTGGAGCACATTGATCGCAGAAAGAATGAGGTGGCTGATGCTTTAAGCCGGCTGGGATCTCAGCGTAAGATGGTACCACCGAACACTTTATTGGATATTCTACATAATCCTTCTATTAAGTTACCTACATAGGAAGACTTGGTTGTTCCTGACCCGGAAACACAGTTGGTGGCGGCTCTTCACGTCATCCCAGATTGGACAGTGCCATACTTGGCTTATATGACCCGGGGTGAGTTGCCTGAAGATGAAACCTTGGCTAGGCAGATAACCCGGCGGTCTAAGTCAATGACAATTACCAATGGCGAGTTGCATCATCGTAGTGTCACTGGGGCGTTTCAGCATTGTGTCTCTCCTGAGGAAGGTCAAGAGATTCTTCGTGAGATTCATGAAGGAGATTGTGGCCATCATGCCGGTTCAATGTCCCTTGTGGCCAAAGCTTTTCGTCATGGGTTTTATTGGCTGACGGCTCACACTAATGTAGGGGATCTGGTCAGTAAATGTGACGGTTGTTAGAAATTCTCACGGCGAGCTCACATACCAGCTCAGGAATTGAGGATGATTCCAATTACTTGGCCGTTTGCGGTGTGGGGGCTTGATATGGTTGGGCCTTTTAAAAGATCCAAGGATAAGACCCACCTATTGGTGGCGGTTGACAAATTCACAAAGTGGGTTGAAGCAGAGTCGGTCAGTAAGTGTGATGCGGCAACGGCGGTTCAATTCATGAAAAAGGTGATTTTATGTTTTGGCTTTCCCCACAGTATCATAACTGATAATGGCACTAACTTGTCCAAGGGCGCCATGGAGGAGTTTTGTCAACGTGAGCATATCCGGCTTGACGTTTCATCAGTAGCTCACCCATAGTCCAATGGTCAAGCCAAAAGAGCCAATCAGGAGATTTTAAAAGGCATCAAGCCCCGGCTTATGGTTCCTTTGCAATGGACACCAGGTTGTTGGGTGGAGGAGCTACCATCGGTGTTATGGAGTATCAATACTACCCCCAACTGATCTATGGGTTACACTCCTTTCTTCATGGTTTATGGAGCAGAGGCGGTTCTTCCTAGTGACATCCTTCATGACTCGCCCCGCATGGTGGCTTACGTTGAAGCTGATAATGAACAAGCACGCCAGGAGGCACTTGACCTGTTAGATGAGAAACATGACTTGGCAGCCGCCCGCTCGGTGATTTACCAACAGGACCTGCGTCGTTATCACAGCCGCCGGTTTAAGTCCAGAACCTTTCAAGAAGGTGATTTGGTGCTCCGGCTCATACAGGATCAAACTCATGCACACAAGTTATCCCCACCCTGGGAAGGGCCCTTTATGGTCAGCAAGAACTTGAACAACGGGTCATACTACCTTATCAATGTTCGAGAGCATAAAGACTCACGTAAGTCAGAGGAGGAGACCCGCCGGCCGTGGAATATTGCTCATCTTTGGCCTTACTACACTTGAGCTACCGGCTCTTATGATGTACATATCTTTGACGATGTATATACTATGATAAGTAATAAAGCAGGACCTCTATCCTTTTCATCTTCAAATTATTATATGTCTTCATCATCATAAATCCAAAGACCAATTGGGGGCTACTGATTGTATTCACATCATAGCTTAAACCCTTTTTTGGTCTGACTTTGATCATACTCGAATCAGAGTCGCTAAAAAAAATCTCAAGATCACTTGGGGGCTTCCTGTTCAAACATAGGTCGTATTTGAACCAAAGAGAACATAGCTGTCGGTACCCTCTTGATCGGCGCAATGCCAACCCCAAAAGGGGTCTTCTTGATCGTATTCGAATCATAGCTTAACCCCTTTCTGGGTCCGACTTTGATCGTATTTGAATCAGAGTCATTAAAAAACTCTCAAGGTCACTAGGGGGCTTCCTGTTCAAACATACTCCCTCCGTTCCTCAATATAAGGTGTATTATTTTTCCACAAAGTCAAACTTCTTTAAGTTTGACCAGGTTTATAGACAAAAATATCAATGTCTAGAATAGCAAATCATTATCACTAGATTCGTCATGAACTATATTTTTATATTTTATATATTTAGTATTAGAAATCTTTATATATTTTGCTATAAAGGTGGTCAAACATAGACAACAGTTGACTTTTTCAAAAACTAATACACCTTATATTTAGGAACGGAGGGAGTAGGTCATATTCGAACCAAAGAGAACATAGTTGTCGGTACCCTCTTGATCGGCGCAACGCCAAAACCAATAGGGGGCTTTATTGACCGTATTCGAATCATATCTTAACCCCTTTTGGTCCGGCTTACTAGTCGTATTCGAATCAGAAGCTTTGCTTTTTCTTTCTGTTTGACTTAAGTTTTTGAAAATACTCTTTTGGGTTTATCTTGAGACCTTTTGTTCATATCTAAGGCATATATATATATATATGTGTGTGTGTGTGTGTGTGTGTGTGTGTGTGTGTGGTTTCTATTTAACCCGGCTTAACTTTGGGCAGTAAGTCACCAGCATACGACAAACCTCAAACAGATGGAAGTTCAGGCTTCTAACGATTGGGTTGTCACCCTTACTGCACAGGTCATCTAAACCGGCAGTATAAATTCGACATCTCAGGTATGATGTTGTTATTATAGTTATGTTTCAAGTTTTGATTCATATCAGGCTTATTTCTAACTCCTTTTAGACATCAGTGGTTATATGTGGGATATTTATGACCCGCCCTGTGGTAAACCGCTAAGGGGTCTTGTGATCTATCTATGTGTGCAGAATATTTTAAAGGATTTTCTTTTGCACAAGGAACATAGATGATAAGTATAACAAGGGTGAACATAAAGGAGGCGGCTTAACAGTGTTGAGCACCAAAAACGTGCATGATGGCATGATAGATTAAAGTTATTTCTACCCTATTACATGACTCCGTGAGTCCAAATGTTTCAATTGTTTTTCAAAAGGCTGCTTATATAAGCCGCCCGGTGGATTAATTCTCTTGGTGGCCTGATGCTTCCGGGTCAACCCTCTCCGCGTCTTTGTCTTGTCTGGTGTCCTGCAAGGTTGATGATGACCAGCCAATGCCATTCAAAGCTTCAAATTCATCTTCATCATCAATTAGCCCGGCCGAGTCAACTTCAGGGGAAAGGTGTGCTTACGGATTGGAGGGATCAGGCTTGTCAATTTGTAAGTCGGAGTTGGCTGCCTCTGATTTGCTGCATTATAAGCCGGATGATACTTGGTGAGGTATGCCTCATTGGCAATCATGCTAGCCACAGGACGAATTTCCTTCACACAAGCAGCAAAGTCCGTCTGTTCAAACGGAGTACCATCCTCCTTAAGGCTGGGGTATCCAATGGCGATGTCGGCCGGGTCTAATTCCGGCAGCCATGATTTGGCCCGGCTTAAAGCAGATACAGCTCCGGCTCTCGCAGGTGATCGATTTAACTCATTGAACCGTTGAGGTAGCACTGACAGCCTCTTCAGCACATCACCCAGGAGTGTGGGGGCTTCATTTGACAGGGCAACTGTGGCTAAGGCACGCTGAGCTCCAGTGTAAAGTTGCCCCACGAGCGTATAAACCGCCTTCAGCTTCACCAGTATGTCCTGGTTGAGGTTGGTGCTCCTGGGGCCTGCATAGCAATAACAGGTGAGTTAACAACAATTCATATGATCACCAGAAAGATTCAATACTTAACACTTGTAGGGCGACTTACCAAAGATTGCTGAGACCATCTGAGACACACGGTGTTTTAAACCAGACAATTCAGTGGTCACCTCTCCAAGAGCCGCCTCTGTTTTCTTAGCTCTTTGGGTTAAGGCAATCTTTTCCTCAGCCCATCCCTTTTTCTCCACATAAAATTCATTCCTAAATTTTTCTTGTTCAGACACACTGAATTCGAATTTGGAGTTTGCTCTTTGAGTCTCCATCTCTTGCAGCTCCAGGCGGTTCTTCAATTCAGACAGCTCTGATTGAAGTTGAGCAGTGGTGGTCTGTACATATATCAGGTCAAAAGCATAAACATTAGTAGGCAATATTAAGTCCCAAGCCTTTTGCAATCAACAACACTTGGAACTTGGGGGCTAATGTCTACCGAAAGATTTGTCTAAGTGGCGGCTTATGAGAGTAAAGTCCCAAGCACTTTGCAAGCAAGAGTACTTGACACTTGGGGACTAATGCATATTGTTGTTCAAATTTACACAAGTACTATCCTCTACACAAGCATATGAAGGACCGGCTCATTCATGCTAATTAAACCGGCCCTTGGGGACAACGGATTAAGATGGATTTTAAGTTTTTACCAAAGGCTATTACTAATGCTCATAAATTTGTTCTAAGTCTATAGCATATTCATCATAAGCAGTAGACTTGGGGGCTCGCATAGTAAGGTTAGTTCAATAAAGGGAAGAACTTATACCTCAAACTTCTGGTGCATTTGCTTCACCATATCCACTTCAAACTCCCGACTGCAATGCACCTGGTTAAGATAACCAGAGAGAACCTCACCAATACTCAATTGGGAGTAATCAGTCATGTAAAATCTGACTTTGCATTCCTCCTTGGCAGAGCACTTGGCCAGCACAGTAGGTCTCCTCGACTCAGTATAGCCGGTCTTGGTGATTTCCACGTCAACATCCTGTGGGTTGGCTGTCTTGGCCGGGCTGGAAGCTTCAGGATTTGAGTTGGCGGCGGCTTGATCGACTGGCGGGTCAGCAGTTACGGTAGGCATCTCATGAGCCGGTTCAAAGGGACAGAGGCCTCAGGTGCTGCAGGCTGAAGCTCCAGTTCATGGATGGTACTCTTCGATCGGCTTGTTCTTCTTTGTCCGTTTGTTGGGCTTTGCTTTTCCACTTCATAAAATCAAAGAGGTTAATACAGATATAAAAGTTTGCAACGGGTACAGGATAAGTAAATCGTCATTACCCTGGAGAGGTCTTGAAAGCCGGCATGTTGGACTGAATTGAGTCGTCGGACGAATGTGAAGTTTCCTGATAATTTGAATCAGAAGAATTGAGCGATTGACGAGTAAGACCCGCTAAAGGATAAAAAGAATTTAAGTCGTAGGTGACCTCATTTCGGCGCTTCCTTGGCGTATTGGATAAGCCGGAGGAGAATTCCGCATCCTTACTGGTCCGGGTCTGCCTCCGGCTCTCATAAATCTATCGCTTCAAAATAAAGTGAGGATCCTGGTAAGCTAAGGGATGTCAAATCTTACTTTCCGGGAACTCTTCAGATTTTTTGTCTTGGCAAAGGCTCTGAATCGGAGGAAATAATAGTTACCTCTTCAGCCACTCCCTGACTTGTTCCCATGTCACCCTGATGATAATCAGCATCAATAAGGTGGTTGAAAAATGAGCCAAGAGAGTCAAGGGTTACCTCCGACTCAAAGGAGTCATCCAGGTGAAGCAAGTCAGCAGCACTGGACCTTTTTTCCTCTTTTTTAAACGGCGGCTTTCCTGGCGGATTTCTTGGCCTTCCTGGCTCTTTTTGAAGCCTCGTGATCATATTTTTTCTTCCAAAATTTATCATCAGCCTGTGAAAATCATTGAAGATTTGAGTTATGACAAGGCATCAATGGTAAAAGTAAAATAACTAGTTTTGGCGGCTTACCGCTGGAGCCGGGTTAGCCTTGCAGAAAGGGCCCAGGCCCACCTTGCCACAATCGGCTAAGCTCTCATTCAAAAGTGACTTTTTCATATCATTGATAACATCGTCAGGTAAATCTTCAGGGCTATGGCACATAGGATCATTTTCGTCACCTGTGTAAGTGCACATTAACCCGGAGCGGTGGCTCAACGGGATGATCCGCCATGCGACCCAGCACCAGACCAAATCAATACCATTTAAACCGTTCCCAGGCAGAGCTTTGATCTTTGCAAGGGTGGGGGTGAGCGTCTGGCATTCAACGGCTGTCAACTTGTCAGGAAGTGGATGATTGGATTCAAGACGCAGAGCACGGAAGCCGGGCAGAGGGTTCTCGTCGTCCAGAGAAGTGTCTTGGTAATAGAACCATGTCTGGTTCCAATCCTTGGGGTGACTTGGTGGTTGCGCATAAGGAAAAATGACGTCTCTGTGTCGTTGGATTGAAACCCCACCAAGTTCCAAACTAGGTCCATTGGAGTATTCATTCTGGCGGTTTAAGTAAAACAGTTCTCAGAAAAGAAGTAGATTGGGCTCTTCTCCAAGATACACTTCAGAGAACACTAGGAAATTGCATATATTAGACACGGAGTTGGGTCCGATGTCTTGAGGACGAAGGTCAAAGAAGTGCAGAACATATATGAAGAACTTTGAGCTAGGTGGCGAAAAGCCCCGGTTCATATGATCAGTGAAAACGATGACTTCTCCTTCTTTGGGCTGAGGCTTTTCTTCCATTGGATCAGGAGCACGGTACGACATGACCTCCCTTTTGGGAAGATAGCCAATTTTCACAAAATCATCAAAAGTACCCTCTGTGACAATGGATTTGACCCAGTTACATGATGTGGTTGTCTTGGGCGACATTGTAAAGTATGAAGCCTAAAAAGGAGTAAAATTACCGGTTCAAATTTAAGCTGGAGGAAAAGTATTACAGCATATATTCAGAATGATGGCTTATAAAGGGGCCTAATGGTATATGACTAATTACGTCAGGTTGTTTAAACCGCCGTGAGCAGTCGGGTTATTTAAGCCGCCATGAGTAATTCATGTTATCTATTGAGCATTGCAATTTAAGTCGGTGGTTTGAACCGCCATGGCTAGGTGGATCTATCAAAGTGCAATTATTGGCTAAGTGCTACACAAACAAGTTTCGCAGATTGCGGTCATTATTTTGGATCAGCAGACGTTCAGAAAAAGGAAATAATCAAGACCTAAAAACCAGTACAGATGAGTTCATATGCTCTAAGAGGATCTTTTCTTCAAAGAAACGAGGCGTGCTGGTGTTGAAAGTAAAGGAAAAAACAAGTACTGCATCCGTTTTGTGTCGTTTTAGATCAAAAAGGCTCACGGTGCAGACACTGAAGAAGAACCACGATGAACTATGAAGAACACAAGCGAACTCTCAAACCCTAATGCGGATCTGGGGTATGGGAAAACAAGTACTTACAGAGGCAGATCTACTATGGAGGGATGCCGATGTTCTTTGGTTCGTTCAGGGTGATGCACCAGCCAACGGCGAGGACGATGGAGTGCACTACGATGGCAGCGGAGCTCGAAGCGGCAGGGGGTCGCGAGAGGAAGAAGCTAGAAAGGGGGAGAATGAGGAAAGACTGGTCATGGTTATTTATAAGGAAGGACTCATAAGCAGGTGTGAAAATCGAGGAGACCAAAACATAGTTATCAAGCTGTTCAGGCGCCTCGATTCTCGGGATAGATATTAAATAAGGATCCGTTGAGATATGTTGGACAAAGTGTGAATTAATGGCAAGTAATGTCATGGCGGTTTAGCACAGATCCAGAAGATGACGTCATGGCGAGTTCTAGACTCTCGCGCAATGAAGAGCAGAAGATTTTTTCCAAGTATTGAAGATTGGCATGAACCAGTTCAAATCAATCTGGGGCCTAATGTTGGGGATATAACTATTAGGCGTGACCCGCCCTGGAGGGGCCGGGTCATACCTATGGCGATTCATTATTATGAAGCCCGCGAAGATACTTGAAGATGGCGGTTCAGTTAAAGGCCCAAGGTCCAAAGGCGACTTAAGGCCCGTAGAGATAAACCGCCATATATGTGCAACTTGTATTGTAAGGCAAGAATAGATAGTCACCGAGCCGGACCCTGTTTATGAGCCGGCGGGACTCTGTGAGCCGCTGGGCATCGACCTTTGTATACCTCTGTATATAAAGGGACAACCCGGCGGCGGTTCAGGATAAGTAACAATAGATCGAGAACGAGGTCAAGCGGAATCGCTCCCTGGTAATCGAGACATAAGCAATACCACCCAAAACTGGATCCTAGGCTTTTACCTTCACCGCAAGGGGCCGAACCAGTATAAACCCTGTGTCCTTTGTCCCGTTTAACCCCTTTAAGCTTCCTAGTTGCGATGTCTCCACGACTAAGTCCTTTTGCTAGGACATCTGACGTGACAATTCCACGACACGATCCAAGCACCGAACGTACGTCACCTCCTCGTTCAGCACACGTTCAGCTCGGAGAAGTCCCTTGTACTCTTGATCCAGTTGAGGCCGAGGGAGAGTTTCATCAGCACGCTGGCGTGGTGACGGTGATGATGAAGTTACCGGCCCAGTGCTTTGCCTAAGCACTACGATGATATGATCGAGGTGAGTAACTGTGGAAGGGGGCACCGCACACAGCTAAAACAATTGTCAACTTGTATGTTCTAGGGTGCCCTCCTGCCCCCGGATATAAAGGAGCAAGGGAGGATGCCGGCCGGCCCCTGTAGGGCGCGCCCCAAGTAGGATTCCTACTAGGAATCCTATTCCTAGTAGGTTTCCAACTTGGGGAAGGGAGGGGGAAGGAAGGGGAGGGAGAGAGGGAAGGCAAGGGGGCACCCCCCCCCCTTCCTTGTCCTATTCGGACTCAGGGGGAGGGGGCGCACGGCCTGCCCTGGCCGGCCCCTCTCTCTCTCCACTAGGGCCCAACGAGGCCCATTAGTTCCCCGGGGGGTTCTGGTAACCCTCCGGCACTCCGGTTTTATCCGTAACTTCTCTGGAACACTTCTAGTGTCCGAATATAGTCGTCCAATATATCAATCTTTATGTCTCGACCATTTTGAGACTCCTCATTATGTCCGTGATCACATCCAGGACTCCGAACAATCTTCGGTACAACATATCACATAAAGTCATAATACCAATCATCATCGAACGTTAAGCGTGTGGACCCTACGGGTTCCAGAACTATGTAGACATGAATGAGACACGTCTCCGGTCAATAACCAATAGCGGAACCTAGATGCTCATATTGGTTCCTACATATTCTACAAAGATCTTTATCGGTCAAACCGCATAACAACATACGTTGTTCTCTTTGTCATCGGTATGTTACTTGCTCGAGATTCAATCGTCGGTATCTTAATACCTAGTTCAATCTCGTTACCGGTGAGTCTCTTTACTCGTTCTGTAATACTTCATCCTGCAACTAAATCATTAGTCACAATGCTTACAAGGCTTATAGTGATGAGTATTGCCGAGAGGGCCTAGAGATACCTCTCCGAAACACGGAGTGACAAATCCTAGTCTTGATCTATGCCAACCCAACAAACACCTTCGGAGACACCTATAGAGCACCTTTATAATCACCCTTTTACATTGTGACGTTTGGTAGCACACAAAGTGTTCCTTCGGTATTCGGGAGTTGCATAATCTCATAGTGAGGAACTTGTATAAGTCATGAAGAAAGCAGTAGCAATGTAACTAACATGATCATAATGCTAAGCTAACGGATGGGTCATGTCCATCACATCATTCTCCTAATGATGTGATCCCGTTCATCAAATGACAACAAATGTCTATGGTTAGGAAACATAACCATCTTTGATTAATGAGCTAGTCAAGTAGAGGCATACTAGGGACTATATGTTTTGTCTATGTATTCACACATGTACTAAGTTTCCAGTTAATACAATTCTAGCATGAATAATAAACATATATCATGAATTAAGGAAAGAAATAATAACTTTATTATTGCCTCTAGGGCATATTTCCTTCAGTCTCCCACTTGCACCAGAGTCAGTAATCTAGATTACATAGTAATTATTCTAACACCCATGGAGCTTTGGTGCTGATCATGTTTTGCTCGTGGAAGAGGCTTAGTCAACGAATCTACAACATTCAGATCCGTGTGTATCTTGCAAAAATCTATGTCCCCTTCCGACACTTGATGACGGATGGAATTGAAGTGTCTCTTGATGTGCTTGGTTCTCTTGTGAAATCTGGATTCCTTTGCCAAGGCAATTGCACCAGTATTGTCACAAAAGATTTTCATTGGACCCAATGCACTAGGTATGACACCTAGATCGGATATGAACTCCTCCATCCAAACTCCTTCATTTGCTTCTTCCGAAGCAGTGATGTACTACGCTTCACACGTAGATCCCGCGATGACGCTCTGCTTGGAACTGCACTAACTGATAGTTCCTCCATTCAATAAAAATACGTATCCGGTTTGCGACTTAGAGTCATCCGGATCAGTGTAAAAGCTTGCATTGACATAACCATTTACGATGAGCTCGTTTTCACCTCCATAAACGAGAAACATATCCTTAGTCCTTTTCAGGTATTTCAAGATGTTCTTGACCGTTGTCCAGTGCTCCACTCAAGGATTACTTTGGTACCTCCCTGCTATGCTTATAGCAACACATACATCAGGTCTGGTACACAGCATTGCATACATGATAGAACCTATGGCTGAAGCATAGGGAATGACTTTCATTTTCTCTCTATCTTCTGCGGTGGTCGGGCGTTGTGTCTGACTCAACTTCACACCTTGTAACACAGGTAAGAACCCTTTCTTTGACTGATCCATTTTCAACTTCTTCAAAACTTTATCAAGGTATGTGCTTTGTGAAAGTCCAATTAAGCGTCTTGCTCTATCTATATAGATCTTGATGCCCAATATGTAAGCAGCTTCTCCAAGGTCTTTCATAGAAAAACTCTTATTCAGTTATCCCTTTATGCTATCCATAAATACTATATCACTTCCAATCAACAATATGTCATCTACATATAAGATTAGAAATGCTACACAGCTCCCACTCACTTTCTTGTAAATACAGGCTTCTCCAAAAGTCTGTACAAAACCATATGCTTTGATCACAATATCAAAGCGTTTATTCCAACTCTAAGAGGCTTGCACCAGTCCCTAAATGGATTGCTGGAGCTTGCACACTTTGTTAGCACCCTTTGGATCGACAAAACCTTCCAGTTGCATCATATACAACTCTTCTTCCAAAAATCCAGTCAGGAATGCAGTTTTGACATCCATTTGCCAAATTTCATAATTATAAAATGCAGCAATTCCTAACATGATTCAGACAGACATAAGCATCACTACGGGTGAGAAAGTCTCATCATAGTCAACTCCTTGAACTTGTCGAAAACCTTTTGCAACAAGTCGGGCTTTGTAAACGGTAACATTACCATGTGCGTTAGTCTTCTTCTTAAAGATCCATTTATTTTCTATGGCTTGCCGATCATCGGGCAAGTCCACCAAAGTCCACACTTTGTTCTCATACATGGATCCCATCTCAGATTTCATGGCCTCAAGCCATTTTGCGGAATCTGGGCTCATCATTGCTTCCTCATAGTACGTAGGTTCATCATGGTCTAGTAACATGACTTCCAGAATAGGATTACCGTACCACTCTGGTGCGGATCTTACTCTGGAAGACCTACGAGGTTCGGTAGTAACTTGATCTGAAGCTTCATGATCATCATCATTAGCTTCCTCGCTAATTGGTGTACGAATCACTGGAACTGATTTTTGTGATGAACTACTTTCCAATAAGGGAGAAGGTACAGTTACCTCATCAAGTTCTACTTTCCTCCCGCTCACTTCTTTCGAGAGAAACTCCTTCTCTAGAAAGGATCCATTCTTAGCAATAAAGATTTTGCCTTCGGATCTATGATAGAAGGTGTACCCAACAGTTTCCTTTGGGTATCCTATGAATACACACTTCTCAGATTTGGGTTCGAGCTTATCAGGTTGAAGCTTTTTCACATAAGCATCGCAGCCCCAAACTTTAAGAAATGACAACTTTGGTTTCTTGCCAAACCACAGTTCATAAGGTGTCATCTCAACGGATTTTGATGGTGCCCTATTTAAAGTGAATGCAGCCGTCTCTAAGCATAACCCCAAAGCGATAGGGGTAAATTAGTAAGAGACATCATAGATCGCACCATATCTAATAAAGTATGGTTACGACATTCGGACACACCATTTTGTTGTGGTGTTCTAGGTGGCGTTAATTGTGAAACTATCCCATGTTGTTTCTGTTGGGGAATGTTGCAGAAAATTAAAATTTTCCTATGGTTTCACCAAGATCCATCTATGAGTTCATCTAAGCAACGAGTCATGGGAGAGAGATTGCATCTACATACCACTTTGTAGATCGCGCGGAAGTGTTAAAAAAACGGGGTTGAAGTAGTCGTTCTCGTCGTGATCCTATCACCGGAGATCCTAGCGCCAAACAGACGGCACCTCCGCGTTCAACACACGTACAGTCAGCGTGACGTCTCCTCCATCTTGATCCAGTAAGGGGAAAGGAGAGGTTGATGATGAAAGCTCCAGCAGCAGCACAACGGCGTGGTGATGGTGGAACAGCAGCACTCCGGCAGGGCTTCGCCAAGCACGTGACGAAGGAGGAAGAGGTGTAGCAGGGGAGGGAGGCGCCAGAACTTCAGGGTGCGGCTGCCCCCTCCCCCCTCCCTTTATATAGGCCCCCAGGGGGGCGCCGGCCCTGGGAGATCCAATCTCCCAAGGGGGCGGCGGCCAAGGGGGGTGGAGTACCCCCCAAGCCAAGTGGGGCGCCCCCCCCCCACCCTAGGGTTTCAACCCTAGGCGCAGGGGGTGGGCCAAGGGGGGCGCACCAGCCCACTATGGGCTGGTTCCCCTCCCCACTTTGGCCCTTGAGGCCCTCCGGGATGGGTGGCCCCACCCGGTGGACCCCTAGGACCCTTCCGGTGGTCCCGGTACAATACCGGGTGACCCTGAAACTTTCCCGATGACCAAAACATCACTTCCTATATAGTTTTCTTTACCTCCGGACCATTCCGGAACTCCTCGTGACGTCCGGGATCTCATCCAGGACTCCGAAAAACATTCGGTGTGCTGCATACTCATATTCATACAACCCTAGTGTCACCGAACCTTAAGTGTGTAGACCCTACGGGTTCGGGAGACATGCAGACATGACCGAGACGGCTCTCCGGTCAATAACCAACAGCGGGATCTGGATACCCATGTTGGTTCCCACATACTCCTCGATGATCTCATCGGATGAACCACGATGTCGAGGGTTCATGCAACCCCGTATACTATTCCCTTTGTCAGACGGTATGTTACTTGCCCGAGACTCGATCGTCCGTATCCCAATACCTCGGTCAGTCTCGTTACCGGCAAGTCACTTTACTCATACCGTAATGCATGATCCCGTGACTAGACACTTGGTCACTTTGAGCTCATTATGATGATGCAATACCGAGTGGGCCCCGAGATACCTCTCCGTCATACGGAGTGACAAATCCCAGTCTCGATCCGTGTCAACCCAACAGACACTTTCGGAGATACCTGTAGTGCACCTTTATAGTCACCCAGTTACGTTGTGACGTTTGGTACACCCAAAGCACTCCTACGGTATCCGGGAGTTACACGATCTCATGGTCTAAGGAAGAGATACTTGACATTGGAAAAGCTCTAGCAAAACGAACTACACGATCTTGTGCTATGCTTAGGATTGGGTCTTGTCCATCACGTCATTCTCCTAATGACGTGATCCCGTTGTCAATGACATCTAATGTCCATAGTCAGGAAACCATGACTATCTGTTGACCAACGAGCTAGTCAACTAGAGGCTTACTAGGGACGTATTGTGGTCTATGTATTCACACGTGTATTACGATTTCCGGATAATACAACTGTAGCATGAATAAAAGACAATTATCATGAACAAGGAAATATAATAATCCTTTTATTATTGCCTCTAGGGCATATTTCCAACAGTTTCAAATGAAGACCAAACTCGTAACTCAAATATTATCCTCCACGATCAGATCTTAGAAACTTTATTTTCTTGTTACGATGATTTTCCACTTCACTCTGAAATTCTTTGAACTTTTCAAATGTTTCAGACTTATGTTTCATTAAGTAGATATAACCATATCTGCTCAAATCATCTGTGAAGGTAAGAAAATAACGATACCCACCACGAGCATCAATACTCATTAGACCGCATACATCGGTATGTATTATTTCCAACAAGTCAGTAGCTCGTTCCATTGTTCCGGAGTACATAGTTTTAGTCATCTTGCCCATAAGTCATGGTTCGCAAGCACAAAGTGATACATAATCAAGTGATTCCAAAAGTCCATCAGCATGGAGTTTCTTCATGCGCTTTACACCGATATGACCCAAATGGCAGTGCCACAAATTAGTTGCACTATCATTATTAAACTTCAATCTTTTGGCTTCAACATTATGAATATGTGTATCACTACTACCGAGATTCAACAAAAATAGACCACTCAGCAGGGGTGCATGACCATAAAAGATATTACTCATATAAATAGAACAAGCATTATTCCCTTATTTAAATGAATAACCGTTTCACATTAAACAAGATACAGATATAATGTTCATGCTCAACGCTGGCACCAAATAACAATTATTTAGGTCTAAAACTAATCCCGATGGTAGATGTAGAGGTAGCGTGCCGACCGTGATCACATCGACTTTGGAACCATTTCCCACGCGCAGCGTCACCTTGTCCTTAGCCAATCTTCACTTAATTTGTAGCCCCTGTTTCAAGTTGCAAATATGAGCAACAGAACCAGTATCAAATACCCAGGAGCTACTGCGAGCATTAGTTAAGTACACGCCAATAACATGTATATCAAATATACCTTTCACATTGCCATCGTTCTTATCCGCCAAATACTTGGGGTAGTTCCGCTTCCAGTGACTAGTCCCTTTGCAGTAGAAGCACTCAATTTCAGGCTTAGGTCCCAACTTGGGTTTCTTCTCTTGAGCAGCAACCTTTTTGTCGTTCTTCTTGAAGTTCCCCTTCTTCCCTTTGCCTTTTTTCTTGAAACTAGTAGTCTTATTAACCATAAACACTTGATGCTCCTTTTTGATTTCTACCTCTGCGGCCTTTAGCATCGCGAAGAGATCGGGAATAGTCTTGTTCATCCCTTGCATATTATAGTTCATCACAAAGCCTTTATAACTTGGTGGCAGTGATTGAAGAACTCTATCAATGACACAATCAACTAGAAGATCAACTCCCAGCTGAGTCAAGTGATTATGATACCTAGACATTTTGAGTATGTGTTCACTGACAAAACTATTCTCCTCCATTTTGCAGTTGTAGAACTTGTTGGAGACTTCATATCTCTCAACTCAGGCATTTGCTTGAAATATTAACTTCAACTCTTGGAACATCTCATATGCTCCATGACGTTCAAAACGTCTTTGAAGTCCCGATTCTAAGCCGTAAAGCATGGCACATTGAACTATCAAGTAGTCATTAGCTTTGCTCTGCCAGACGTTCTTAACGTCATTAGTAGCATCTATAGCAGGCCTGGCACCTAGCGGTGCCTCCAGGACGTAATTCTTCTATGCAGCAATGAGGATAATCCTCAAGTTACGGACCCAGTCCATGTAGTTGCTGCCATCATCTTTCAACTTAGCTTTCTCTAGGAATGCATTAAAATTCAAAGGAACGGTAGCACATGCCATTGATCTACAACAACATAGACATGCAAAATACTATCAGGTACTAAGTTCATGATAAATTAAAGTTCAATTAATCATATTACTTAAGAACTCCCACTTAGATAGACATCCCTCTAATCATCTAAGTGATCACGTGATCCAAATCAACTAAACCATGTCCGATCATCACGTGAGATGGAGTAGTTTTCAATGGTGAACATCACTATGTTGATCATATCTACTATATGATTCACATTTGACCTTTCGGTCTCAGTGTTCCGAGGCCATATCTGCATATGCTAGGCTCGTCAAGTTTAACCCGAGTATTCTGCGTGTGCAAAACTGGCTTGCACCCGTTGTATGTGAACGTAGAGCTTATCAAAGTCGATCATCACATGGTGTCTCGGCACGACGAATTGTAGCAACTGTTCATACTCAGGGAGGACACTTGTACCTTGAAATTTAGTAAGGGATCATCTTATAATGCTACCGACGTTCTAAGCAAAATAAGATGCATAAAGGATAAACATCACATGCAATCAAAATATGCGACATGATATGGCCATCATCATCTTGTGCTCATGATCTCCATCATCGAAGCATCGTCATGATCTCCAACATAACCGGCGCGACACCTTTGATCTCCATCGTAGCATCGTTGTCGTCTTGCCAACTATTATTACTACGACTATCACTACCGCTTAGTGATAAAGTAAAACAATTACATGGCGATTCGGTTGCATACAATAAAGCGACAACCATATGGCTCCTGCCAGTTGCCAATAACTTTGTTACAAAACATGATCATCTCATACAACAATTTAAATCATATCACGCTTGACCATATCACATCACAGCAAGCCCTGCAAAAACAAGTTAGATGTCTTCTACTTTGTTGTTGCAAGTTTTACGTGGCTGCTACGGGCTTCTAGCAAGAACCATTCTTACCTACTCATCAAAACCGCAATGATTTTTCTCAAGTGTTTTTTTTAACCTTCAACAAGGACCGGGCATAGCCACACTCAATTCAACTAAAGTTGGAGAAACAGACACTCACTAGCCACCTATGTGCAAGGCACATCGGTAGAACCAGTCTCGCATAAGCGTACGCGTAATGTCGGTCTGAGCCGCTTCATCCAACAATAGTGCCGAATCAAAGTATGACATGCTGGTAAGCAGTATGACTATTATCGCCCACAACTCTTTGTGTTCTACTCGTGCATATAACATCTACGCATAGACCTAGCTCGGATGCCACTGTTGGGGAACGCGGTAATTTCAAAAAATTCCTACGATCACGCAAGATCTATCTATGTGATGCATAGCAACGAGAGGGAAGAGTGTGTCCACGTACCCTCGTAGACCAAAAGTGGAAGTATTTAGTTAACGCGGTTGATGTAGTCGAACGTCTTCGTGATCCAACCGATCTAAGCACCGAACGTACGGCACCTCCGTGTTCAGCACACGTTTAGCTCAGAGACGTCCCTCGTACTCTTGATCCAGTTGAGGCCAAGGGAGAGTTTCATCAGCACGACGGCGTGGTGACGGTGATGATGAAGTTATCGGCGCAGGGCTTCGCCTAAGCACTACGACGATATGATCGAGGTGTGTAAATGTGGAAGGGGGCATCGCACACGGCTAAAACAATTGTCAACTTGTGTGTTCTAGGGTGCCCCCCTGCCCCCGTATATAAAGGATCAAGGGGGGAGGCCGACCGGCCCCTGTAGGGCGCGCCCCAAGTAGGATTCCTACTAGGAATCCTATTCCTAGTAGGTTTCCAACTTGGGGAAGGGAGGAAGGAGAGGGAGAGAGGGAAGGCAAGGGGGCGCCCCCCCCCTTCCTTGTCCTATTCGGACTCAGGGGGAGGGGCGTGCAGCCTGCCCTGGCCGGCCCCTCTCTCTCTCTCCAATAGGTCCCAATGAGGCCCATTAGTTCCACAGGGGGTTCCGGTAACCCTCTGGCACTCCGGTTTTATCTGAAACTTCTCCGGAACACTTCTGGTGTCCTAATATAGTCGTCCAATATATCAATCTTTATGTCTCGACCATTTCAAGACTCCTCGTTATGTCTGTGATCACATCCGGGACTCCGAACAATCTTCGGTGCAACATATCACATAAAGTCATAATATCAATCGTCATCAAACGTTAAGCGTGCAGACCCTACGGGTTCGAGAACTATGTAGACATGACCGAGACACGTCTCCGGTTAATAACCAATAGAGGAACCTGGATGCTCATATTGGTTCCTACATATTCTACGAAGATCTTTATTGGTCAAACCGCATAACAACATACGTTGTTCCCTTTGTCATCGGTATGTTACTTGCCCGAGATTCGATCGTCGGTATCTTAATACCTAGTTCAATCTCGTTATCGGCAAGTCTATTTACTCGTTCCGTAATACTTCATCCCGCAACTAACTCATTAATCACAATGCTTGCAAGGCTTATAGTGATGAGTATTACCGAGAGGGCCCAAAGATACCTCTCCGAAACACGGAGTGACAAATCCTAGTCTCGATCTTTGCCAACCCAACAAACACCTTCGGAGACACTTGTAGAGCACCTTTATAATCACTCTTTTACGTTGTGAAATTTGGTAGCAGACAAAATGTTCCTCCGGTATTCGGGAGTTTCATAATCTCATAGTATGAGGAACTTGTATAAGTCATGAAGAAAGCAGTAGCAATGAAACTAACACGATCATAATACTAAGCTAACAGATGGGTCAAGTACATCACATCATTCTCCTAATGATGTGATCCCCTTCACCAAATGACAACACATGTCTATGGTTAGGAAACATAACCATCTTTGATTAACGAGCTAGTCAAGTAGAGGCATACTAAGGAATATATGTTTTGTCTATGTATTCACACATGTACTAAGTTTTCGGTTAATACAATTCTAGCATGAATAATAAAAAATTATCATGAATTAAGGAAATAAACAATAACTTTATTATTTCCTCTAGGGCATATTTCCTTCACTCCTCGATCTCCGCTGCCTCCTGCATCTCCAGCTCCCGCTCGACGACCTCATGAGGAAGCAGGTGCTCCATGGCCACCGCCGCCTTTTCGGACGTGGGTTGCATGCTAGATTCCGAGGTAGCCTGGAATATTTTGGCGTGGATGGACTCGATCGGAGCCAGGGCGACATCGGCGGAAGGGGCGGTAGCTCGAGCGCTCTCGGCGTTTGCAGCAGCAGCTACATCCGTCTCGGCTGCTGCAGCTACCTTGTCGGCTGCCGCAGATGCCCTCTCGGCGGAAGCGGTCGCGCTCAATGCGGATGCGGCGGCACTCTTGGTGTAGGTGGCCGCACTCTCGGCGCAGGCGGTGGCGCTCGGGGGGGGGGGACGCGGCCATCGTACGGGCCTTTACGAAGCGTTTCCACGGCGTCATCTTTGCAATAAGGGGGTGCTAGAATGGGGATCGGGATTTGTGGATTCGGGGGTTGCCAGCACTGGAGCAGACGAGCCGGCGAAGCTTAAGGAGGACCCAGATTTTTTCATCGCAAACGATTCCTACAAAACAACTGTGTGATGTTGTAGATATTTTTTATTAGTTGTGAAAGACGAATTTGGAGTAAAGTGGCAACGGATAGTGTTTTAAATGTACGAGAATATTTGTAGTACTAATACAACTGTCATGTCAAATTTTGGAAAATTTCAGGGGTCATTTGACCTTTTAAGACATTTAAGTGATTTTCTAGCCGTTTAATTACTGTAATTTAAAATTTTAACTACATGTACATGCAGTAGCTAACCAAAACGGTTTAAGAACTCATATTTTGTGTACTTGTGTGTGATTTAATTCCACGTGCAGTAAATTGGAAAGAATTTTTAAACATATTGGTCTAACGGCTATGACACAATTAAGCATGGAGTGCCATGGCATTTAAATTCCAAAAAAATAAAAACATGAAACCTTGCTTGAGGTAATGTCATACCACCAAGATGATGTGGTACAAAAATTTGCCTGTTTGACGAAAGTTTAGACACACACCCCTCACAAACCGGAGGAACTCACTAGAAGACTCGCGGTTCCGAGAGGAAACAATGCATGTTTGCTGACGAACAGCAGATAGCTTCCTCTTACGGCCTTCAAAAAATTTCTACGTGTAATGTGCACTGATACTAACTGTCATGTGAAAATTTGGAAAATTTCAGGGGTCATTTGACCTTTTAAAGAGATTTAAGCGATTCCCTAGCCATTTAATGACCGTACGCAATTCAAATTTAAACTAGATGTACATGCAACGGCTAACCATAACGGTTTGAAAAATCATATTTGTGTACTTGTGTGCGAGTTAATTCCATGTGCAGTAAATTAGAAAGAATTTTCAAACATACTGGTCTCACAGCATGGACACATGCATGTACATGCATGGGGTGCCATAGCATTGTTATTCCAAAAAATTAAAAAATGATCAAAAAACATGAAACCTTGCTTGATGTAATGTCATGCCATCAAGATGATGTGGTACAAAAATTGGCTTGCTTGACGAAAGTTTGGACACACACCCCTCACAAACCAGAGCAACTCACTAGAAGGCCCGTGGTTCCGAGAGGGAATAATGCATGTTTGATGACGAACTGTGAATAGCTTCCCCTTACGGCCTTCAAAAAAATTCTAAGTGTAATGTGCACTGATACCAACTGTCATGTGAAAAATTTGGAAAATTTCATGGGCCATTTGACCTTTTAAAGAGATTTAAGTGATCTCCTAGCCATTTAATGACCGTACGTAATTCAAATTTGAACTAGATGTACATGCATTGGCTAACCATAATGGTCTGAAAATCATATTTGTGTACTTTTGTGCGAGTAAATTCCATGTGCGGTAAATTAGAAAGAAATTTTCAAGCATATTGGTCTCACGGCATGGACACATGCATGTGCATGCATGGTGTGCCATGGCATTGTTATTCCAAAAAATTAAAAAATGATCAGAAAAACATGAAACCTTGCTTGATGTAATGTCATGCCAGCAAGATGATGTGGTACAAAAATTGGCTTGCTTGACGAAAGTTTGGACACACACCCCTCACAATCGGAGCAACTCACTAGAAGGCTCGTGGTTCTGAGATGGAACAATGCATGTTTGATGACGAATGACAGATAGCTTCCTCTTACGGCCTTCAAAAAATTTCTACGTGTAATGTGCACCGATACTAACTACCATGTGAAATTTTGGAAAATTTCAGGGGTCATTTGACCTTTTAAAGAGATTTAAATGATTTCCTAGCCATTTAATGATCGTGCGTAATTCAAATCTGAACTAGATGTACATGCAACGGCTAACCATAACGGTTTAAAAAATCATATTTGTGTACCTATGTGTGAGTTAATTCCATGTGCAGTAAATTAGAAGGAATTTTCAAACATATTGGTCTCACAGCATGGACACATGCATGTACATGCATAGAGTGCCATGGCATTGTTATTCCAAAAAATTAAAAAATGATTTGAAAAACACGAAACCTTGCTTGGTGTAATGTCATGCCACCAAGATGATGTGGTATAAAAATTGGCTTGCTTGACGAAAGTTTGGACACACACCCCTCACAAACCAGAGAAACTCACTAGAAGGCTTGTGGTTCCGAGAGGGAACGATGCATGTTTAATGATGAACGGCAGATAGCTTCCTCTTACGGCCTTCAAAAAATTTCTACGTGTAATGTGCACTGATACTAACTGTCATGTGAAAATTTGGAAAATTTCAGGGGTCATTTGAACTTTTGAAGACATTGAAGTGATTTCCTAGCCATTTAATGACCATAATTCAAATTTGAACTACATATACATGCAACGGCTAACCATAACGGTTTGAAAAATCACATTTGTGTACTTGTGTGCGAGTTCAAAAATCATCAGACGATGTAAATATCTTGTGTTCAAAAAAGAAAATCTAAAATCTGGCAAGACAATCGGCCACACACGATTAGCACTCTATTTCGCGCCTCGAGTTTTGGAAGGTGGTGGCGGGCTTTATTAATCAGACACGATTCTGCATTGGGAACCGTCAACTATTATGTTCACACACGGATTTTGCTACGCGCATCGTGTGTAATTCACACTACAGTACACGTAAATTCCGGCAACCGGTGCATGTACTGTTCCCGGCGATCTAGATTCCGGCCGCCAATAAATACTACCTTGCTCACGTCATCCCACCTGCATTCTCATCTAGATCCTCTCCTTTCTCGGCCTCTCTCTCTCTCTCTCTCTCTCTCTCTCAAATCTCTGCCATGGTGCCACCGGTCTGCCCACGCGCCGACGAGGAGTCGCCACCCCCAAGGAGGCTCACTCGAAGAGCAGCGATGAGGACACCTACGCGTCGCTGGATGAGGTTGTGTCGGACCCCCCAACTTTGGATTTGTTTTGGGGCCAGTATGATCTTTGTCTTCGGAAGTGCTGTCGTCGGCTGAGAAAGCCAGGCAAGTGGCTTTCAAGAAGGAGATGGCAGAGGAGGATGCCAGGTACCAGGCGGCCTGTGAAGCCCATGATGCTGCCTGGAAAAAGGAGGCGGCGGAGCTTTTGAGGGCAGGCGCGTCGTCGTGCAGAGGAGGAGTACGAAGACGGGTACTTCGCGAGGAAGGCAAGAGGCGCTAGGCGCCTCATCGCTGCGTGGAGCTGAGGTGATAAGCTCCAGCGTGCCACCTATGAGGAGCTCCGGTGGGCGCCCAACTAAATGGCAAGATCGTTCGCGCACGTCTGCCTGCAAGAGGCAGATCGGCACGTCAAGCGCTGTGAGGCGGAGGAGGCAGAGTACTGCCTCCGTCTAGGAAGACGCCGTGCACCAGGGAGATGCTGGCGAGGGGCTGCCGGAATGCTGGCCCCAGGAGGTCTTATTAGTTTTAGTATTGTTCATTTTTAATTTTATGCATTGTACCTATTAGTTAAGTATCATCATATAAATGTGATGATATTATATATATTATGTGATGAACTAATGAACAATTAATATTATATATATATATTATGAATTCCATTTTCTATCTGTTTTTGTATACTAATTTAAATCTATCTATTATCATCCACATATACAGAATGGAAAGCGTATAGATACACATTGAAACAGAACATATAAGAACGAAAAACGGAGTACACACATTGAAACAAAGCAATAAATAGAGCAATAGTATGATTGCTGTGAATATATAGCTATCCATGCCAAAACGACTCAACAAAATAAAACGCGTCCATGAGACCATGACCAGCAGCCCTTGCCTACGGTAGCTCTTGGCTCTGCCTGAACTCGTGCAGGCATTCGTCCAAGCGGTCGACACACTCGCGGTACATCTGGAGTGCGATCCCGATCTCCAAGTTGGCTATTTCATCGGAGATCACCACCTCGAGGACGCGACGGCCATGTTCCTCTGTTGCACCCAGGTGGACACCTGGGCCAAGGAGGCGGTCGAGCCTACCGACCAGCGCGTTGGCATTAAGCGGGCCACAGACAAGGCGAACGGCGTGACCCATGCGAACGGCGCGGCGAGCGTGCGGTGCAAGTACGGCGCGGTCGGCCTCTAGTGCAAGTACGGCGCAGAGGGCATGTGCCCACTCCTGGCGAGGAATGGGGGTACTGACGGGACGTGTACCCAGCTGCGACGCCCTATCGACAGCAGGCAAGCGCAGATGGATCCGCTCTTGCTGTGTGGCGCGCCGCGCCTCTCGCTCTGCAGTGCTCCAACGCTCTTGTCATGCGGCGAGCCGCAGCCTATCAGCGAGGACGCGCCTAGCTTTCTCTGCGGCGCACCATCGATCATGTTGTGCGGCGAGCTGCAGCCTCTCGACGCTGACATGCCTATCTTCATCCACGGTGCTGAAGCGCCATGCACCAAAGGTCTGCTCAACCCTGGCGATGACACGCGTCACAGCGTCGTCCATCGCGTTGTCGGGGAGTGCAGTGGCCTCAACGGGCCGTGGCGCCTTCTGGTTTTCCTCGTCGACGAGGTTGATGGCAGAGGCGGCGCTTTGGTGCTTTGGCATGCTTGGAAAAGATGGATGTGCTACAGGCTGCGCTTGTTGCCTCTGTGCGTCGCGCCGCGCCTAGGTTTATGTGCAATATCGCTAGGTGGCGGGAAACAGGTGAGGAAATGGCGACAAACGATGGCGTGTTCATAGAACGCCATCAATTAATGAAAACTTACAATATAAAGGAACATCGAGCTAGCACAATAAGTAGATAATGATGAGATGAACATGGACCACACTAGGGAAACCGTCGATGATTAATTCATCAATCGCAAACGGTTTTACACTAGCAAGCGTTTGCCCACAACACACACGGCTTATTCCATCACAATCAGGTCGGATGGATCAACTGTGTGCCACATATACACATTGTCAAAAAGTAATGCGGTAGACCTTCTTTAACATATGTTAAAAATAAAATAAAAATAAAAAACAAGGACCTCGAGGTTAAATTAGTTGAGGGAATGGGTCATTTCGGTCATTTGATCAATATGACCCATCCTATTAGTTAATTTAACATCAACACAACTTCCCATCCAGTCACCCATCCCATGGCTACTCTAGCCTGAGCACACTTAACTTGAGAGTTCTCTTAGATGAGCTACTGGTGGAACAACTAGTCCTTGCTGATATAGGATGCCTCTTCGCATCCTTATGGCGTATCCGGATGACCGTCCGTCCCCCAATGGCCAATACATGTCGTGTAGACAGAGCATATCACATACGTCTTATTAGAAGCAATCGTCTATGTTATTATCGGTCTTCGCACATATTTCTGATTACAAACCTGTTTGCCAAGTATCACACATATCTTGTTATATTGAACCGTTTTGGTTCTCTTGTCTCTCAACGCAAACAGTTCATCCGAGTGAACCGCATGTCGTATATCGCACACACCTTGACCTGCCTGATCGTTTCTTTTGTGTTGCCTACTCACAAACAGTTCATCCTAGTGAACCGTATGTTGTGTATCGCACACGCCTTCATTTGGCTGCCCATTTCTTTTGTTCCACCTAATCGCAAACAGTTAATTGAACTGAACCGTACGCCCTGCATCACACACACAACTAAATTCTGAACCATATTTGATCCATCCGTCATCGCAAACGTTTTGGACATTTTTGACAGTTCTCTGACACCACCGTTTGTGATTATTGCATCGCACACAGTTTTTCGAAGGGTCTCTGATCTTAGTGTTGCTTTAGCAGCATTCTGCAGTAGTGCAAGTCCTTCGTGGGCGATGGCCATGATGGGATAGACAAGGTTGCTTCTTCGAGGACCCTTCGTGGGTGGAGCCCTCCGTGGACTCGCGCAACTATTACCCTTTGTGGCTTGAAGTCTCCATCAACGTGGATGTAGGATAGCACCACCTATCGGAACCACGTTAAAAATCTTTGTGTCTTTCGTTGTGTTTGCAAACTCCAATTCCATCCCTTTACTTTCTTGCAAGCTTTACTCTTTCTGCTGCTTATACTCTTTATATGCTTGCTTGAAGTGTGTTGGGAATGTTTCAAATTATGCTAGTTTTCAACCTCAACTTGAAGAACTAAAAAACTGTTACTTTTGCTTGTTGAGGGTCTAATTACCCCCCCGCCTCTAAACACCTCTTCTCGATCCTTTCAATTGGTATCAAAGCATTGGTCTCCATTGCTTTAGTTTAATCACCATTGGAGGAAGATGGATGAGTCTATTATTGGGAGTATTAGACGTAGAGTGCCTATGCTTGACGGAGAGTTCTTTAATGCTTAGGAAAATGAGATGCTTGAGATTTTCAATGAATATGATTTGAACAAGTACATTGCTAGCCCTTGTGCACCACCTCTTGATCCCTTGCATCCTACCCCTGATGAGTATCTTGACATGACCCGCAATCTTAGAGTTATCAATCTTATCATAAGAGGATTGCCTAAAAATTTGCGTGTATGCTTTCTCTGTTGGGTTTCGTAGTAATTTCAAAAATATTCCTACGCACACGCAAGATCATGTGATGCATAGCAACGAGGGAAGAGTATTGTCTACGTACCTAACGCAGACCGACTGCGGAAGCGGTGACACGACGTAGAGGAAGTAGTCGTACGTCTTCTCGATCCAACCGATCAAGCACCGAAACTACGGCACCTCCGAGTTCGAGCACACGCTCAGCTCGATGACGATCCCCGGACTCCGATCCAGCAAAGTGTCGGGGAAGAGTTCCGTCAGCACGACGGCGTGGTGATGATCTTGATGAACTACAGCAGCAGGGCTTCGCCTAAACTCCGCTACAGTATTATCAAGGAATATGGTGGCTGGGGGCGCCGCACACGGCTAAGGAATAGATCACGTGGATCAACTTGTTGTCCCTTTGGTGCTAGCCCTGCCCCTCTATTTATATGTTGAGCCCCGGGGTCGAAACTTGGAGCAAAAGCCTCCTCAAAGTCGGTTTTGCCCGAAAGGCAAGAGTCCCACTCGGACTCCAGGACCAAACGCCACAATCCTTGGCGTCTGGCCCAGACGCCATGGGCCTCGGCGTCTGGCCCAGGGCCAGACGCCAGGGTCTCCGGCGTTTGGCCCCCTGGCCTCCGCAAAACTCCTTTTGCACCGACCTAAAGCCTCATGGGCTTGACCCCTTGGCCTAACCATATCATCCAATATATGAATCTTTACGTCTCGACCATTTTGAGACTCCTCGTCATGTCCCCGATCTCATCCGGGACTCCGAACTCCTTCGGTACATCAAAACATGTAAACTCATAATATAACTGTCATCGTAACCTTAAGCGTGCGGACCCTACGGGTTCGAGAACAATGTAGACATGACCGAGACACGTCTCCGGTCAATAACCAATAGCGGGACCTGGATGCCCATATTGGCTCCTACATATTCTACAAAGATCTTTATCGGTCAGACCGCATAACAACATACGTTGTTCCCTTTGTCATCGGTATGTTACTTGCCCGAGATTCGATCGTCGGTATCCAATACCTAGTTCAATCTCGTTACCGGCAAGTCTCTTTACTCGTTCCCTAATACATCATCTCACAACTAACATATTAGTTGTAATGCTTGCAAGGCTTATGTGATGTGCATTACCGAGAGGGCCCAGAGATACCTCTCCGACAATCGGAGTGACAAATCCTAATCTCGAAATACGCCAACCCAACATCGACCATTGGAGACACCTGTAGTACTCCTTTATAATCACCCAGTTACGTTGTGACGTTTGGTAGTACCCAAAGTGTTCCTCCGGTAAACGGGAGTTGCATAATCTCATAGTCATAGGAACATGTATAAGTCATGAAGAAAGCAATAGCAACATACTAAACGATCGGGTGCTAAGCTAATGGAATGGGTCATGTCAATCAGATCATTCTACTAATGATGTGACCTCGTTAATCAAATAACAACTCATTGTTCATGGTTAGGAAACATAACCATCTTTGATTAACGAGCTAGTCAAGTAGAGGCATACTAGTGACACTTTGTTTGTCTATGTATTCACACATGTAATATGTTTCCGGTAAATACAATTCTAGCATGAATAATAAACATTTATCATGATTATAAGGAAATAAATAATAACTTTATTATTGCCTCTAGGGCATATTTCCTTCAGTCTCCCACTTGCACTAGAGTCAATAATCTAGTTCACATCGTCATGTGATTTAACACCAATATTCATATCTGTATATGATTAACACCCATAGTTCACATCATCATGTGACCAACACCCAAAGGGTTTACTAGAGTCAATAATCTAGTTCACATCGCTATGTGATTGTCATCACCTAGTGTATCCCTTAGACATCATGATTCAACCTATCTATGTTGTTGGCCGTGTGTGTTCAAAACCGAATTCGATTTGATGGCATCGACTTGTCTTTTTTGTTTTCTGTACATCGAATGATCTTGTGGTCAATATATGAAATGTATCTTGTGGCTGTAGAAACTCAGTGGTGGAGTTAGATTGTTGGTTCTATCTTGTGAACGGTAGAATAGATATAATCATACTCGTTTTTTTAGAATTCAATGGTCTTTCGAGTATGGTTAAATTCTATACTAGTATGTTATTTTCATGTGTTCTTGATATTCTTATGAGTGTATGCTAGATATCTCTTAATTTGTGTGTCATGTGATTTATTAGATTTATTTTACTCTTGTTGAAATTAGTACAATTGTTGTATGTATTGTTTTGGCTCGATAATGTGTGTGACCACATATAATTATTTTTATGCATGTGTACTGTTTTTTTAGGAATTATTCCCATGTTTAGTGTTTTGTTTAGATTTTGTTTGAGTTACTAAATATAGTTTTGTGTGTTGTCTCGTGTTGATATCATTTTATGCGTCATGGTGTCCTTTCTTATGCATGCGTACAATATTTGGTGAACGTTCGCCATGTATATAATTTGTAAGATCATTCTAAGCTTTGCTTTGTTTATCGAATGATGAAATACTTCATACCTTGACTATTTAATTTTGTTTAGCATGGTGATATCTTAGATATGATTTACATATTCATTTCCGTCCATGTCGCATGTTCGTTTTATTGGTTTGAAATCATGGCATGCCTCTAATAGTTATTAGGCATCATTTGTAGGTGTTTTGCATAGTTTTCTTTATGCTAAATGTCAAATAAAATGCCTTGTTGATTGGAAATGAGTGCATTATAGTTTGTTGCGTAGAATATAATTCTCAAGTTGTTCCTCTTCTTTCTAGATGTTTGTTATCCATGATTTCATGGTTGGATGCTTTATGTCATTCATATTTGTATTGCTATATAGAATCACTCTGATGGAATAAAACTAGTTTATTGCATATTGATGATTATCATGTGTGTTTATTTATATTAGTTTATTGCCATGCCGTGTTAACAATTGCTTATAGTAGAATGAATGTTTGGTTGTATGCGTATCATGTACTATATCATTTCTAGTTTGCGTTGAATGACTACACATATGATTAGCCTTGATTTACATTATAGTAATTTGTTGATCTTGTACATTCTTTTATTGAGCAACTTCTTGGTTGATCAATACTATGCCATGTTGTTGGGATTGTATAAATAGATTGCATAACATGTGTGTAACAACCCGTGATTTCTATGATGCCTAGGTTGTCCAGTTATGTATTAGCAAGTCTAGGCTGTACTAGGTAAAAATACATGTCTTCATGTTATTCATGCTAGTATAGCACACTGCTTGATGTGATTGATGCCATGACCTAGATGTGTACTTGCTTAGTATGTTTTTTCCTTTTGCTTGTAAGTCACAACTAGCATGATAGTGTTGTGTGCTAATGCCATTCTTGATAGTCATGTTAGTTGATATCAACTAAGTTATGTCATAGTTATAAGTTGTATTCTACTGGTAGCATAGTTTGGCATCTTGCGTCATGATCATCCATGATTAGTGTTATATCTAGTCTACCTTACTATTACATTTTTGTATGCCTAGACTTCTTCATATCTACTTGTTGCATTGTTATATGTCTAGTTGTCACTCATGTAAGTGATTTTTCATGTCTTGTTTTATCTATGTAATATAGTTGAGTACTTAGTCTCTTGTGCGTTCTTATGGATGATCACTTTGATCTTATGGTAGCCTCAGGAGTGTTGGGTCTTGTTGCGATAGTTTAGCACGTGCTTAAGATAGTTTACCTTTCATGTTAGTTGAGTTGTATCTTCCTCATATGCTTAGTGTGCATAGTTTGATCTGTTATGTAAGCATGAAGTGGTAATCTTATTGCTAGTGGTTACTTGAGTATTAGTTGTTCTTTAGTAGTAAGACCATATTCTAGTTTAATATCTTATCATGATCACTCGTATGTGTCATGCTTGTGTTATGCTTATACATCTAGTGAATCTATACTCACATGTATTGTGTGAGATGTGTGTTATTATTAAGTTGTTTAATTAGTTTCTACTTTGGTTAGTATTGGTTTGTCTTCTTTTATAGAAATGTTTGCTAATAGTTTTTATGATTTATGTTTAGTCTTGATTGTTGTTAACCATTATAAGTATTTGGATTCATCCAAATAGTTATTCTTGGTTGATTGTTACTCTTAATCATATCATGCCTAGGATCGTTGTGCATCCATTTGTTCCATGTGTTGTATAGTTTCTTGTTAACTGTTTGACCATGAATTGGTTGATATAATGGAGTTGATCCTATTCCATTTTAATGTTGTTTTAGCGCTAGACCTAGATCATTTCAACTCATGTAGTTGAATGACGTTTGATTGCTTAACTAGTATGGTTCATAATGTTTGTTCCTTTGGAATTATTATATAGTTGATGCATATGTTTGTCTGCTATTGACCATTATAAATATTTAGGTTTTGTCTAAATATTTATTTGAGGTTAATTATCCTTTTGCCCTCAGTGGTGTCTCTGTGCTCAGTTTTGCCCTCAGATGCAAATTGTGGTCAGTTTTGCCCCTAGTCCATGCACAGCTACTATGACCAGGCCAAACGGTCATATTTGAGTCCATTCCGTCCGCCAACGTTAGTGGTTGTGGGTCCGGATCTTACACATGGGACTGCATGGACGTGGGTCCAGAGATGACATGTAGTCCCGTGCAACTAAATCCCCAAATCATTCGTAGCTCACTCTGCCCATCCACTTCCCCGCTGGCCGGCTGACCTGCGCCGCCGCCGCCACTTGCGTCGTGGCCAGCACCTGCCCCGCCACCAGCTGCACGCCTACTCCACCACTACCGTCCTGCGCCTACGCTCCACGGCTACCTGCGACGCCCGCCACCTTCCTGCGACGCCACGGGTGGGGCGCCCGCCACCTGCTCGACCCGTGGCGCAGCCTCCTTTCGTGCGCCCCGTCGGAGCGCTCAAAGGTGGGGGGATGCTGGAGCTATTGGAACTAAGAGGAAGAACCCTAGGGCGAAATGGAGAGCAGCGGCGACCCGGAGTATTTGGCGAGGCAGGCATCGGGCCGGAGATTCGCCGCGTCCACGACTGGGTTCCCGAGGGGTGAGTCCCGCCTCCTGTTTAGATTGAGCTTAGTTGTGCATTTGAACACTCGATTCGAGTAGGTTTGCCCAATTAGTGTGCTGATTGCGTCTTTGTTTTTCGCCGGTTAGGATGGAGTTGTGGTTTGCTTTCTTGATGCACATTAGAAGGGACCAGTACATGTTCGATGCAAAGGATCAGAAGAAATACCAAGGAGGTTTTGATTATTGGTTGCCAATGGCTAGTAATTGGAGTTTCAGACAATTTGGGGAGGTAATTTGTAGCCAATATCCTTGGGGTTTGCTTGATGAAGTGGTATACAAATACTATGATGGGGAAAAGAAATGGGTGACAGTTAGTAATGATGAAGAGCTAGCTACCATGTTTGTTAGGCATAAAGAGAAAGATAATTTTCATGTGAGGCTGCAAGTTGATGTGCTTGAGCAGGCATTTGGACCTAGGATGAGGGTGCACATCTTGGGGAGAACCAAGTCGTTGTAATGGCATCTCTAGCCAGAACAGTTCAGTTGGTGCACGGCGACGTGGTGGCTCGACAAGTGTGGGCAACAGCAGTAGGGTCCCCCTTGAAGTGGAGCCTGATGACTACAATTCTAGGGTTGATGAAGAGAAGTTATATTCTGATGTTATTCGGAATTTACGATGGGCACCTCGGGCTGATAACCAAGATGAGGCTCACAATGCAGTCTGTGTGGATGATGACGTGGTGGGTGAGGACGAAGACCTTGCAGCTGTTGAATGGGACCCTTTGAACCCTCATATGGAAGAAGGTACAGTTTTTGCATCCATGAATGAGTGTAGAAATGCACTTGTGACATACTGCATCAAGGTAGAACGTACATTCAAAGTTGACAAGAGCGATCAAGTATGTTACAGAGTGCACTGTTCGATTGAGGGTTGTCCATGGAGGCTGCTCGCATCTAAAATGCGAAATAGCACTAATGTTCAGGTCAAAGTGAACCCTGTTAAGCACACATGCCAGGAATCAACCCTTAGAAAGGATACAATCAGTAGAGCCAAGTCAAGATGGGTGGCAGAAGAAGTAAAGAAGTGGGTGAAAGAAAACCAGCAAGTGGGTCCAAAGGAATTGCAGAAGAACATCAAAGATAAATTCAAGATAGATTTACCATACATGAGGTTGTTCAATGGTAAACAACATGCTATGGATTCTATTTATGGTAACTGGCAGGAAAGTTTTCAATTGTTGTATTCATTCAAAGGTGAAGTGGAGAGGACAAGCCCATGTAGTATTGTAGATATTGATCACCACACCGTGGAGTACACATTCAGGGGAGTGACAAAGACCAAGGAATGCTTTAGGAGGGTTTTTGTCTGCTTTGAGGCTTGTCGTCGGGGTTTTTTGGCAGGTTGCAGGCCTTATTTGGCTATTGATGCCACTTTTCTCACAGGGAGGTTTAAAGGACAGTTAGTAGCAGCTTGTGCAGTTGATGCACACAGCTTTGTATTTCTAGTTGCCTACGGTGTGCTGGAGACAGAGTCTAAGGCGAGTTGGACTTGGTTTTTGCATAATCTGCGCCGAGCTATTGCACATCCCAATGGGTTGGTCATTCATATAGATGCCTGCAAAGGTTTAGAAGTGGCCGTGGACAATGTGTTCCCTAGAGTAGAGCATAGGGAATGCATGCGTCACCTTGCTGCAAATTTCATGAAGAAATTCAAAGGAAAGGTGTATACCGACAATTTATGGCCATCTTTGACTTGTAGTGTGAAGAAGCACAACTACCACTTGATGCAGTTATACATGAATCCCAAAGTGAAAGAATACTTGGAAACACACCACTCCAAGTTATGGGCAAGAAGCCAATTCAGTGAACTGAGCAAAGTTGACTATGTGCATAATAATTTAGCACAGTCTTTCAACTCAATGATCCGGAAACTAAAGGGTCATTATGTGGTGGATTTGCTGGACAGGATAAGGATAGAATACATGCAGAAATTTCATTATCGTGCAGGAATAGCCGAGTCAAAATTCATGGGCCACATTATCATCCCTGCCGTGATGAATGAACTGAAGCAGAAAACAACAGGCTTGGAAATGAACATGACTCTTTGCTCAGGTACCACAACATAGATATCATATTTGGATAAAGAGAAGAGGGAATGGAGATATCCAGTGGATTTAGAAGCTAGAACTTGCAGTTGTAGGCAATGGCAGATAACTGGGTTGCGATGCATTCATGTCTTGTTTTTCATCACTTCTCTCCAAGGTCCAGCAGGGAACATTCAGCAGTATGTGCATGATTACTACTCTGTTGCAAGGTTCAAAGCCACATATGCTTATGCCTTGCCTGCTATGGAGGGAAAACAACAATGGGACATGGTGGACCCTGGATTCAAGCTTTGCGCTCCAGTTCTGAAAAGAGCAGCAGGTAGACCAAGGAAGAGTCGAATCAGACCTCGCAGCGAAGGAGCTGACTTGGAGCGAGGAAGCGTAAGTGCACAAGATGTGGTGGGTCTGGTCATTTTGGTAAGTATTGTGATAACACAGTAGATCCAGCATTCGGAGAGAGTTTCGATGAAGGCTTTGATGAAAATGTTGGTCAGCAGCCGGTTGCCTCAACAGATGATGAAAATGATGGACAGCAGTCGGTTGCATCAGATGAGGATTTTGACGAGGTTCAAAATGATGATGGTCAACAGCCGCATGATTTTGACGATGATCCAAAATATCCTCCAAATAATGATTCAAGTGAGGCTCCAAATAATGATCCAAGTGAGGCTCCAAATAGTGATCATGGTGATCCAAGTGAGGCTCCAAATGATGATCATGGTGATCCAAGTGAGGCTCCAAATGATGATCCAAGTGAGGCTCCAAATGGTGACCAACCTTCTGTTGTTGTGAGTTCTGCTAGGTATGTAAATCTTGCAAGGGTCAAATACTACTGTACATTTATGGGTCACTTGACATGATCTCATTACCCTTTATGTTTTGCACAGTTCTGCGATAGGTTTGAAGAAGACGCACAAGGTACCGACAACCAAGAGGAGAAGAGAAGAAGCAATAAGCACAAGGTGCACGAGGAGCAAAGTGATGGCAAGAAGCTCAAGGAACAGACAGAAGCCCGAACGCTATATATGAATAATTATGAAACATTATGAATAATGTCGTATTTCTGTTGGACCTATGTTAGAACTATGTTTGACATGATGTTTAAATCTGTTGGATGATGTTTGAATGAGCACATGGTTTTTCCTTTTTTTTATTTTTTTTTATTTTGTTTTGCTCATTTGAATTCTGGTCAAACCTAACTTTGACCAAGATTTAAACAAGTCTAAAACATCAAAATGAAGAACTAAGCCTGGACCCTTCTTAGTCAATCCAAAATGAAGCTGTGGTGAGGTTTTTGAAATTTTCATGAAAAATGTGCTAAAATGAGGGGTCCAAAGGTAGGGTAAACGGCCTCATTTCTAAGGAAGGTTTTTTTCGGCCTTATCTAAATCAGCCAAATAACTTTCCTAAACATATATTCTATATATTCTATATATACAGACTATGTGCGCTGGTTTTTCCATTTTTTGATTTTTTTAAGTTTGTTTTGCTCATTTGAATTCTGGTCAAACTTAACTTTGACCAAGATTTAAACAAGTGTAAAACATCAAAATGAAAAACTAAGCCTGGATCTTTCTTAGTCACTCTAAAATGAAGTTGTGGTGAGTTTTTTGAAATTTTCATGTTTATTTCCCCAAAACACTTCTCTTCACTTCATACAAGAGAGTTTGAGATACTCGAGATATCATACAATATACATGAACTTATCGTTTAAATGTATGTAAACCTTGTTTATCAACTTAAATCGTTAGTATATGACATAAGAAGACTATGTGCGCAGGTTTTTTATTTTTCTGATTTTTATTTAATTTATTATGCTCATTTGAAATCTGGTCAAACATAGCTTTGGCTGCTCCAAACCCCTCCCAAACCCCACTAACCCTAGCGCTGAACCAGGACCGTTCATCTAACCCTAGCGTTGAACAAGGGCCGTCGATCTAACCCTTCTAGAAGGAATCTGCGGGGAGGAGGGGGGCGATCCGTGAGATGCAATTTGATTGGCTGGGAGATTCTTTTTTAAAAACAAATATCGAGCGCGCTGGATGGACCGTTGGGCCGTCTCGTTGTATGGTCCTGAGACCGCACTAATTAGCCCGTCTTGGCCTTTCCAGGCCTTGCATGCATGCATGGGAGGCGGCGACGTGCATAGGCTGCGACGTGGGTTTGCATGCGCGGGAGGCTGCGACGTGCATAGGCTGCGACGTGCATGCATGCGAGCGAGGCGAGCGAGGCATGCTAGGCTAGCGAGGTCAGCTAGGTGGTTCAGGTCAGTGAGTCAGATGCACCGTCCGGTCAAAGAGTTATGCAGTGATTCAAATGCATGCACGCGCCCCATGCATCGTTTTTGTGCAAAAATTTAAGAGTGCAAAGCATAATGGATACACACACACGCCCGGATACCCACACGCGTTCGGATTCACACACGCACAATTCTCATCCTTTCTATCTTCCTTTCCCACCCACAGGCCTATAAATGGGGTGCCTATCTTCCTCTCCCACCCATAAGCCAAATCCGATCCATTCTCTCCAACTTCAAACACCCAATCGACCGAGCCCTCCCCAAGCGAGACCATGCAGTTGAACGGGTCGACCTTCAGCCGTCCGCCTGTCGTGCCGGAGCTGCGCTACCCACCGGGCGTGCTCGTGGAGAGGGAGCTCCGTGTGTGAGCTATTTCAAGGTGGAGGGGTTTCGTCGAACTCACCGGCGCCTTCCTCAGAGCCGGCTATGCCCACCTCCCACGAGGCTCGCCGAGGATGTTCACCCTCAACGAGGTTCGTGACCACGGCGGCATCCTCCTACTGCTCACGGTCACCTTCACCAACCCATTTGACACGCGCGAGCTCCTCGGCCAAGTCTTTTGGTGCGGCTGCGAGGCCATCTTCTTCATTGTCTACAACATCTACACCAACTACGAGAGCATCTTCCCCACTCCAGCCGGGATGCACTCCCTTCCCTACTACGACGACGACGAGGAGGTGTGAAGATGAAGACGGTGTTGAAGGGGCGCGCGCGGCCAAAGTGGAAGGAGGAGGTCAAGATGAAGACTGTTTTTTATTTGTTGCTTTTCTATGTCGTGTCATGTCGTGTCATGTTTCGTCATGAGTCCGTGAACTATCTGTGAACTTATTATTGTAATGGTACTTGTGTTGCATCTTATCTAAGTTATTTATTAGGGTTTATTATGTGTGTTAAAAAATGTTCATGCCCAAACATATAATTTCTTCCCTAAACCAAGTCATGAAGCTCGAGAACTTGTGGTTTTCAGTAATGAAAATCGGAGGGGGTGAGAAGCCCTCCGTTTCATTCAAAAATTTATTCCCTTTAAATCCTAAACCAAGTGCCACTCTAACACTAAACCAAGTGCCACTCTAACCAAAATTTTAGTGCAAACATATGTTTTCAACATACGTTCTCAACCTTCCAACCCTCCAAAATTTCAGTGCAAAACAAAGGAAAACCACTCTGATGCGTGTGCAAACATTCACGGTCTCACTTTTTTTTTGACAAATTTCACAGTCTCACTATGTATACCTTCCTTCCCTACCCATGTCAAACTCTTGCCATCTGTCCTAGCGGTTACCAGCGCAGCCCTAAACACCACAAACCCACGCAGTCCTTCCCCATCCGCACCAATTTTTTGTGCATTTTCCACCCTTCATTTTTTAGACAAATTAGTTTTTACTCAATGTAATGCCCTTAAAAAATGTTCATTTATTTTGGCACTAGGTGTAAACCTCTACCAGAGCTGAGGCACATTTTCCATGACATTTTTGTCTTTGATTTAAATCACGATGTATTTGAATTGGATTACTTAAATTGCTATTAAATATTTAACAACTCCAAAAAATTTCTAACCTTAATTGTTTGGCTCTGGAATAATTCATTAGCTGCATTTCATTGATCAAAAGTTTCTGAATTCCTCATATCTTCTCCTTTTTTCAACATATTTAAATGTTGATCACTTCTTAATTTTTTTCAACATTTAAACAACTTTGACCAACATTTAAACTAGGTGAATTTCTCATACAATTTCAAGATTACAAATTCCTCCATAATTCATGCCTTTCCATACATTTTCAACATTACAACCAGTGCGATTACCATACCTACAAATGCCCAAAAGTATTTGCAAATGGGTATTGGTAGTGCTTGATCTTCAAGCTTCCTAACCTTCTTCAACATCCTAAGCTCAACAGCTAGCTCTCTGTCGGTGCGTGCTTCGCCCTCCATCTCTTCTTCCGGAGCTCGTGCTGCGGCCACTGCGGTTTGGGGAAGCATGCGCAACGATTCTTCATGCTCTTCTTGCAGTTCATTTATCAGAGTCTTGGCCAGAGCATCGACCCAAAGAAAGAAGCATGTCACCTGCATGAACACGGAACAAATCAACCCATTGCTCAAAGATCCCGACCACGAAAATGGTGCAATTGCCCTGATTCTTACCCCATTCTTGTTGCACACGTAGAAAGGGCGATTCTGGTTCCTCGGTGTGTGAGAAACCCTCCGATCAACGCTCTTCCGGCACCGCGGACAGACGAAGACAGGCATCTCCACACGTGCCCGGCTCTGCATCCGCGAGGTGGCGCGGGAGCTTGCGAAGACATGGAGCTCGAAGCCGAACGGGATCTCAACGCCGCCGCGCCCTCCACAGCTAGCTTCCCACTGCCGCGCCCTCCACAGCTAGCTTCCCATCACCGTCGTGCTCTCGCTCTCTCACCGTGGTCAGGGTCGTGCTCTCTGTTGCCATGGTCACCACCGTTGTCGCCCGCTTATATAGCACACCCGCAACGGCTCTATGCTCAACGGCTCTCTGCTGGGTCCCGCAAGCCACGCGTGCAACGGTCTGAATAAAATTGGCTGCCTCTGCCGCCTGGTCCCACCTGTAAGGGCCGAGTCAAAACATTGACCTGACGGAGACGCCAAAGTTCACAGAACAAGTCGGTGTGCACGAACTAGGGGCAAAACTGAGCACAATTTTTCATCTGAGGGCAAAATTGAGCAGATGGACACCACTGAGGGCAAAAGGATAATTAACCCATTTATTTGTGCTTAACTTTTACCTTCATCATGTCATGTTGTAATTTTGTGATTAAATGCATGGGATGGTTCCTTTTCATGTGTGTTGATGTCATTGTGTTTGTTATATAGTAGTTTCCTATATAGTTTGTCAAGATGTGTAGTGGGCATTACTAGTGTTTAGTAGCATAATTCGTATCAGAACATTAGTCTTGATCGCCGACCCTCCTTAGCTGTGTCAACCTAAACCATGTCGCTTTAGTGAATCCTCCCTTTTACATCCCAATCATTCTACCTCATTTCGCTTGATCAATACCTTGCTATACATCCACTCTTAAATTGTTTTGGATGTTATTTAGATTTATTTTTGCTTTGGTATTTATTTGATTTTCATTTGCTATTGTTACAACGAGTAGGGAGTGGCGACGATGTTGGACATGGACAGAACCAGGTTACCAAAGGACTCAACAACGAAGGCATGCCTCCTTCTTTGATCATACTTATCGTATGTTTACAAAATTGCATTGTGTTTTATGGTTACTTTATGCATGCTTTTTAATCTCGTAGCTAGCATGTCGATTGACACATTACCTTGATCTGCTTGTCGCCTATTCATTTAACACCTGAGTAGAATTATAGTATTCTGGTAGAGTAGAAATGCTTAGCCATGCTTATCACCCTATAGGTGCATTGTTGAATGATCTCTGAATCATTGACAGTTGAAACTTGTCGCTAAGCTAGGCCAGTTGGCCCTTGTTGACCTTCTCTATCCTCTTCTACTCTGGGTGAAACTTACCATCTGAATACTGGTGTGGGCGACAGCTGAATCAAGGATTGAAGGAGCGATTGGCTGCCCTTCATGAGTTGAAGGGGGTAATCAGTCGTTCGTGCCGCTTAAGGCCTAATAAGTCTTGGATTTGAAGATTGTGATAATAGTACAACCACATGCTATATGGGCACTGGCTTGGTCAAGTAAGCTAGCCAGCCTTAGGTGTCGATGTCGCCATATCGCAGATGGGATAGATGCCTTGCGAGGAGTATCCTCGGCACAGATGGGGGACCGGTTTGAGGACGTACTCTTAGTTCCGTGCGCCAGACCCGGTGGGCATGTCACATCTTTGGGGGATCTAGTCCAAAGACCTCGTCACAATCTCCCTGCCGGTATACCAAATGGTGTACTATACCATCGGCCACTGGTGGCATCAAGACGAGATTGTGTCGTGTGGGTAAAGTGTACGACCTCTGCAGAGTGTAAAACTATTCGAATAGTCGTGTCCACGGTCATGGACGACACATGAATCTTTCTTGACATATAGGACCTATCTTGCTTATTCCCTCTTTGCCCCTGTTCTTGAAACCTATGGAGGATGTGAGTTGATCAAGGATGCTCACTTTGATGAAATTTATTCTGGAGATAAACCATGTTTTCATCAAAAGCTACTTTTATTCAAATGCTATATTTTTGAAACAAAATTAGCTTTTATGCAAATGAGCCATACAACCTTCCGCTGAAGCCACATGTAGCTATTAGGTCCTTCCCCGTGGGAGGCATGTTGAGTACGTAATGTACTCATGGCAATACTTTTGTTGAACAACAGAGATCTACGAGGACGAAGGTGGTGCTACAACTACTATGGAGATCCATAGGAGTGAGGTCGCGTGGGCTACATCGACTACCTATGGTTGAGATGAAGTCGCTACGCAATGTACTTTTCGCTATTTTTTTGATTGTAATAAATGTCATGAGACATTTATCTATGTATGCCTTATGGCAAGATTTATTATAGTTGCAATACATTTACGTATTGTGCAATGATACCATTTCACTGTGTCGTCAGCTTGATCCTGGACTGACAAATATATACAGGAGGGTCTGGAAGTTAATTCCAGGTTCTCACACTTTCCTACATTTGAATGTGCTTACACTATATGGAGATATCTTGAGGAACGCTTTCCAAACTACTCTTTTAAAAATCTAGATGAGATTCTTCAAAAGTCCATAGCTTTTCATAAGATGAAACCTAGTGATACTAAATTTGATGATTGTCTATTTGAGCTTTGTGATCTCATGCGTGCCAAAGGGGGTGTTGGAGTAATTAGTAGCATCATTTCTCAAGTCATTATAATTCATAAAGATGCACATTGTCATGATCATAAATCTAATGAATCACCTTCTCTAGGTGATGATCAATCACAAGACGATGTTGAACATGGATATTATGATGAGGATGATGATAGTGACTTTGATCTTGATGAGTCAACGAGACACTTTGGTCTTATGGCTAACCTTCATGGTTACATGGCTGGAGGAAAGAAATGAGCCCTTGATAGTGGATGTACCGATCACATGTCTGGTGACAAGGATATGTTCCGAGAGCTTGCTGAAAGCAATGGTCCCCGAAAGTATGTCAATTTTGGTGATAGCTCAAAAGGTAAGGTGATTGACCTTGGTAAGGTGGCCATCTCACATGACAGCTCCATTCAAAATGTTATGCTCATTGAATCTCTTGGCTAAAATTTGCTTTCTGCATCTAGACTAGCCGATTTTGGTTTCAATGTCCTATTTACTGAAGTAGATTGCCAAGTGTTTCAAAGAGATAATCATAATATAGTCTTTACCGGTATACGTAGAGGTGATCTATACATTGTTTATTTCACTACAAAGGCTCAATCTAGAACTTGCTTAATCGCTTAATTTTCTAAAGGTTGGTTGTGGCATAGAAGGGTAGGTCACATGGGCATGCGAAATCTTGATAAGCTTATTAAAGGTGATCGTATCCTTGGAGTTAAGGATGATGTATTTGACAAGTATAGACTTTGCAGTGCTTGTCAAGCAGGAAAACAAGTTGGAGGAAGTCATCCCGTGAAGAACATCATGACCATGAGAAGACCACTCGAGCTACTTCATATGGATCTTTTTGGTCCCAATGCCTACAAGAGTCTCAGTGGTAGCTCGTTCGGATTGGTCATTGTTGATGATTTTTCCAGATTTACGTGGGTGTTCTTTCTTGATGATAAATCTTAGGTCCAAAAGATCTTCAAGAACTTCGCTAGGAAGGCCCAAAATCAATTTCAAGTGAAGATCAAGAAGGTTCGGAGTGACAACGGAACGGAGTTCAAGAACGCCAATGTGGATACCTTTCTTGACAAAGAAGGGATTTCACGTGAGTTCTTGTCTACGTACATAACTCAACAAAATGGAGTTGTTGAGAGGAAGAAACAGACACTCATTGAGATGGAAAGAACGATGCTTGATGAATACAAGATGCCAAGACATTTTTTGGGCAGAAGTGGTTGAGACTGCTTGTCATGCAACAAATTGACTATATCTTCACAAGATTCTTGGCAAGACAGCATACAAGCTTCTCACCGGTAACAAACCCCAAGTTGGATACTTTCGAGTATTTGGCTCAAAATGTTACATTCTTGATAAGCATCATTGTTCAAAATTTGCCCCTAAATCTCATGAAGGTTTTCTACTCGGTTACGGCTTAAACTCTCACACTTGCCATGTCTACAACAATTTCACCCGAAAGGTTAAATAGATGGTAGTGTGAAGTTTGATGAATCTAATGGCTCGCAAGTAGAGCAACTGTCGATTGATGTAGGAGACAAAGATCCCCCAGAAGCAATTCAAGACTTGTCTATTGGCAAGATTCGGCCAACGAAGGTGAAGGAGAGTACCTCGTCCATTCAAGTGGAAGCCTCAACTTCACACCAAGGTGAACCACAAGTTGGATTGGAGGCATCCACAAGTGGAACACATCAAGATGAAGGAAACAAGGGTGTACAATAGGATGGACCTCATCGACCTCCCTCTCCATCTCCACAAGAGAACAACAACGCCAACAACAATGAAGAAAGACAAGAGGAAGAACAAGACAATGAAGAGGATGTTCCACACCGACCCAAACAAAATCTCTCACGAGTTCGTGCAAGAGTCTCAAGAGATCATCCCGTCGAACAAATCTTCGATGATATTCAAACTGGGAGAATTACTCACTCTAAAACTCATTTGGCTAACTTCTGTGAACAATACTCATTTATTTCTAATATTGAACCTCTGAAGGTTGAAGAAGCTCTTGATGATCCGGATTGGGTGAATGCTATGCATGAAGAGCTACACAATTTTGAGAGGAACCAAGTATGGACGTTGGTTGAAAATCTCGGTGAGAAGCACAATGTCATTGGAACCAAATGGGTGTTTCGGAATAAGCAAGATGAAGATGGACACGTTGTACGCAACAAGGATCATCTCGTCGCTCAAGGCTACAGTCAAGTCAAAGGTATGGACCATGGTGAGACATATGCCACCGTTGCTAGACTTGAGTCCATACACATATTACTTTCTTATGCCAATCATCATGACAGTACTTTATATCAAATGGACATAAAAAGTGCTTTTCTAAATGGTGAAATTTAGGAGGAAGTTTATGTTAAACAATCTCCCGGCTTTGTTAATCCCAAGAAACCCAATCATGTTTACAAACTTCACAAAGCTCTTTATGGTCTTAAACAAGCTCCTAGAGCATGGTATAAATGCTTGACTAAGTTTCTAATTGAAAAAGGCTTTGAGATTGGGAAAATTGATTCTACACTTTTTACAAAAAGGGTTAATGGTGAATTATTTGTGTGCCAAATTTATGTGGATGATATCATATTTTGTTCAACTAACCCTCATTTTAGTGAAAAGTTCGGAAGGCTAATATCGGAGAAGTTTGAGATGTCTATGATGAGTGAACTCAAATTCTTTCTTGGTTTGCAAATCAAGTAAACTAAGAAGGGTACCTTTGTTTCCCCAACAAAGTATACCAAGGACTTATTCAAGAAGTTCAACATGCAAGAAAGCAAAGGTATGAAAACACCCATGCCTACTAGTGGACATCTTGACTTGACTAAGGATGACAAACCGATTGACCAGTAGGTTTACCGCTCTATGATTGGTTCATTGTTATACCTATGTGCCTCGCGTCCTGATATTATGCTAAGTGTGTGCATGTGTGCACGATATCAAGCGTCCCCTAAAGAATGTCACCTTAAGGTTGTGAAAAGGATAGTGAGATACTTAATTCATACACCAAACTTTGGCATTTGGTATCCTAAGAGGTCTTCTTTTGATCTTGTTGGCTACTCCGACTCGGACTATGCTGGAGACAAGGTTGATAGAAAATCCACTTCGGGTACTTGTTAATTTCTTGGTAGATCTCTTGTATCTTGTGTTGGAAATATGCCCTAGAGGCAATAATAAATTAGTTATTATTATATTTCCTTGTTCATGATAATCGTTTATTATCCATGCTATAATTGTATTGATAGGAAACTCAGATACATGTGTGGGTACATAGACAACACCATGTCCCTAGTAAGCCTCTAGTTAACTAGCTCGTTGATCAATAGATGGTTACGGTTTCCTGACCATGGACATTGGATGTCGTTGATAACGGGATCACATCATTAGCAGAATCATGTGATGGACAAGACCCAATCCTAAGCCTAGCACAAAGATCGTAGTTCATATGCTAAAGCTTTTCTAATGTCAAGTATGTTTTCCTTAGACCATGAGATTGTGCAACTCCCGGATACCGTAGGAATGCTTTGGGTGTACCAAACGTCACAACGTAACTGGGTGGCTATAAAGGTGCACTACAGGTATCTCCGAAAGTGTCTATTGGGTTGGCACAAATCGAGACTGGGATTTGTCACTCCGTGTAAACGGAGAGGTATCTCTGGGCCCACTCGGTAGGACATCATCATAATGTGCACAATGTGACCAAGGGGTTGATCACGGGATGATGTGTTATGGAACGAGTAAAGAGACTTGCTGGTAACGAGATTGAACAAGGTATCGGGATACCGACGATCGAATCTCGGGCAAGTACAATACCGCTAGACAAAGGGAATTGTATACGGGATCGATTGAGTCCTTGACATCGTGGTTCATCCGATGAGATCATCGTGGAACATGTGGGAGCCAACATAGGTATCCAGATCCCGATGTTGGTTATTGACCGGAGAACGTCTCGATCATGTCTGCATGGTTCCCGAACCCGTAGGGTCTACACACTTAAGGTTCGATGACGCTAGGGTTATAAAGGAAGTTTGTATGTGGTTACCGAATGTTGTTCGGAGTCCCGGATGAGATCCCGGATGTCACGAGGAGTTCTGTAATGGTCCGGAGGTAAAGATTTATATATGGGAAGTCCTATTTTGGTCACCAGAAAAGTTTTGGGTTTTTTCGGTAATGTACCGGGACCACCGGGAGGGTCTCGGGGGTCCACCAAGTAGGGCCACCAACCCCAGAGGGCTGCATGGGCCAAGTGTGGGAGGGGACCAGCCCCAGGTGGGCTGGTGCGCCCCCCACAAGGGGCCCAAGGCGCAGGGAAGAGTGGGAGGGGGCAAACCCTAGGGCAGATGGGCCCTAAGGCCCACCCTGGGTGCGCCTCCCCCCTCTCCCCTTCTGGCCGTCACCCAGATTGCATATGGGGGCTGCCGCCACCCCTGGGGAGGGAACCCTAGAGGGGGCGCAGCCCCCTCCCCTTCCCCTATAAATACATGAGGTCTGGGGCAGCCCAACACAGATGAGTTTTCTCCCTCTTGGCGCAGCCCTACCTCTCTCCCTTCTCCTCTCCCGTGGTGCTTGGCGAAGCCCTGCTAGATTGCCATGCTCCTCCACCACCACCACACCGTTGTGCTGCTGCTGGACGGAGTCTTCCTCAACCTCTCCCTCTCTCCTTGCTGGATCAAGGTGTGGGAGACGTCACCGGGCTGTACGTGTGTTGAACGCGGAGGTGCCGTCCGTTCGGCACTAGGATCTCCGGTGATTTGGATCACGACGAGTACGACTCCTTCAACCCCGTTCTCTTGAATGCTTCCGCTTAGCGATCTACCAGGGTATGTAGATGCACTCTCCTTCCCCTCGTTGCTGGTTTCTCCATAGATAGATCTTGGTGACACGTAGGGAAATTTTGAATTTCTGCTACATTCCCCAACAGTGGCATCATGAGCTAGGTCTATTGCGTAGATTCTTTGCACGAGTAGAACACAAAGTAGTTGTGGGCGTTGATTTTATTCAATATGCTTACCGTTACTAGTCCAATCTTGTTTCGACGGTATTGTGGGATGAAGCGGCCCGGACCGACCTTACACGTACTCTTACGTGAGATAAGTTCCACCGACTGACATGCACTTGGTGCATAAGGTGGCTAGCGGGTGCCAGTCTCTCCCACTTTAGTCGGAACGGATTCGATGAAAAGGGTCCTTATGAAGGGTAAATAGCAATTGGCATATCACGTTGTGGTCTTGCGTAGGTAAGAAACGTTCTTGCTAGAAACCCATAGCAGCCACGTAAAACATGCAAACAACAATTAGAGGACGTCTAACTTGTTTTTGCAGGGTATGCTATGTGATGTGATATGGCCAAGAAGAATGTGATGAATATATGTGATGTATGAGATTGATCATGTTCTTGTAATAGGAATCACGACTTGCATGTCGATGAGTATGACAACCGGCAGGAGCCATAGGAGTTGTCTTTATTTATTGTATGACCTGCGTGTCATTATACAACGCCATGTAATTACTTTACTTTATTGCTAACCGGTAGCCATAGTATTAGAAGTAATAGTTGGCGAGACAACTTCATGAAGACACGATGATGGAGATCATGATGATGGAGATCATGGTTTCATGCCGGTGACGATGATGATCATGGATCCCCGAAGATGGAGATCAAAAAGGAGCAAAATGATATTGGCCATATCATGTCACTATTTGATTGCATGTGATGTTTATCATGTTTATGCATCTTATTTGCTTAGAACGACGGTAGTAAATAAGATGATCCCTCGTTAAAATTTCAAGAAAGTGTTCCCCCTAACTCTGCATCGTTGCGAAAGTTCGTCGTTTCGAAGCACCACGTGATGATCGGGTGTGATAGATTCTTACGTTCACATACAACGGGTGTAAGCCAGATTTACACACGCGAAACACTTAGGTTAACTTGACGAGCCAAGCATGTACAGACATGGCCTCGGAACACAAGAGACCAAAAGGTCGAGCATGAGTCGTATAGTAGATACGATCAACATGAAGATGTTCACCGATGATGACTAGTCCGTCTCACGTGATGATCGGACACACCCTAGTTGACTCGGATCATGTAATCACTTAGATGACTAGAGGGATGTCTATCTGAGTGGGAGTTCATGAGATGAACTTAATTATCCTGAACATAGTCAAAAGATCTTTGCAAATTATGTCGTAAGCTCGCGCTTTAGTTCCACTGTTTAGATATGTTCCTAGAGAAAATATAGTTGAAAGTTGACAGTAGCGATTATGCGGACAGTAGAAAGCTTATGTCCTTAATGCACCGCTTAGTGTGCTGAACCCCAATCGTCGTCTGTGGATGTTGAGAACATCGGACATACACATTTTGATAACTATGTGATAGTTCAGTTAAATGGTTTAGAGTTGAGGCACCAAAGACGTTTTTCGAAACGTTGCGGAACATATGAGATGTTTCGAGGGCTGAAATTGGGATTTCAGGCTCGTGCCCACGTCAAGAGGTATAAGACCTCCGACGATTTTCTTAGCCTGCAAACTAAGGGAGAAAAGCTCAATCGTTGAGCTTGTGCTCAGATTGTCTGAGTGCAACAATCACTTGAATCAAGTGGGAGTTGATCTTCCAGATGAGATAGTGATGTTTCTCCAAAGTCATTGCCACCAAGCTGCTAGAGCTTCGTGATGAACTATAACATGTCAGGGATAGATATGATGATCCTTGAGGTATTCACGATGTTTGACACCGCGAAAGTAGAAATTAAGAAGGAGCATCAATTGTTGATGGTTGGTGAAACCACTAGTTTCAAGAAGGGCAAGGGCAAGAAGGGACACTTCATGAAACGGCAAATCTGTTGCTGCTCCAGTGAAGAAATCCAAGGTTGAACCCAAACCCGAGACTAAGTGCTTCTGTAATAAGGGGAACAACCACTGGAGCAGAATTACCCTAGATACTTGGTAGATAAGAAGGCTGGCAAGGTCGATAGAAGTATATTGGATATACATTATGTTAATGTGTACTTTGCTAGTACTCCTAGTAGCACCAGGGTATTAGATACCGGTTCGGTTGCTAAGTGTTAGTAACTCGAAATAAAAGCTACGGAATAAACGGAGACTAGCTAAAGGTGAGCTGACGATATGTGTTGGAAGTGTTTCCAAGGTTGATGTGATCAAGCATCGCACGCTCCCTCTACCATCGAGATTGGTGTTAAACCTAAATAATTGTTATTTGGTGTTTGCGTTGAGCATAGACATGATTGGATTATGTCTATCGCAAAAAGATTATTCATTTAAGAAGAATAATGGTTACTTTGTTTATTTGAATAATACCTTCAATGGTCTTGCACCTAAAATGAATGGTTTATTGAATCTCGATCGTAGTGATACACATTTTCATGCCAAAAGATATAAGATAGTAATGATAGTACCACTTACTTGTGGCACTGCCGTGTAAGTCATAATGGTGTAAAACGCATGAAGAAGCTCCATGTTGATGGATCTTTGGACTCACTCGTTTTTGAAAAGTTTGAGACATGCAAACCATGTCTATTGGTGTATACGCATGAAGAAACTCCATGCAGATGGATTGTTTGGACTCACTTGATTTTGAATCACTTGAGATATGCAAATCATACCACATAGGCAAGATGACTGAAAAGCCTCGTTTTCAGTAAGATGGAACAAGATAGCAACTTGTTGGAAGTAACACATTTTGATGTGTGCAGTCCAATGAGTGCTGAGGCATGCAGTGAATATCGTTATGTTCTTACTTCACAGATGATGTTGAGTATATTTACTTGATGAAACACAAGTCTGAATTATTGAATGGTTCAAGTAATTTCAGAGTAAAGTTGAAGATCATTGTGACAAGAGGATAAAATGTCTATGATATGATCATAGAGATGAGTATCTGAGTTACGAGCTTTGGCACGCAATTAAGACATTGTGGAAATTGTTGCACAATTAATACCACCTGGAACACCATAGTGTGATGGTGTGTCCGAAACTCATAGTTGCACCCTATTGGATCTGGTGCGTACCATGATGTCTCTTATCGAATTACCACTATCGTTCATGGGTTAGGCATTAGAGACAACCGCACTCACTTTAATAGGGCACCACGTAATTCCGTTGAGATGACACCGTTTGAACTATGGTTTGGAGAAACCTAAGTTGTCGTTTCTTAAAAGCTTGGGGTTATGACGCTTATGTGAAAAAGTTTCATCGTGATAAGCTCGAACCCAAAACGGATAAATACATCTTCATAGGATACCCAAAATGGTTGGGTATACCTCCTATCTCAGACCGGAAGCAAAAGTAATTGTTTCTAGAAACGGATCCTTTCTCGAGGAAAAGTTTTCTCTCAAAAGAATTGAGTGGGAGGATGGTGGAGACTTGATGAGGTTATTGAACCGTAACTTCAACTAGTGTGTAGCAGGGCACAGGAAGTTGTTCCTATGGCACCTACACCAATTGAAGTAGAAGCTTATGATAGTGATCATGAAACTTCGGATCAAGTCACTACCAAACCTCGTAGGTCGACGAGGATGCGTACTGCTTCAGAGTAATACGTGATCCTGTCTTGGAGGTCATGTTGCTAGACAACAATGAACCTACGAGCTATGGAGAAGCAATGGTGGGCCCATATTCCAACAAATGGTTAGAAGCCATAAAATCCGAGAGAGGATCCATGACTTTGGAAGAAATACTTGATGGTCATAAGGCCGTTGGGTAAAGATGGATTTTAAAAAGAAGACAGACAATGATGGTAAGTATCACCATTAAGAAGGCTCGACTTGTCGTTAAAGATGTTTTCCGACAAGTTCAAGGAGTTGACTGCGATGAGGCTTTCTCATTCGTAGCGATGCTAAGAGTCTGTTGGAAATGGATTAGCAGTTACTGCATTATTTATGAAATCTTGCAGATAGAATGTCAAAACATTGTTTCCTCGACAGTTTTCTTGAGGAAAGGTTGTATGTGATACAACCAGAAGGTTTTAACAATCCTGAAAGACGCTAACAAGTATGCAAAGCTCCAGCAATCCTTCTAAGGACTGGAGTAAGCATCTCGGAGCTGGAATGTATGCTTTGATGAGATGATCAAAGATTTTGGGTCTATACAAAAGTTTATGAGAAACTTGTATTTCCAAAGAAGTGAGTGGGAGCACTATAGAATTTCTGATAAGTATATGTTGTTGACATATTGTTGATCAGAAATGATGTAGAATTTCTAGAAAGCATATAGGTTTATTTGAAGAGTGTTTTTCAATGGAAAACCTGGATTAGGCTACTTGAACAATATGCATCAAGATCTATGAGATAGATCAAAATTCCTAATAGTACTTTCAAATGAGCACATACCTAGACATGATCTTGAAGGTGTTCAAGATGGATCAGTCAAAGAAAGAGTTCTTGCTTGAGTTGTAAAGTATGAAGTTTAAAGCTCAACCACGGCGGAAGAGAGACAAAGGACGAAGGTCGTCCCCTATGTTTCAGACGTAGGCTCTATAGTATGCTATGATGTGTACCGCATCGGAAGTGTGCCTTGCCATGAGCCAGTCAAGGGGTACAAGAATGATCCAGGAATGGATCATTGGACAGCGGTCAAAATTGTCCTTGGAGTAAATAAGGACATGTTTCTCGATTATGGAGGTGATAAAGAGTTCAGCGTAAAGGGTTACGTCGATGCAAGCTTTAACACCTATCCGAATGACTCTGAGTAGCAAACCGGATACGTATAGTGGAGCAACCATTTGGAATAGCTCCAAGTGGAGCGCGGAAGCAGCATTTACAATATGACATAGAGAATTTGCAAAATACATACGGATCTGAATGTTGCAGACCCGTTGACTAAAACTTCTCTCACAAGCAAAACATGTTCAAACCCGAGAACTCATTGAGACTTAATCACATGGTGATGTGAACTAGTTTAGACACTAGTAAACTCTATGGATGTTGGTCACATGGCGATGTGACCTATCAGTGTTAATCACATGGCGATGTGAACTAGATTATTGACTCTGGTGCAAGTGGGAGACTATTGGAAATATGCCCTAGAGGTGATAATAAATTAGTTATTATTATATTTCCTTGTTCATGATAATCGTTTATTATCCATGCTATAATTGTATTGATAGGAAACTCAGATACATGTGTGGGTACATAGACAACACCATGTCCCTAGTAAGCCTCTAGTTAACTAGCTCGTTGATCAATAGATGGTTACGGTTTCCTGACCATGGACATTGGATGTCGTTGATAACGGGATCACATCATTAGCAGAATGATGTGATGGACAAGACCCAATCCTAAGCCTAGCACAAAGATCGTAGTTCGTATGCTAAAGCTTTTCTAATGTCAAGTATCTTTTCCTTAGACCATGAGATTGTGCAACTCCCGGATACTGTAGGAATGCTTTGGGTGTACCAAACATCACAACATAACTGGGTGGCTATAAAGGTGCACTACAGGTATCTCCCAAAAGTGTCTGTTGGGTTGGCACGAATCGAGACTGGGATTTGTCACTCCGTGTAAACGGAGAGGTATCTCTGGGCCCACTTGGTAGGACATCATCATAATGTGCACAATGTGACCAAGGGGTTGATCACGGGATGATGTGTTATGGAACAAGTAAAGAGACTTGCTGGTAACGAGATTAAACAAGGTATCGGGATACCGACGATCGAATCTCGGGCAAGTACAATACCGCTAGACAAAGGGAATTGTATACAGGATCGATTGAGTCCTTGACATTGTGGTTCATCCGATGAGATCATCATGGAACATGTGGGAGCCAACATGCGTATCCAGATCCCGTTGTTGGTTATTGACCGGAGAACGTCTCGGTCATGTCTGCATGGTTCCCGAACCCGTAGGGTCTACACACTTAAGGTTCGATGATGCTAGGGTTATAAAGGAAGTTTGTATGTGGTTACCGAATGTTGTTCGGAGTGCCGGATGAGATCCCGGACGTCACGAGGAGTTCCGGAATGGTCCGGAGGTAAAGATTTATATATGGGAAGTCCTATTTTGGTCACCGGAAAAGTTTCGAGTTTTTTCGGTAACATACCGAGACCACCGGGAGGGTCTCGGGGGTCCACCAAGTGGGGCCACCAACCCCGGAGGGCTGCATGGGCCAAGTGTGGGAGGGGACCAGCCCCAGGTGGGCTGGTGCGCCCCCCACAAGGGGCCCAAGGCGCAGGGAAGAGTGGGAGGGGGCAAACCCTAGGGCAGATGGGCCCTAAGGCCCACCCTGGGTGCGCCTCCCCCCTCTCCCCTTGTGGCCGCCACCCAGATTGCATCTGGGGGCTGCCGCCACCCCTGGGGAGGGAACCCTAGAGGGGGCGCAGCCCCCTCCCCTTCCCCTATAAATACATGAGGTCTGGGGCTGCCCAACACAGATGAGTTTTCTCCCTCTTGGCGCAGCCCTACCTCTCTCCCTTCTCCTCTCCCGCGGTGCTTGGCGAAGCCCTGCTGGATTGCCACGCTCCTCCACCACCACCACGCCATTGTGCTTCTGCTGGACGGAGTCTTCCTCAACCTCTCCCTCTCTCCTTGCTGGATCAAGGCGTGGGAGACGTCACCGGGCTGTACGTGTGTTGAACGCGGAGGTGCCGTCCGTTCGGCACTAGGATCTCCGGTGATTTGGATCACGACAAGTACGACTCCTTCAACCCCGTTCTCTTGAACGCTTCCGCTTAGCGATCTACAAGGGTATGTAGATGCACTCTCCTTCCCCTCGTTGCTAGTTTCTCCATAGATAGATCTTGGTGACACGTAGGAAAATTTTGAATTTCTGCTACGTTCCTCAACATCTTGGTCCTCCAAGAAACAAAACTCGGTATCCTTATCCACTGCCGGAGCGGAATACATTGTCATCGGATCATGTTGTGCTCAATTACTTTGGATCACCCAAACCCTTAAAGATTATGGGATACATGTGAGACATGTTCCACTGCTTTGTGACAATGAAAGTGCAATTAAGATTGCTCATAATCCTGTGCAACATTCTCGGACTAAGCATATTGAAGTTCGTCATCATTTCATTCGAGTTCATGTTGCTAAAGGAGACATCGATATTAAGCATGTTCGTACCGATAAGCAATTGGTGGATATATTCACCAAACCGCTTGTTGAGAAAGTGTTTTGATGTTTGAGAGGTGAACTGAACATCATTGATGCCTCAAACTTGGAGTAGGAACTCCATCTAGATGCATGCAAGGCATGAGCCTTTCTATGACTAATCCTTGATATTTCTCTTAAGATGATGATCATATATCTTGGGACTATACTTGTACCCTTGCATGTTATCTAACCCTTGTAGGTACTTGGATGAGTCCAAATCCATGAGACTGAAAGCCACACATATCTTAAGCAATCTCTACATCACCAAGTCTCTAGTATATACAAGGAAGGATGACCTCACTCATCACATCCTTTGACAATTCCCATATATCAAATTTCATTTTGGTATCAAGTTACATGTTTTCATTTTTTGGATACACAAGTGCTCTTCCTTGCAAGACTAACCCATGTAGGAAGATGAACTCAAACTTCTAGTGGTGCTCTCTACTTTTGGTGGACTACATCAACCTTGAGCATCCAACACAAGTTCAACTACATGACCAAGATCAACACAACCCAAGGTATGCTATTCCATCTTAGAGAAGCTTTGACCCTAGTCATGAGTTAAAGCAACTCAACAAGATGTGAATACATCAAAGTGCTTAAAAAAATGGTAACCCCATTTTGAGCTTAAACGATGAGTATGACCTATGATCAAGTGACTTCACTTGACTCCTAAGTCAATATACTCTAACATAGGTGACTTTGTCGCCGACCCCTTCTAGATGCACTTCTCTAGTGTTTCTTTGTTCCTTTTTTTCCTTGTTTCTGTCTTTTTATTTCCTTTATTAAAAAAACTTCATCTAGATCTCTTTTCTTTTATGTGTTTCCTTATCTAATTCATTGCAAATCTTTTCATAGATTCCTTGCAAATCCTTAAGTGATTTTATTTGCCAAGTGAGCTGAGTTCACAAAATGTTTTACTCTGTGTTGAACTCGGTCTCTCTGATTTAAACCTGTCGGCCTAACCAAAACACAAGGTATCCTTGTGAATAGATCATTGGTCCAACTGACATGGTCTAACTCGGTTACATCGATCAGGGTCTTCTACGGCTCCGCCAACTCGGTGTCACCGATGAAAACGGATCGACGTTACTACTACTGAGAAAACTTTTGCCATTGCTTTTTGCACATCTCTTCTAGCTCCACTCAATGATTCTTATTCTCTACCCGCATCATAGTCTACATGCTGCTTTGAAGTGTGTCTAAAGGACCAAACCTATTTGATTCATACTCCAAAAGTTCCCTTCTTGGAAATTGATGTCAAAGGGGGGGAGAGAACACACCAAAGCTTATCACATGGGAGAGAAAGCACATCTTAGCTTCCCCAGATGCTTGTTGTCAATAGAGTAGAGAAGCCACATGTCTTCAAGAGGGGAAAGACATGTTAATACTTGACTGATTGTACCATTTCTTGTTGTAATGGTTCTTGCTCTGATTTTCTCTTACCCTACCTTCCCCCATTATCCAATATCAGATTCAGGGGGAGAAAAGGTTCAAATCTAAGGGAAGAAAATCTTTGGAATTCATTTCATATCTTTAATCTTTGGGGAGATGTCCATATCCAAATGGAGTACTAAGTACTCACTCATTACATGTCATCCCAGTCTTGGTACTCTTGTGGTTTCCTAAACGTGCTTTATTTAGAGTGTTCTTGTGTTATCTTATCTAACCTTGTTTTCTCAAGCTCATCTCTTCCAAAGGCATCTCAAGACCACAAGGTAAATATATGCATCACACTCATGTGCATGATGATCTCTTGCTGCTGCACATATTGTTTGCAAGAAGAATTCATGAACATGTAGGTATACCTATTCTATCTATATCATTTGCTCTGATGCATATAGCCAAGATACATGTAACTCATTGCTTGCTCTGACATGCTTATGCATTCACATGTTCTTACATTCCATCTTTACATGTTTGCATACATGTAGGGGAGCCTATGCATGTTACAGATCCTTCCAAAGCTTTACCTGTTGCTATTCATATCTTTATATAAAGCTTCGATGTATGTTGTCATCAATTACCAAAAGGGGGGAGATTGAAAGCACAAGTGCTCCCTGGGTGATTTTGGTAATCAATGACAACATATCTCTTGTTGGACTAATATTTTTATCAAGTGCATTTCATATGTGTTCAACAATGGAGTGGCAAGGACAAGAGGATGTGGAACTCCTTCAAAATGCTAAGGACAAAGATTGGCAAAGGCCCAATACTCTTCATTTTCATTTTAGTGATCCAAGATCACATTGAGTCCATAGGAAAGCCAATACTATTAAAAGGGGATGAGGTGTTGCTTAATGGCCTACTTGCTCAAAGTGCTTAGTGATATTGCTCCAAAACCCTCAACCACTTTCTCATTTCCACATATGTCAAAAACCTAGAATCAAACTCGGCCCCACCAATTTGATTTATCTGGCACCACCGAGTTCATTTGACATAGCCACTGCCAGAAACCCTAATCAATTCGGTCACACCGATATGGATCTCGGTCTCACCGAGATGGCCTTGCAAACTCTCTGTTGTCTGTTGCAATTATTTTGTGTGCAATCAGACACCTCAAGTTTGCCTGACCAACTCTCTGTTTGATCATTGCTAAAATTGGTCTCACTGAGTTCATGCGATCGGTCTCACCGAGATGAGGTTTTGCCCTAGCCCTAGCACATTGGTCCCATTAGGTCCCACCAAGATTCCTAACGTTCACATTTTGAACTAAATCGGTCTCACCGAGTTCTTCTATTCGGTCTGACAGAGTTGGGTAAAAAGTGTGTAACGGTTGGATTTTGTCTGGAGGCTATATATACCCCTCCACCCCCTTCTCCATTTGAGAGAGAGCCATCAGAACGTGCCTACACTTCCACTACTCATTTTCTGAGAGAGAACCACCTACTCATGTGTTGAGACCAAGACATTCCAATCCAACCACAAGAATCCTGATCTCTAGCCTTCCCCAAGTTGCTTTCCACTCAAATCATCTTTCCACCATAGCCAAATATATGAGAGAGAGTTGAGTGTTGGGGAGACTATCATTTGAAGCACAAGAGCAAGGAGTTCATCATCAACACACTATCTATTACCTTTTGGAGAGTGGTGTCTCCTAGATTGGTTTGGTGTCACTTGGGAGCCTCCGTCAAGATTGTGGAGTTGAACCAAGGAGTTTGTAAGGGCAAGGAGATCGCCTACTTCGTGAAGATCTACCCAAGTGAGGAAAGTCCTTCGTGGGCGATGGCCATGGTGGGATAGACAAGGTTGCTTCTTCGTGGACCCTTCGTGGGTGGATCCCTCCATGGACTCGCGCAACCGTTACCCTTTGTGGGTTGAAGTCTCCGTCAACGTGGATGTACGATAGCACCACCTATCGGAACCATGCCAAAAATCTCTGAGTCTTCATTGTCTTTGCACAATCCAATCCCATCCCTTTACTTTCTTGCAACTAGCATGCTTTACTCTTTCCGCTGCTTGTACTCTTGCCATGCTTGCTTGAAGTGTGTTGGGAATGTTTCAAATTGTGCTAATTTTCAACCTCAACTTGAAGAACTTAAAAACTGCTACTTTTGCTTATTGAGGGTCTAATCACCCCCCCCTCTAGACACCTCTTCTCGATACTTTCACCGCGCTGCCCGGTGAGCCCTATGCCCTCTCAGCCGTTTGATCTCGCACAGACCCACGAGATTAGATCGTTTAAATTGCCAAACTATCTTTTTAAGTTTCGCTCCCTCGGCGTTTAGAGCTAGCAGACACTTTCTAGCCAATAGGAATGCGCCACTTTTCATCACCCTATCCGAAACTATATCAAGAACAATTTGTTAATTAAAGTGAAAATGCACTTTTGCATAAAAGCCCCAAAAACTTGAATCCATCATAACTAATTACCCAGAGCTCCTAATTGAATGATTCTTTTTGCAAATGAAAGCTTATGAGATGTAGTTTCGGAATAATTTAAGTAAAACCAAATTTGAAATTTGAAAATTTTGAACTTGAAATAGAATGGTATAAATTTCAATTTGGTCATAATTTTTAATCTATAAATCCAATTTAGGTGAATCTTTTTGCAAAATGATCTCCATGAAACTACTTTCACCTTGTCCGGAAACACTTCACATATAATATGAAATTTAAATTCAAAAAGAACAAATTCAAACTCAATTAGGGCCTAACTTGAAATGTATAAATCCAATTTAATTAATTCTTCTTGCAAAATGAAACTAATGAAATGTAGCTTCTGTCTAGAGCACATAGACCAAATTTGATTAATTTTAAAATACATTTCAAACAGAATACAAAAGAAGCTAGAATCCAAGTAGGAAGTAAAGCTAGCTAAGTTTAATATTTAAATAAAAATTGTTGAATTAAATAATTATGATGCAAGTGAGTTCAGAATAACAAATTGAACTTTAATGAATAGTTATTGGATTGTCATTGACTTTAATGAATTCAAATAATAGCAGGACTAATTCAAACACAGTATGATTCAAGACCCTAAACCCTAGGTCCAAATCAAATAAAACTTGTGCAACATGACCAAGCCAACTAAGTGGTATATAGAGCCTCTACACAAAATCTAACTGTTACACACAATTTACCAAACTCGGTGGGACCGAATCAGAAAACTCGGTCGGACCGATTTAGTTCATAATGTGACCGTTAGGCATTTCGATGGGACCGACATGTCAACTTGGTGGGACCGATTTTGTTAGGGTTAGGGCATAACGTAATCTTGGTTTGACCGATAACACAAACTCGGTGGGACCGACTTTGGTAATAAGCTAACCAGAGAGTTGGTCAGGAAAACTCGGTGGGACCGATTCGCTCATTTCTGTGAGACCGAAACATTACGAAGGGGAAACAAAGAGTTTATATTGCGAATTCGGTGGGACCGATTGCTCATCTCGGTTAGACAAAATGTTACGAAGGGAAACACAGAGTTTGCAATCCCATCTTGTTGAGACCAAGATCCCTATTGGTGAGACCAAAGTGACTAGGGTTTCTGGCAGGGGCTATGTCAAATGAACTCGGTGGCGCCGGATAGATCAAATAGGTGGGGCCGAGTTTGAATTTTGATTTGAGACATATGTGGATATGAGAAAGTGGTTGAGGGCTTTGGAGCATATCACCATTTTGAGCAAGCAAGCCATTAAGCAACACCTCATCTCCTTTTAATAGTATTGGCTTTCCTACGGACTCAATGTGATCTTGGATCACTAAAATATAAAATGTAGAGTCTTGAGCTTTAGAGCTTGAGCCAATCCTTTGTCCTTAGCATTTTGAGGGGTCCACATTCCTAATCCATGCCATGCCAATCATTGAACTTTCCTGAAATATTCATCTTGAAATAGCATTAGTTCAATGAGCTATATGTTGTCAATGATTACCAAAACCACCCAGGGATAGTTGCACTTTCAATCTCCCCCTTTTTGTAATTGATGACAACATATAGATCAAAGCTTCGACAAATGATAATAGGATTTAAATACAACATCGCTTTGAGAAGTATGTTATAAGCAAGAGCTCCCCCTAAATTTGTGCATTATTTAAGATTTGCTTTTGAATGCAAATGCACAATCGATTAGTATCATGGGTTACTCTTCCATGTCACATACATCTTGGTGGAGCGCTCAAAATGATAGCAATTAAAAGCATGCACTCGTCACCAAGCAAAGTGAATGGTCATATATGGATATAAGAGATAATATCATCCAAGCAAACATTAAAGTAGCATATGATCAAACACATGATCATACAAGTATCTCACACAAGGACATAAGGTATCAAACAAGCACACAATAAAGTCCAACCAAACAAATAGCAAGAGAGACAAAAAGAAGCAACACTCTCTCACGAAGCCTATGATCTATACATATTTCTCTCCCTTTGGCAACAAGTTACCAAGAAGTTCAAATATGCATAGTGTTATGCATCTCTCAGGCTTGATCTTAGAGAGGTGGTGTTGAGATAACTCCAAGGACGAAGGCATCAGTTGATGTAGTTGGAGCTGGTGGAGTGGCTGCTGGAGGTGGCACTGAAGCTGTAACTGCTAGTGTTGATGTGGTAGCTCTAGTATCTGGAACAGGCACAATAGCAGAACGCTGACCTCTTGGCACCTGCACTCGCTGAAAAACATCTATAGTTGTCTTTCCTTTCTTCTCCTCTGCTTCCTCCTGGAGCTGCTCAACTGTAGTATGTATCTCAGTGACTTTCAGATCAAGATCATAAAACTTGGTCTATATGATCCTCTCCAAGCTCTCCTGATTCTGAGTCAGGGTGGCCAAGCCCTTCTCAATCCTCAAAGTAGATTGGATCAGATAGGCTAGTTGATCTTTTTTTCTCTTCAAGAACACTTGAGATGCTTCCTCAACACTTGGCATCTTTGCAACTCTTTCTTCCCTTGCCTTTGCTCTCTTCTCTTGTGCTTGCACTGATGAAGGTTCATTCTCATCCATTACAACTGTGTTTTCTTCAAATTCTGGATGGATAGGTAAATGCTCCTTGTCCAACAAGTAAGTGTTTGTGCCCATCTTTGAGTTGATGAGCACGTGAATATCTGGAGCATACCCACAAGACCTTTTCTGATCAACAGTTGTCCTCTTGATTGTCTCTACAATCAGACTCTTGACCTTGAATTTTTTAGGAACATAAAAAATTTGCAGCAAGTTGATTGAATGTCCTCTTATCATCCTATGATCTCCAGATTTGGGCAATAGAGTATGCCTCAAGATTGTGTTGATAGTAGGCAGACCAGACAACAAATACTTCACTGAGCCCAACTTATGAGTTTCAAGGGCTTCATCAAGAATTTCCTTATACATACTTGCCATGGAGTTGTGGTATTTCTTCTTCTTGGCATACACATCCAAATCATCCTCATGTTCTTCTAGGGCATTGATCAGCTTGGCCCATTCATCAACATTTGACTGGTACCTTGTACCTTCAGCCATCCACACTATCCTTCCATCTGGATAGAAATGAGCAGTGGAGTAGAATTGCATGATTAGCTCATCATGCCATTTGGTGAGCTTCTGTCCAACAAACTTGTCAACTTCACAAGATTCGAAGCTGTCATATACACCTGTAAAGTGATCTTCATTCTCTCTGATATAGTTCCAGTCAACCCATCTCATATCACAGACAATTGGCTTCTTGTCAAGCAAAATAGTCTCATAGAAGTCTTGATGTTCTTTGGTGTGGAACCTGTAGTCCACTGCAGTTCTCCTTCTCACAACATAAGGATCATTCTTCCTCCAAAGTCTCAGACCTGCATCCTTTCTGTTTTTCATGTCCTCTGCCACTGGATGAGTGTCATTGTGGTCTGGAATCTTTGGTTTGAGCTTTCTTAGCACTTGGGCTTCAACATCTTCTTCTTCCACTTCAGGAACTAGGGCCTTGTTCTTCTCTTCAAAAGGAATGTTTCTGGTGCTTCTCTTAGGTACAGACTTGGTGGCTTGAGCAGCAGCTTTGGGAGCAGGTTTGGTCTTTGAAGTTTCAGCCCCTGACTTGATTGCATCTCCCATAAGCTTTTGTGACTTAGGTGTTGGAGCAGCATCCTCTTCCTCTTCATCTTCAGAAGGATCTCTCATCATAGTTGACTTTCCAAGAACTTTGGCAACTGTGGTTCTTGCCCTCTTCTTCTTCTTGTCATCTCCAGCTGCCTTACCATCATCTGATTCTATTGTGAATTTCATGGTTTCTCCTGTTGGAACTTTTCTTGCCTTTGACATTGGAACTCTCCTTGCTGGTGCCTTCCTATTCAAATCAGGTTTTGTTGCAGCAGCAGTGCCATACTCCTTCTTTAGCACTTTCTTCTTTGAGGTGGACTCATCCTCAACAACCACATAGTCCTCATCTTCAGAATCTGAGGTTCTCTTCTTTCTTGATCTGGTGGCTGCCTTTGGCAAGTTACTTGGTGTGCTCCTGCTGCCCTCATCATAGATGCATAAGGGACTAGTGCCCTCACTCATTTGCTCTTGCTCTTCAGATCTGTTCTGGCTATCACTCTGGTTAGACATCTTGGCAGGCAAACTGACAGCAAATCTTGTGAATAGATATATATATGAGGTAGAGTGGATGAGCATCACAAAGTGCAGAGATTTTGCAAAACAAATGAGTCAAAACTTAGTTGTAGTTCTCTACTGAAATGATTTCAGAGCTACTGAATTGATAAACTCAGTGATACCGAAGCAACATTTGGAACCTAAACTAGTGAACTCGGTCACACCGAGTCACAGTTTGGTGGCACCAAGATTGCTAGGGTTTCACAGAGAATTGAACTCGGTCACACCGATTTGCAGTTTTTGGTCAGACCAGAAAGCGCATGTGCAATTGCCTAAGCCAAATCGGTGAGACCGATTTCTATGATTCGGTCGGTCCGAGATGAGTTCAGCGGAGACCTAACCCTAAATTTTCGAATCAAACTTAACCTAAGGAAGTTTTTCTCTGGATAGATTGCTTTCATATGTGGCAAGAATCATGGCATTGACCTCGTGCTTAGAATCGGAGTTAAAAATATAGCACAAGGGGTCGAACTCATACCCTATTCCGGCGGGAGTTTGCTACGACGGCAACGGTGGAGCAGATTCCCGTTGACAGCGACAGAAACCAGCGGCGGGAGGTCACTGGCAGCGAGGAGACTATACGGAGACTCGAGGAGGCAGAGCAGGATACGCGCGGGCTAAGGAGTTTGAAGAAATTTCCAAAATCTCACCCATGGGTATATATATCCCGACCCTATCGGTGTGACCGAGTGGAACAACTCGGTGGCACCGAGATGCAGAATCGCAAGCGGTTACTGCAACTCGGTGTGACCGAAGTGTTCAAATCGGTTGCACCGTGATGAAAACCTAGATCAACTTAGTGATCTCGGTGTGACCGAATTGGATGACTCTGTCAAACTGAAATGCACAAAGAGGTTTTGGAAGTTTAAGACTATGATGAATCGGGGACTCCGAGTGCTCCTCACACAAAGTGGTTCGAATCTGACTTGATCAAACTTTGTGATGTAGCACGAATAGAGTTTGAGACGAGAAAAGCATAGGTAGCTAGAGAAGGTTCTTAGGCGTTCTTGTCCATCCACTTGGCAAAAGAGAAAGAGCCAAACAACTAAAGCAACAAGTGGATGTCCTCGAATGAGTAAAATATGCAATCAACATGCTCACACAATAAAATGGCAAATGAAACATGTGGAAAAGCATGCACAAACACTCTAGCATCTATCAAGGAATTTGCGATGACTAGGTCATCTATATATGAGTATATTGACTTAGGAGTCAAATGAGAACATTTGATCAAAGGTCATACTCATCATTTAAGCACAAGTGGGGTTAGCACTTTTACATAAGGCATTGTTGTGTTCACATCGTTAGAGTTGCTTTAGCTCAATTCTTAGAGTAAAGCTCCCCCTAGATGTGATATCCCCCCTAAGAGGAATGAACTAACCTTGGGTTTTGTCGATGATGACTTCATGTAGGTTTTGAAGATGTGGATGCTCAATGTTGATGTAGATCATTTGGAGCAATCCATTGGAGCGAGTTGCACTTTCAATACCTACACGGGTTAGTCCCACAAGGAACAAGCAAGGATATCCATAGACATAGAGTGATGTACACACAAGATGATGTCCATGAAAGCATTAGGTTACCTTGTCCCTTGTCTTACCAACAAGAGGGTTTGTGACTCCTTGAACTAGTGCAAGATATGGAAGTTGTTTGCACTTGTTCTTGCCAAAATGATATGAGTGAAGTATGTTGGCGGAGTCACCCTCAAGAACTCTCTAGTCCTTCTTCTTCGGGATCCACATCATCTTGATGGGAATCCTTGGAGTTGTAGTCGTACTTGATGAAGTAGAACTTGATGTAGTCTTGGGAACCCACTTGACCAAGGCCTTGGGAGCTTCTTCAAATGCATCAATCTCCTCTTGAAGCTTGTCCTTGCCTTTTTGCTTGTGGTCTTGTGGTGGAAGATCATCTTGAGCTTGTGTTCCTTGGAAAGAAGTAGGATCATACTTCTCTTGTTGAGGAACAAACTTCGTCTTGGGGTATTGATCTTATTCCCACTCAACTCCATTGGCATTAAACTTTCGTTCAAAACCAACACCTTGATTCTTCCGGTGCCTTCCTTGCTTGCGTACAATTTCCTCAAATTGCTTAGTTCCGGAAAGGCTCTTGTAAACACCTTTCTCTATAATTCCCTTCAATAAGCTATTTTCTTGCTCAAGTGTAACTTGGCTAAGAGAATCATTAGTGGAATCAAGAGAACTACTAGAAGCAACAACATTGGATTTAGCATGATTATTGTTACTACTAGAAGAAGAATCTTTCTTACTCTTGTTGTTAGATTTAACTTGTGGCATATAAGTAGACAAGAGTAAACGCTTGGTAATGTAAGAAGAACTTTTCTTGCGAAGATCATCATTGATTGCCTTTAAAAACCCATGCTCTTGCTCAAGGTTGAACTTTTCAAAGCGTAACTTCTCATGAGTCTTTAAAAGTTCTCGATGATCTTCCAATGTAGTTTGATGAGCTAACTTAAGAGTGTTTAGTTCTTTAGTTAGACGCTCAATCTCCTTCTTATCATTGTCATTCATTTTATCTTGATTAGCATGATTAATAGCAAGTTCATCATAGTTTTCATAACTAGAGTTGTCAACAAGTAAATCATCATCACCTAACAAATCATCTTCATCACTATTGAAATCAACTTACTTGGGGTGTGATACCTTTGGGCCTTTAGCCATGAAGCATCTTCCAATTCCTTCATTTGGTGAGTCAAATATGTCATATGAGTTGGTTGACACAAGTGCTAGACCGGCAACACCTTCATCTTGAGTATATTCAGAGTCGGGATGATAACTTCTCTCGGAGTGATGGTCGGAGTCGGAGCCGGATACCCATTCACCAACGTGAGCTTGATGTCTTCATTTTGTGTAGCTATTTGATGATTTGTCCTTCCTTTTCGAATCCTTGCTTCTCCGGGAGGTTCTTCGTTCATAACAATCATCTCTACTCCTTCTCTCTCTTGGCAGTGATTCTTCTCTTCTACTTCTTCTTTTAGGTGAATCTTCTCTTATTTTGTAGGGTGCCGTACACTCATTGGAGTAGTGTCTGGGTCTTCCACAATTGTAGCAATTACGTTCACGACTCGAAGATCTTTTATCATTGTAGGACCTTGACTTGGAACTTCTTTCCTTGCTTCTACTCTTGTAGAACTTGTTGAAGTTCTTCACCATTAGGCTCAATTCTTCATTGAAGGTTTGTTTCTCACTTGATGATGTAGGAGCATCACATGAGGCTTTGTAAGCACCACTTGACTTGTTGTGAAACTCTTTTTTATCCTTGAGTGACATCTCATGAGCAACAATTCTTCCAATGACTTCCGTTGGCTTGAGATCTTTGTATTTGGCATCATTTGGATCAAAGTGCACATGGTATCATATTTTCCATCCAAGGCTCTTAGGATATTCTTGATGATGAATCTATCGGTCATCTCTTCACTTCCTAAGCCGGCAATCTCATTTGTGATGAGCGCAAGCCTAGAGTACATTTCAGCGACAGCTTCACCATCCTTCATTTTGAACTTGTCAAGTTGACTTTGAAGCACATCCAATTTGGATTCCTTGATGGAGTCGGTACCTTCATGCATATCAATCAAAGTATCCCAAATTTCCTTTGCATTATCAAGACAGTTGATTTTTTGAATTCTCTGGGGCACAATCCGTTGAAGAGGATATCACAAGCTTGAGCATTGTATTGCAGCATCTTCAACTCTTCCGCGGTAGCTTCACGGTTCGGTTCTCTCCCATGGAAGAATTCACCTTGCAAGCCAATACACACAATAGTCCAAGCGGCGGGGTTATGTCCAAGAATATGCATTTTCATCTTATGCTTCCAACTAGCAAAATTAGTACCATCAAAGTAAGGACCTCTACGGTGGTAATTTCCCTCGCTAGACGCCATACTCTCCTAGGTTATGAAACCAAGGCTATGATCACCAAAAGCTATGGAAATCAAGGCAAATGGAGACCGTAGCTCTGATACCAATTGTAGGATCGAAAGTATGTCTAGAGGGGGGGTGATTAGACTACTTGACCAGATAAAAATCTAGCCTTTTACCAATTTTAGTTCTTGGTAGATTTTAGCAACTTAGCACAAGTCAACCAATCATAATATAATTCAAGCAAGCATGCAATGAGTATATGAGCAGCGGAAAGTAAAGCATGCAACTTGAAAAAAAGTAAATGGGGGGGGGGGGAGCAAACGCAATTGGGGACATGGAGATTTTTGGCGTGGTTCCGATAGGTGGTGCTATCGTACATCCACGTTGATGGAGACTTCAACCCACGAAGGGTAATGGCTGCGCGAGTCCACAGAGGGCTCCACCCACAAAGGGTCCATGAAGAAGCAACCTTGTCTATCCCACTATGGCCATCGCCCACGAAGGACTTGCCTCACTAGGGTAGATCTTCACGAAGTAGGCGATCTCCTTGCCCTTACAAACTCCTTGGTTCAACTCCACAATCTTGTCGGAGGCTCCCAAGTGACACCTAACCAATCTAGAAGACACCACTCTCCAAAAGGTAATAGCTGGTGTGTTGATGATGAACGCCTTGCTCTTGTGCTTCAAATGATAGTCTCCCCAACACTCAACTCTCTCTCATAGGATTGGATTTGGTGGAAAGATGATTTGAGTGGAAAGCAACTTAGGGAAGGCTAGAGATCAAGATTCATATGGTAGGATTGGAATATCTTGGTCTCAACACATGAGTAGGTGGTTCTCTCTTAGAAAATGACTGCTGGAAGTGTAGGCACATTCTGATGGCTTTCTTCACGAATGAAGAAAGGGTGGAGGGGTATATATAGCCTCCACACAAAATCTATCCGTTACACATAATTTAACAAACTCGGTGGGACCGAATCAGAAAACTCGGCCAGACCGATTTAGTTCATAATGTGACCGTTAGGCATTTCGGTGGGACCAACATGTCAACTTGGTGGGACCGATTTCATTAGGGTTAGGGCATAACGTAATCTCGGTTTGACCGATTACACGAACTCGGTGGGACCGACTTTGGTAATAAGCTAACCAGAGAGTTGGTCAGGCAAACTTGGTGGGACCGATTCACTCATTTCGGTGAGACCGAAACATTACGAAGGGGAAACAAAGAGTTTGCATTGCGAACTCGGTGGGACCGATCGCTCATCTCAGTTAGACCGAAACGTTACGAAGGGAAACAGAGAGTTTGCAATCCCATCTCGGTGAGACCGAGATCCCTATTGGTGAGACCGAAGTGACTAGGTTTCTGGCAGAGGCTATGTCAAATGAACTCGGTGGCGCCAGATAGATCAAATCGGTGGGGCCGAGTTGGACTTTTGGTTTGGGACATATGTGGATATGAGAACATGGTTGAGGGCTTTGGAGCATATCACTAAGCATTTTGAGCAAACAAGTCATTAAGCAACACCTCATCCCCTTTTAATAGTATTGGCTTTCCTATGGACTCAATGTGATATTGGATCACAAAATATAAAATGTAGAGTCTTGAGCTTTAGAGCTTGAGCCAATCCTTTATCCTTAGCATTTTGAGGGGTCCACATTCCTAATCCATGCCATGCCAATCATTGAACTTTCCTGAAATATTCATCTTGAAATAGCATTAGTTTAATGAGCTATATGTTGTCAATGATTACCAAAACCACCCAAGGATAGTTGCACTTTCACCTGACCTTGTAATAATCAAGTAGTTGCTTAGCTGCTATGACGTGGAAACCAACTAATATTCCACCATACAACCACACGGTTGACTACTTAACTACAACTTAATTAATGACTCATCTGGGCGGTGCTTCGGTATTGCTTTGGTGGCAATGTGTTTTGTGGGCGACTGCCGAAGCTCAAAGGGATTGTACAAGTTCAAAGTTGAGTAGCTTCCATGTGTAACCGTGATACAGTATGGGCTCTATCTAGAATAAGTAGGTTGTGGGAATCCTCTTGCGGTAGACCAGCAGATGTAGGTGTGTAGGTTGGACTGGGTCTACCTTTTCTAAGAGGCTACGACTTCCCAAAAGTCCTATCTTGGTCTACCTAGCTACTTCACAAGTGAAGTTTAGTAGCACAAGGGTGTGATCGGGAATCAAGGGCAAAGTACACAAACCTCTATAGAGTTTATAAAACTAATCATGATTAGTCGTGTGCCCGGTTATGGACAACTTAAGAAACTCACCCGAGAATTGTCATCTTGATCTCATCACCTTTTCCATTCTAAAACTTATGGGTTGAACTCGCATGACATCTTATATGTGGCAATATAGGTCCCAAAAGCCAGAATCTCCGACAAGATAATCTAATGAAGTTAAAGGCGTATACACATTCCTTGAGAAATTGTACTCTGGAAGCTTGTTTACCATCATGGCCATTCATGGAGGAAAAGAGGTGTCACGTTTCATTAGAGATGTTCTGAAGATACTTTCAACCATCCCAAAACAAATCGAAAAGATGAAGAAATCAGTGGCCCGAGCAGGCGCGATGACGTATGTGCCAGATGTGGATGCATTAGAGATTATTGGTGGTTTCCCTGAATTCAAAGATGATGGCACACCTTTTTCGGCGGCATATTATGCCCGTTATGCAAAAGAGACCCGTGTGTTGGCGAGTCAGCTGGTCGAAGGGCTTGATTTGAAGAAGTATCAGACGACTTATGATGAAAGCAACATGCGGGTTCAACCACCATCCTTTGAGCCCTTTGACTTGAATCCACAGCATCATAAGCATACCTTTGCCCCTGATGTCGACCCCACACCTATCATGCATGATGACGCCATCTTCCAAGCTTTAACCAGTATCGACTGGAATCTGGATAATCTTCAGATCAAGGGTGTTGAAGAATTGGCACGGGATGACCCGGAAGCATAAACAGCTGGAGATCATTAAGGTGAAGATAACCCGGAGGATACAGTTGCGAACTTGCAGGAGTGAGAACTCCAAAAAAACTTTCGGCGAGTTATTTGAGCCATGGGTGTCTATGTAATAAGATAACTTGAAAACACTTGGTGCTTTGTCATGCCTTCGTGCACTTTGAATACTTTGGTAATATTTTGGATGAAATAATTGAGCTTGAGTGGTTGTGGTTGTATGCCAATCCGCCCGCTGCGCTTTCCTGAAGTAATTAGTGGACGAGTCATATATGTATGAACCGCCTATAGTTGATCCTTGTCTGGATTCAAAGGACTAAAAATGACCCGGCGTTTTATAGACCTGTCGACTCATGGTCGCAATGAAATGCTATGATCAAGATGATTCGGAGTATTAATGACCCGACGACTTATAGCCCTGGCGACTCATGGTCGCGATGAAATGCTATGATCAGGATGAACCTGAGTATTAATGACCCGATGGCTTATAGCCAAAAGAAATAATCCTGTAAAACATAAAATGATGTAAAAACAAAACAAAAAACATATAAAAATCAAGTCGCCCTTTTAGGCTTGATAAAAGAGATCCGCTTTCGAGGCTTGAGTCTTGCTTCAATGAAGCAGGCGTGATAGCCTCTGTTTTGTCCTAGCTTTCTGTAAGCCGGCTCTCTCATGAGCTTGCAACATTTTAACCTTGACAAGTTCAGGGTCATAATAGATTGACTGTCAAGAGTACGTCGGGTCATCTTGGCGGATGAGCATCAAGCAAACAGGCAGGTTTAACAAGGAAATTCTAGCATGTGTCGAGTCAAGAGGGTTATTATGAGCTAAACTCGTTGAGTTGGGAGCCCCCAAATGACCTATGATCAAAGAATAAGACTCATACACAATAGTTTGGATGAAACAACACAGACCCCGAGTTTCGGGGTGCCGGCTTTATTATCATTGATCATAAAAAGATATATACAGTAATGTATGTATAAAAGTTGGAGCCAGTGGCTCTAAGTGTAATAAGGATGAATATGAGCAATGTTCCAAGGCCTGTTGGTTTCCTCCTCAGATGTACGCAACTTCTTGTGTTCACGTATATCAATCAGATAATATAACCCGTTGTTGAGGTCTTTACTGATGATGAAAGGTCCTTCCCAAGGAGGTGAAAGCTTGTGCATGCCAGTCTAATCTTGAATCAATCGAAGCACTAAGTCGCCTTCCTGGAACATACGACTGCGAACTCTACGACTGTGATAGCAACATAGGTCTTGCTGATATATTGCTGATTTGGATACTGCAAAGTCACGTTCCTCTTCCAAAGCATCAAGGAAATCTTGCTGAGCCTTTTCGTTATCTGCTTCAATATAAGCCGCCACTCTGGGGGAATCGTGACGAATATCGCTCGGGAGCACTGCTTCAACATCGTAAACCATAAAAAATGGTGTATAACCAGTTGATCTATTGAGAGTAGTCCGTATGCTCCAAAGGACAGAGGGAACTTCCTCAACCCAACAACCAGGAGTACACTCAAGAGGAACCATGAGTTGGGGGCTTGATACCTCGTAAAATCTCCTGGTTATCACATTCTGCCTGACCATTGGATTGGGGGTGTGCCACATAGGCCACGTCAAGCCAGATGTGCTCTTGTTCCAAGCTCAGGCAGCGTGACGATGACGAAGATTGTGTCCAGGACATGGTGGAGCCGGCTGCTCTGTTGTCTAAATGAATGCCTACTTGCACTGTTATGATTAAGTTTTTGCTATGGTTTGGTCAGTTTGATGTGAACTGAAGTGATGTTGGCATTCTAGTTTCAACAATGGTGTTTGTAGTGGACTGAAGTGATGTATGGTTGCCATCGGTGGCGCTCATAGCGGAGACGACAATCAAGACTCGGTCCGCTCCGACTGTTCCCCACAACCATGATCTCCGCCTCCTATCAAACCCTACTCTGCCGACAACTACATCGTGCTCGGGGAAGCGAAGACGCACGAACAGAGGCGACAACTGAAACCATCGATTACCTGGGGGCCCTCTTGTCTCATCTAAACTCTAAAGTTCACTCGTGTGAGTCAGTCCGACTGGACCAGCTCCCATAGTTGACGTGGGGGAAAGGGCCCAACGTATCACAAAGCGTACACATGACCGTATCCGTTACATATTCGCAAGTCTTACGATTGTATTGGAGCATTTTACGAGTACAAGGATGGTTTTGTTACAAGCCAGCAAGCATAGGGATGAAACATGCAGTTTACTCTGTCATGTGGCATGCCGACTGAGCATCGCTCTCAGAGGGACGGTTCACTGAGCGGAAAAAGAAAGATGATACCATATGGTCACATCAATGGCTAGACCTTCAGTCCCTTTGTGATATGTATAACTCATAACAGTGAGACTTTTGCGCGTTTCCGCTTGATGGTTGGAAAACGACTATGAGATCGAACACGACCAATTGTGCATAAGCTTGAAGTTGAACGGAGAAAAGTCAGCTTACCATCTGAAATTCGTTTGATTTAATTTAATTTAGCAGATTTCTCGGAAAATTAAATTTAATATAATTTAACTTTTTAACACGGTATAAACAGAGACGCTCATGCATACACACTTACAATCTCCCTGTAAGCGTACACACATATACCATATCCTTGTGAGCATCTTCGGGAGCCTGGGTTATCATATCATCTTGAGATTGATAAAGTCGTCACTAAACGCATATATCCGGAAAGCCTGACTTAAATTCAGAAAATACGACCACCAATGCGAAGTTTAGAACCTAAACCATTTGTTTCATCACAAAGAACATAATCATAGATACGCAACTTTCTCGAAATGTTCTGTAAGAGGTTATGCACACCTACAAAGTTAGGTAGCTTAGGTAGCAAACTCTTAGTGACTCAGCAGCAGCTGCTAGACACGTTGTCTCGTGACACTAACAAACAATTTACGGTACTATTTTCCCTCAAAATGAAAAAAAAAACAATCATTACCTTAGCTGCAGAGCATCAGATTTGTCATTTGTGTGATGATCAATCTCCGTCCGGGAGCAAGCAACCCTGCCTGCGAGATGTCACTTTCCGGAGTTGGCCCCACGGCAGAACGGCTCCGCAAAATCGTGGGTTTTTCTCCGGTCTCCGGTAAACTAATGCCACAAGTGAAGAAGCCACGTCGGTGCGTGGTGGTTACGATTACTTGCGGGGCGGCATCGTCTTCTCTTCCATCTCACGCGCTCCCGTGTTCAGACTAGTCTCTGGGGCGGGCGGGCGGAGCTCAGATCCCCGGCGAGCGGATTCCAGATCGAGAAAGGTCAGATTCTTCCTCCCCATTGTCGCTCGAATCTATTCAGGGTTTCTCTCCCGATTTCTAGGAGGGGGTCCTCTTCGCGCCCGGTCTGGCCCCAGCCGTTGCCTCTCGGGGGTGTTCTTGCGGGGATCATCCTCACCATTTTACTCCTTCCCTCCTCCGATAGGATTGCCAGTCTTGTCTTTGCTCTGCGATTTACCAAGGGCAGTGTTTGCAGCATGCAGTTGGATAGAATGATAAAACTGTTTTTCATCCAATCAATGCGTGCGTTGAGAATTTGGCGTGGTCTGTTGTTCTGTTCAGAAAAATCCATTTCTCGCTGATACTATATGAGATGCCGTGGTCCGTTGTTTGTCTGTGTTTGCAATTAAGTAAAAGCAAGGAATCCTTTTTATTACTATATTATTGAAGTTTGATGAGTCAGCACAGCAGTGTCGTCAGCTTCAGTTTACCGTGGTTTTGCTAACTCTGTTTACATCTGCCTTATCCGCACTTGTCTAAGATACACTATTATAGTGACGAAGGCCGCTAAAGTCAATCATGTTAAGATTTACATCGCACCAAATACCATATATATTTTACACATGCAACTCCGTTGATAGTTGGATGCTAGATATTCAGTATCTTCGTGTCTGACAGAGTTCCTATCTCGAGTTGATCTGACAATTTTTGTTCCATCCTATATGCTTTTTGTAATGAACATATTCAGATAGTTAAGAAATATAGTACAAAACAGTACACTCGTTACATATTCAAATTTCAGTCTGTTTACAGGCCCAGCTCGAAGGAAGAAAGAATGGTGAAAGATGTCCATGAGCCACGAAATGGCGTTTCTCTGAATAGTTCATCTTCGCAAAGTATCGTTAATTCAGTGAGTTATTTCTTCCGAGATTCACTTGTAAGCTGCCACCAGATTTGTTTCTTACCATGATGCCTTTGTGAATTCTACTGACAATTTTAATTTTTTTGTACCCTTTGTTCTGACAGAAAACGCAAAAGGGTTTGTGTCTTGATTTTTTACATGGAAAAAGCTATTGTTATTCACCTTTACTCAATACAGTTGTTTGCTCTCCGTTGACAAGCAAATCCTTGTAGCATGTAGTCCAGAATACTTGATAGTGTACATAAAGACAGATGATTATTGTGCACATCATCCATAGTTAACCACCAATCTGAATGTGTGGATCAAGTTTAAAAGAAAAGGAAAAAGAGGGAAATAGTTACTCCTTTTTTGCTTATTTAGCGCCTCCATCAGATTTGAGTTTAAAATGGTGCTTTGACTTGTCAGGAAAAGGTTTGTCGTGGACAAATTCCAGAGTTGACATGGGAACACAAGCTAAGCCATGTTAGATATGATTTGCCGTCATTCGGACTTACATGGAGGGAAGTACGGCAGATGGTATGTCTTTTTCTTTATGGAACTCCTAATTTTATGGTCTGCTGAAATTTATCTGAGCATGATTGTTTTAGTGGTCCAGCTGTTGTTTAAGAATAACAATGATTATTGGCAACCTTAACTATAATTCTTATGTGTTGCTTTTTCTATGACGTTTTTTGGGTTCTTACTAGGATTGTTCTTTGCTGTTCTTGCTTTATTCTTCAAATTTCCTTTTATGTTTTCTCCTTGCCTTAGCTTCATTTCATTATTGCAGGCTGGTCTTGGTTTACGTCTTGGTCGACACATCCTTGAAGAAACTTCAAAAGGACGAGTACGCTTTCACATGTTTGCTTGTACTACTCATTGTTGTGTGGAGTTTTGCCCAATTACAGATGTCTCTTTCTGATCATTGTTAGTTTTTTACAGACTGCTATTATTGATCCCATGAAGAAGCGCACTGCAAGATCTGGTCAGGGTGTTCCACTTGGAGGCATTGGGTATACCTTCTTGACTTCTCTCAGTGTAACATGTATTTCTTATCAATGTTGAGTGTGGCATCCATCGTAGTTTTTATATTATCACTAGAAAACTTATTTTACTACTTTTAAATTGTTGAACTGTGTGCCATACAAATACAAGTGAGCTTAGTGGATTCTGAATGCCTTCCCATTCAGGGCTTGTTTACCATGTACCTGTTGTTTTTGTTGCTTTTATGTAACATGTTCCAATAAGTTCGATGTGCAAATGGGTTTGATATATTTGTTCACTATTTTTTTTGAGGCTTCTGTTAATTCTATTTATTCATCCATTTTCAGTGATCTGAACTCCTAGGGGAAAATGATATATACTTGAAGCCTATTTATTGACCAGTGTGCTAATAAATCATGTTTGCACTTGCACTCTCCTGCATATGATTAATTGTGCTAACTAGGGATAAAAAATTGATTCGGAGGCAAGTATCACACTGAAATACGGACGAGTGTGTTCTGCACTTGTATTTTTTCTCTAAATATGAATAAAAATATTGTATCCTCTCATAGAATTTGTGCTTAGTGTCTCCAAGAATTTTTTAACAGTGCACGCTTCAAAACTCTTCCTTTGTTTAATGAAACTTTCAGTACACTATCCTCTAATTGTTGGAAAACTGTAGTGCAGGAAGTATTGGAAGAAGCTGCAAAGGTGAGTTTCAACGCTGGCAATTGTTCCCAGGAGCTTGTGAAGATAAGCCAGTAATGGCAAATCAATTTTCTGTAAGTCTTAACTATTCTTCTTCGTTCCACTTTGGCACATATATGCGCTCTTTTTGTTTCTGATCATTGCTGTTGTAGTCGATATGACCTTGATAGAAGCTGCTATCAAGGTAGCGGTTTGGTCTACTGCAACATTATATTCATAAAATTATAAATGACTGGTTAAGCAGGGGTCACAATAAGTTAAGTGGGCTACCGACGCAGCTTGTATTGTGGCCCAAAGTAGATATAATTTTCTTTTTCTGCCTCCCCTGCCGTCTGATAGAAGTTTAATCATTACGGACTGAACTCCTAACAATGTCTTCTTAACATGACAGACTGAACTCCTAACAATTCGTTCCTAACCCTTTGAGAACAAAATGGAGGAAGAGAGATAAAATCCTCACAAGTGGCAAAAATATTAAGGCACCATTCTTGAAGGGACTACAAAATTGTTATAATGAGTATGATAGTGAAACCGTTAGACCCTTCTTTGGGGGTGTCATACTTAATTATCACATTCATATGTTTGGATCAGTAAGATTTTATTTGAAATCAACAGTACAATAGTTTCGTAAGTAAATGGTCTATTTAAACGCCCTCTCCAACTCTTATCCGCATGTTGCAGCCATGCGTTAATTGCCAAGTGAGATCTATGACTACCCTGTTATGCTAGTTCCTATGAGTTAGCAAATAAATAAAAACATATTTCATATTGGAAATTTGACATGATATTTGAATATATTTTATTTTAGGCCTTCATTTCCCGCAAAGACGGTAGAAAATATTCTACAGTGTTGCATCCTGGGAAACCGGATTTGCCAAAGTAAGTATATCACAGTGTTTTTCTTAGTTTATTGTTTATGCGTTGAGTTAGTCTATATAATAGATTTAGCGGGTAGCATTTTGATGTATCAAGTGTTTACATGGAAAAGATTCCTTAGATCTTTTTTAATTGCAGAGGAACTAACATTTCAGGAATTGGATCCTGGGATTGGAATCTGAACGGAGAGAAATGTACTTATCATGCACTTTACCCTAGGGCCTGGACCATTTATGATGGTATTGCAAGAACCACAGAAATCTTTTCTGCGTAACTACAGTTTGTTTTTGTAATTTTGTAATGTTGTTACTAGGAGAACCCGACCCAGATCTCAAGATAGTGTGCCGTCAGATTTCTCCAATTATTCCACACAATTATCAACAGAGCAGCTATCCTGCTGCAGTATTCACTTTCACAGTAATATGCTCCTCCCCCTGGGTTACCATAAATTCACTTATTAAATGGTTGGTTTTAACTTTATACACCTGTACATCTTAATCTGATTTTCTAATTTAAAAACAGGTAACTAATTCAGGAAACACAGCTGCTGATGTGACTTTGCTTTTTACATGGGCTGTAAGTTCTTATTTGATACTCTGCATTTTTATTCTACTTCTGGACCTTTCAACTTGGAGATAAGTTTATATCTCTGCAGAACTCTGTTGGTGGAAAATCTGAACTCACAGGATGTCATTCTAACTCTAGTATGACGTAAGACACTGATGCATGGAATTTTTTTGGTTTATTTTTCACCTTGTTATTGAATAAAAATAGTTGGATTTATATTTCATAAATCTCATGACAACAGAGAAAAGGATGGCGTGCATGGTATACTGTTACACCACAGGTAACTTCCCACTTCAAATTTATATATAATACATCATCTCCTATCACTAATGATATCGATCATGTAAACTTTAACTCGGACATTTACGATTTTCTTAATTGAGAGCAGAACAGCTGATGGACGGCCACCAGTAACTTTCGCCATAGCTGCACAAGAGAAAGAGGATATTCATATCTCTGAATGCCCTTACTTTGTGATGTCCGCTAGCTCTGATGAATTCACAGCAAAAGATATGTGGAATTCAGTGAAAGAGGTTTGTTAGAAACTTATTTTGTAAGCATAAACTGTAAAGTTTAAATTCACTGTGTCGTAGTTTTATTTTGGAAAGTAGTGAATGACCCCCCCCCCCTCCCGCCTGCTTCATTAGCTTTACATTCCTGAGTCATTCTGCAATCATCTCTAGTGCACCTTCCTGAGTTGATTTTGAAGAAGTTTTGCACATTCATGTACTTTGCATGCCAAACCTTTGTTTGGCTTCTTCTGTGATGAATGGAAGATAATGGATGTGGTAGAAACTAGGGTCCTACCGGGTCTAGGCCGGAGGTTGTAGGGGAAGGAGGGAGCTGGTCATGGACGAACTCGCGGCCGCCGGCAGCTGGGCGCCATCATGCGCGAGGAGGCGGCGGCTGAGAGGGAGATGGCGCAGGGAAGGAGGCGGCTAGGGTTAGGTCTCCTGGCTCCCTATGGAAGCCGAGCAAATATGATTGCTTCGTTGCTTCATTAGATACATCTCCTCTCCTTATATAGAGAGGTTTACTTGACTCCCAAGCCCCTAATAACGATAATTGGGCTAAGCCCCTAATAACGATAAGATAGACTGGGCCACAACTAACTAGGCTAAGCCCCTAACATGCCGGTCATAACATTTCTCCCCGCCCGCACAAATAGCTCGTCCTCGAGCTGCAAGGCGGGAAAGAGCTTGCGGAACTCCTTGAGGTGATCAACAGTCGCCAAACACCTCCGCGGCAGCTGGGGCGGGCAGGTCGCCGAGCCCGGCTGCGGCGGCGTCCTCATCAATGTAGTCCGCAGCCTCTAGGTAGAAGAGTCGCGGACAGACGTGGCCGGACGCGTAGGGCTCGTCGCAGTTGAAGCTCAACCCTTGGCGGCGACGCTCGAGTTGCTCGGCCGGTGTGAGCCGGCGGAATGGGCGCTCCGCGGTCGCGGCGAGGGGTGCCGAGGAAGCCTGAGCAGGACGACCCTGCGCTGGAACGTCCGGCCAGGGTGGCGGCCCAGCGGCCCGGGGCGGTGACGCCTGCTGGATGACCACCGCGCGCGCTCGAACGCGCGGGCGTAGTACATGGCCGTCTGGAGGTCCTGGGGTCCCCGCAGCTCCACGTCCATGCGGATATGATCCGACAGACCGCTGACGAAGAGCTCAGCCCGCTGGCGAGCCGTCACGCCGGGCGCGTGGCACGCCAGGGCCTGAAAGCGGTCGGTGAAGTCCTGCACCGTAGAGGTGAAGGGAAGACGGCCAAACTCCGCCAGCCGGCTCCCGCGTATCGGCGGCCCGAAGCGAAGGAGGCGGAGCTTGCGAAAACGCTCCATGGAGGCATGCCGCCCTCGTCCTGCTCGAGAGCGTAATACCAAGTCTGTGTGGCGCCTCGGAGGTGATATGAAGCGAGCCAGGTGCGGTCCGACGCGAGCGTACGTTGCCCCGGAAGAACTGGTCACACTGATTAAGCCAGTTGAGGGGGTCCTCGGTGCCGTCCTAGGTGGCGAAGGCGAGCTTGGCGAAGCGCGGCGCCGTCTGGGTATGACCGCCGTGGGGGTACGGCGCCGTCTCGGTATGACCGCCGTTGGGGTACGACTCAGCGGTGCAGAGCAGCGGCGCTAGGTCGGTGATCACAGGGGGGGGGGCTGTGGAACTGCCTCGCGTCGAGGCCAACGAAGGGACCCGCGGAACTGGAGGACTCGCCGTACTGCGCCTGCGCCTGCTGTGACGGCACGTGCGGCGGTCCTGAGGCCATCGTGTAGACCGACTGAGACGACGACTCGGTCAACAAAGCGGGTAGCGGGGACAGCGAGGACGGGAACCGGACTTGGTGGAGCGGAACTCCCGCCGGCGCGGTCGATGCGGGGCCGGAGCTGACCGGCGGTGGCTGCTGCAGCTGCAGCGGCTGCTGCGGTGTTGCGCCAGGCAGTGGCTGGGCGCCGGGCGCGGCGGATGCCGCCAGGAGCGGCGGCTGCCACTGCAGCCAGGGCTGGGCGGTGGTGGCGAAGGATGGCAGCCGCAGTGGCCCGGCGAGCGCGGCGAAGACCGCCTGGTGTGGCGGCTGCCACGGCGGCGCGGAGGCGGCGATGGGCACTGGAGACGCGTCGGAAACCGGCGCCGGCCATTGCGGCCACTGCAAGGCGGCGGCGGGCGGCGGCCCAGCGAACGCCGCGGAGGCCCCTGGATGCGGCGAGTACCACGGTAGGGCCGGCGGCCCGGTGGCGGCAGGGGCGGCGGCGGCCCGTAGGGTCTGGTCAGGTACAGCCGGATTTCCTGGACGACGGTGACGAGGGCGTTGAGGACCCCGGTGATCTCCTCCGGGGTGTAGGCGGCGGCCGGTGGTGCGGTGGAAGGCGCCGGCATCTGGACGGTGGCGGCGCCGGAGGATGCGACCAGCGGCGCGGACGGGGAGGGCAGCGGCGCGGTGGTGCCGGTCGGTAGCGGAAGCGACAGGGTGGGCGGCGGCGAAGACATGATCGGAACTGAGCTACCTGATACCAAACTAGTAGAAACTAGGGTTCTACCGGGACTAGGCCGGAGGTTGTAGGGAAAGTAGGGAGCTGGTCGTGGACGAACTCGCGGCCGCCGGCGGCTGGGCGCCGTTGTGCGCGAGGAGGCGGCGGCTGAGAGGGAGATGGCGCAGGGAAGGAGGCAGCTGGGGTTAGGTCTCCCGGCTCCCTAAGGAAGCCGAGCAAATATGATTGCTTCTTTGCTTTATTAGATTGATACATCTCCTCTCGTTATATAGAGAGGTTTACTTGACTCCCAAGCCCCTAATAACGATAATTGGGCTAAGCCCCTAATAACGATAATTGGGCTAAGCCCCTAATAACGATAAGATAGACTGGGCCACAACTAACTAGGCTAAGCCCCTAACATGCCGGTCATAACAGGATGATACATCAGGTAGCACCGTAGCAGTCCTTTGTCCAGTTTGTATGAACTTTTAGTTATTTTCACATCAAAATTTATGCTGTGTGTTCCACGCTTGATTTCTAGACTTGGATTCTGAGGAGTGGAAAGATGCTCAATATTTATTGCTCTGGTGTTGTTAATGTGGGCTGCCCTCTGTGTATTTGTTTCTCTTGTCTTTTTCCCATCTTGAGATCCCTCTTTTGTTTTTTTAGGGACAATTGCATTTTTACCCCTAGTTGGTTCCTACCCACGGGTTTTGCCCTTACTTTTCGAGCTTGCTCAGTTTTGCCCTTACTTTTTCCATCGAGGTCCCTCGAATGCCCTTTGACCGTTTGACCAAGACTTTGAAAATTCATAACTAATTCATATGAACTCAGAAAAATGCAAATAAGATATCAAAATGTTTAGATAAACATTACCTTTATGGGCATATCATTTGCACTCGGGACAAAATCATCGTTTAAACTACCTGAGGTAACTAATGTTATTAACATTATTAAAAATAAATAGGTATAAACAATATTTTTTTGTGAATAAAAATTATATGCAAATGTAGGTGATGTTTTCTGAACATCCTGATACCTTATTTGCATTTTCCTGAGTTCGTATCAACTTGTTATGAAGTTTCTAAATAATGGTCAAAGTCATTAGAACATTCATAACAAGTTGATACAAACTCAGAAAAATGCAAATAAGTTATCAGGATGTTCAGAAAACATCACCTACATTTGCATGTAATTTTTATTCACGAAAAAAATATTGTTTATACCTATTTATTTTTAATAATGTTAATAACATTAATTACCTCTGGTAGTTTAAATGATGCTTTTGTCCTGAATGCAAATGATATGCCCATAAAGGTAATGTTTATCTGAACATTTCGATATCTTATTTGCATTTTTCTTAGTTCATATGAATTAGTTATGAATTTTCAAAGTTTTGGTGAAATGGTCAAAGGGCATTCGAGAGACCTCGATGGAAAAAGTAAGGGCAAAACTGAGCAACCTCGAAAAGTAAGGGCAAAACCCGTGGGTAGGAACCAACTAGGGGTAAAAATGCAATTGTCCCTTTTTTGTACACTTCTGTTACATTATGCTCAGTAGGGCTCTCCTGTAATATATGAACACAATACGTTGAACATTTTAGAATAGTTCAATCTGCTAAAAAGTAGGACATTGGCACGGAATTAAATATTTAGTATTTTGTGTTGTGTCAGCCATTTCAGTTTGGAAATCCGAATATTGCATTACTTAATGTTTGCAAACCACTTAATTTGGAACTCTGAACCGGACTTTTTTTTAACAGTACTTAATTTTGACATTCAAAAATGGTTCGCCAGACAGTATGAGGTTTTATATGCACTTTACTAGAGCTGTATATTTTTCGCAACTCCTAGATGAAATTATTTCGTATGAATTGTGGGCTAGGTGTGTATAGTCCACAAGCAAAGAGAGATCTGTTTTCCAGTATAGAAAACCTAATTTGTTTTCTAACTTCATGCTTACGTCCGTTCTTATTAGAAGTGCTACAAACCAGTTTGATATGTAAAGATTTGAATATTCTGTTTAGGCCAGTATGGAAGTTCAGTAAATACATTTATAGTAATAACAAGCTGGCTCAACTTCCTTTCCATTTTGGCAGCATGGATCTTTTGATCTTCTTGATCCCGTCAAAGAATCGATGTCCTCCAGACCAGGAACATCAATAGGAGCAGCTATTGCAGCTTCAGTTAAGCTTGCTCCCCAGGCAACCCAGAATGTTTCATTTTCACTTGCATGGGCTTCCCCTGAAGTAAAGTTCTGCAGTGGAAAAACCTACCATAGGTTAGAATGGAAGCCAAAACAATTACTTGCCAGAAAAGGTTAAAATAGTAAAAACAAAAACTGAAACTGACTTCTCTATTGGGTTTGCAGGCGTTATACAAAATTCTATGGCACAGATGTTGATGCAGCTGCAAGCCTTGCCCATGATGCCATTCTTGGTACAACCAATTCCTCACTAAAAATTCTATGGAATACTGTTTGTTCTTGTGTGCACTGCATAGTAAAAGAACCTCATAGCTTTGCAAATATATCATTTTGAAAGAAAAGAAAGAAGATAATGGTTCCATGTTCTCCAATTTGCATTGTGAACTGACAAAAACTGGCTAGTTCTTCGGTTTCTGGCTGGTTTCCTCGTTAACTGGTCAACTCTTTTTCACTTAATGAAGAGGCAGAGTTCCTACCGGTTGCTCGAAAAAAACTCGTTAGTTCTCTGCTAGTTTCACCAAAGCTGCTAGCTGAGATCCCTATCAACATCTTTCGGCACACCGGTTGCATTTGAATCACAACAGATAACATTTACCATGCACCAAGCTTTTGCACTTGAATCACTGGTTGTGGGAACATTTCTTCCTTGTTTTGCTGCACGCCAATTCATAATATAAAATCTGTTGTGAAATTGATCATTGAACAGATTAATTTGTTCGCGATGTTATCTTAGATAATGTTGTAGAGGAAGGGGCAGACAGCAGACCTGCATTTTACTGTATTACTATGGTAATTATATTTCCGGTTTATATTCGTTACTGAATTACATCGTTTACTCTGCATAACTATTAGACCATAGTTCCTGGGAAATGCAAATTGAGGATTGGCAGCATCCTATTTTGCAAGACAAGAGGTTTCCTGCATGGTATGTTTCAAATTTTATAAACCAACAATTCCGGGAGTACTAAACACTGATGCATAGCATAAATTTTCTTCGACAGGTATCCTGTCACACTATTCAATGAACTTTATTATCTTAATGCTGGAGGAACTATATGGACAGGTATTTTTCCGAACTTGTTTTCTTTTATTTATTAACTGAAGACAACTACCTTTCATAAGTATAACAATAGATGCATTTCCACAGATGGATTGCCACCAATTCAAAGCTTAACAGCAATTGGGGGGAAAAAGTTTTCTCTTGACATGTCAAATGGAGAAACAGATGATGATAGTGAGATGAACCCACAGACTAATACTGCCACCGATATTCTTCATCAAATGGCATCAGTACTTGAGAGAATTCATGCATCTCTTGCATCAAATTCTGCTATAGGGACAACTTTGCTTCAGGGTGAAGAGAACATTGGCCAATTTCTCTACCTTGAGGGAATAGAATACTATATGTGGAACACATATGATGTTCATTTCTATTCATCTTTTTCACTTATCATGCTATTTCCAAAACTTCAACTCAGTGTTCAGAGAGACTTCGCTGCCGCTGTCATGATGCACGACCCTGAAAAGCTCAAGCTCCTACATGATGGAAAATTGGCTGCAAGAAAAGTTCTTGGAGCTGTTCCTCACGATCTTGGTCTATATGACCCTTGGATCAAAGTGAACGCGTACACACTCCATAACACGGACCGGTGGAAGGACTTGAACCCAAAGTTTGTACTGCAAGTTTACAGAGATGTTGTGGCCACAGGCGATAAATCCTTCGCCCGAGCTGTTTGGCCATCTGTTTATATGGCGATGGCATATATGGAGCAATTTGATAAAGATAAAGATGGGATGATTGAAAACGAGGACTTTCCTGATCAGACGTACGATGTCTGGTCCATGGCTGGTGTAAGCGCATACTGTGGTGGTCTTTGGGTGGCTGCTCTTCAGGCTGCGTCGGCTTTGGCACACGAAGTTGGTGACAGAGCTTCTGAAAAGCTTTTCTGGAACAAGTATGAGAAGGCTAAGTCTGTTTATGACAAGAAGCTGTGGAATGGTTCTTACTTCAATTATGATGATGCTGGTACTAAAGCTAGCACCTCGATTCATGCTGATCAGTTGGCTGGACAATGGTATATCACTTAATCTGCTGACTGTAATGCTTCCTATCTATGTTCTGGTTTCCAAATCTGCACCAATCGTATTAACCAACCTTATTGCCTAATGAGAGAAACAGAAACAAGTTAGCCACATAACACATTTTGGCTTCCCTTGTGCAAGCATTTACTGAATACTATGTTATTTTTTAGCGTCTAGTATTATCATGAATTATGTCCATGCTAATTTCTAGCTTATTTTACCTGATTATGGAAAGCAAATAAATTTCTGAAAAAAAAATACATATTTATACTGTATTCATTCTGCTTTGTGAATGGCTGAAATTTTGGTCAAAACAATATGAAGAATGTACAGCTTTTATCATTGTTTATGTGCAACCTGAAGAATTATGCTCGTGGAAATGTGTCGTCTCTCATGTCTGAAACTTCATACATATTTCGTGTTGTCCTGCATATATGGGTAGGAAAGCTTGCAGACTTGCAGTAATATACAATACTGGTGACAAATCATAGTACCAGGGTGTACTCCAGTTCCAGTTGTATACATAAATACATGTGCATCATAATCCATTTCTGTTCAAAAGTTGTTTCTGTCACATGTCTAACACGTCATTGACTAATGTACCTTAAGTTGATTATCTTATTCATGAATGAACTCGTCAAACGATGTGACTTTCTTTCAGGTATGCCAAAGCCTGCGGCCTCTCCTCAATTGTTGACAAGGACAAGTCACAAAGTGCACTTGAAAAGATATATACTTTCAACGTAATGAAATTCAAGGATGGTAACAGGGGAGCCATCAATGGGATGTGGCCAGATGGTACATTGGACATGTCCACAATGCAATCTAGGGAGATATGGCCAGGCGTGACATACGCGCTTGCTGCATCTATGATTCAAGAAGGCATGGTTGAGGAGGGTTTCAAAACAGCTGAAGGAGTCTATCATGCTGCCTGGTCTCCAGAAGGGCTTGGGTGAGTATTTTGCATAATAACGGGGCTTCCAGCACGCTAATATCAGACTTGAGGCACATAAACTGAATCTGTTTTGTGATAATCTTCGCGAATCTAGATCCTCGCGCAGTTGATAATGCATTATTTATCCAAATTCTTCTGGCTTCCATTCCATTGTCCAAAAATGCTGACAATTTGAGTTTTCAGATATGCATTCCAAACTCCTGAATCTTGGAACAATGACGATGAGTACCGGTCCTTGTGTTACATGCGCCCACTCGCCATATGGGCGATACAGTGGGCACTCTCAAACCCAAAGCTCCACAAGGAGCCTCAGACAGACATAACACAAGATTCTTTTCCGAAGAACCAGTTCTCATATGCACGAATAGCGAAGCTCCTGCAGTTACCTGAAGATGAGTCGTCCAAGAGCGTCCCTCGGGTTATCTATGAGATAGTTCGGAACAGGTTTACTTCATGATATATGGGCCGCGACATGACTGAATGTTGAATGCACTATTGGAGCAACATTGTTCAATTTGGTTGTTGATTGCGGAAACATGTTATTGGTCAGCACACATTGTATGGAGTTAATGGTAATAAAGGATGAGATCCGTGTATGTAACCCAGTTGAAAATAGTATGTCACGTTGTTCTTCAGAGTGATCTCGTACGGTTGTGCTATAATCGTGAGTACAACAAAAGGGGGAAAACATTTCTTAAGAGCTGAGAAATATTCACAATGGTTTCCTGTCCAGTAGTTTGCAGGCTCACTTTCCTTAATAGTCTTCAATCAAAGTTATAGATAATTTAAGCTCATTTGAGGGAATAACATTAGCATTTGCCGGCTTAGTTCATACAAAGAGCTAAAATGTTAAAAGTAAATAAATAATCATAATCCACTGTACTACCAAACAATCCTCACTACTTTTATACTCAAAATAGTTTTTTTTTGCGCGAAGTTATACTTAAGTAGTTGTGCTCAGTGATTTAATCAAATAAATACGTGCCTCTCACTTGACATGTTCAAGATTCTGGCTGATAATGTCACCTACTCTGAACTTATTCCTCTCCATCTCAGCCGAATTACACCTACTGATCACTACAAAAATACTCAGTCTAGCAAAAATACTCAGTCTATAGCTTGTCATCATGTATATATATACAAAGTAGCGGAAGAAAACAATTAACTACAGAACAGAGAATTCGATCAGTAGAACAGGTCCCAGTGAGACGCACCCCCAAATAACTACAGGGACACCGGATTTTGCAAACTTCCAAAGCCTAGACAAACCATAAGACAAAAGGCTTATATTGCCATCTTTTCCGTTCAGATCGTAGTGAAATATCTTCCGAATTACAGCATCAGGATGCGAGGAAGGTCAGGGCAGAACGATGGTGGAACAAACATGCTCTCTTTGAGAAAACACAAAGAACATAAAGTCTCGATGCGTTGGTAAGAAATATAGTTACGTGTAAAGGCTACACCCGAATTGGAACGCGACACGCCGACACTCTTAAAAAGGAGTTTGTGTGAACAAAGGATAACTTAGATGGTTATGTTTTTTGTGGTTAAACCAATCCACCATGTTTCAAGTTCTAGACTTAGGAGAGGGGTCTCTCTACCCCCGCTCCCCTCCCTAGGGTTCCCACCCCCGCCGCCGCCTGCCGCCGGGCGCGCGCTTCCCGGCCAGCCCCGCTCCCCTCTCCCTCTCCCCTTCCCCCTCTCCTCCCCTCCCCTCCCCTCCCCTCCCGCGCCGCGCCCGCGCGCGCCCAGGGGGTCCCCTATGGTCGCGGCCCTCGG
>NC_041387.1:89044061-89120888 GCF_002162155.2 Triticum dicoccoides | reverse complement strand
AGGCGGCGGCGGGGCCCTCCTTCCCCGTCCGCTTGTGGGCGCCGGCGCGGGGCGGCCCCTTCGAGCGACGGTGCTGAACGCCCGCGGGATCCAACGGCGCGGCGGCGGTCTCACGGGGCGGCGGTGTGGCCTGCTGTGGCCGCGCTCCGGCGATCCTCGGGCTGCACGTTGCGGGGCGGCTGCGGTGCTCCCGTCTCGGGAGGTGGCTCGCGACCGGTCTCGGGCCGGATCCGTCCGGATCTGGCTTTGGGGGCCGGCCGGTGGCGCCTGGCTCCGGTGGTGCGTGCCCGACGGCTCCGGCGCTTGGAGCCCGCCGGGCGACGTGGGTAGGGTAGCGGCCGGGCGTGGCTGCTGCTCCGGCCGTGGGCGGCGACATGGGTAGGTCTCAGTGGCCTACCGGTGTCGTGGCGGCTTCACGGTGACTCGACGGATCTGTCCGCGGCAACGGCCGGCTCCTCCGGCGTCAGTTTGTCTGCGTTCGGGCTGTCTCGTCCTTCACCCCATCTCCTCGTCGCCCTGGCGCTACTCCCATCAAAGGGCTGGTCCTTTCCCAACTGCGATCCACCGCTCGTCTCGCGCCCGATGCCGCAGGACAGAGCTCGTCACGCGCACGATGCAGCAGGACCGAGCTCGTCTCGCGCACGATGCAGCAGGACCGGGCTCGTCTCGCGCATGATGCAGCAGGACCAAGCTTGTCTCGCGCACGATGCAGCAGGACCGAGCTCGTCTCGCGCATGATGATGCAGGACCGAGCTCATCTCGCGCTTGGGGTAGCAGGATGGGTCGGTGGATGTCGGTTCTGGCTGACCTATTGGGTCTCGACGCTGGGGGTTGCCCAGGGGCGCGAAAGGTGGGACCTTTCCGCTCGTCTCTTTTGTTGGGGTGCGCCGGGTCACGGGTGAGGTGGTGTCGAGGTCTTGGATGTTGGGGCGGCGGCCCTGGTGGTGGTGGTGGGGCGGTGCTCTTGGACAAAGCCCGCGCATTGGTGCTGCCCGCTAATCATGGCCGTGTGGGCGGCGTGGTTGCCGGGGTGTGGCGTTCGGTGGCGGTGAATGTTGACCGAGGTGAAAACCGGCTCTATCTTTGGACGGACCGGCGGCGGCGAAGATCGCTCCCTTCTTGAAGGCGTCGTCGCGGCTCTCATTGCCCGTCATGTGGCTCCGGGGGAAACTTTGATTCTTGGATCGGGCGGTGGCGGCGCTCCGGCGTCGTTTCCTTTCTGAAGGCGCCGCCTTGGAGCGCATGGTTCGTCATATGTAGCTTCATATCTTCGGGGCGGTAGTGCTAGGAGTAGTGTTGCTGCGCTCAGCGCCTTTGTATCCCGTCCTGGGTGTGTGCGTGTGTTGCGGTGGCGTAGCGTGTGGTTGTACTGAATACTTGTGGGTTGTTGCTTTATATATAAAGCGGGGCAAAAGCCTTTTTCGGTAAGTTCTAGACTTAGCACAGGTGCTTTGCATATTTACTGTATTTCAGATTCTTCGTCGATATTCTTTGAATAGTATGGCGTGTTCGTCAATTATGTGGCGTATGTGAGGATTTCATCAATCTCAAGATATGTCGGCTCAGTCTCTCGGAGATACTTTATAGGAATAGGTAATGTCTGAGTTCATAGGAGTTAGTGTGCGTACCTGTATGTGAGTATCTGCATTTCTGTTGTGTTTCTTTAAAAAAATGTATGTCATCGGAAGGAAGGCAGCAAGACCTACCGCTCTCACTCCCACACACAGCTTCCTTTAAATTATTTTCTTGTAACTATGTTATTCTTGGGTGATACATGGAAAATGGAAAGATAGACTATGGTACTGTCACTTTACTTACGCCACTCACTCCTTTTTTGGGTTTATAGGTCTTGCTTGTATCTCTAGGTCTCTAATTTTAATAATGTTATACGAATTATATGTCATAAAAGTAATATCATTAGAAAATAGAACACTTAAAGTTTCCGGTGTGTAGTTTTATAATATATAACTACTAGTGTATAAAGTTATATAGATCTTTCTGAAATTTCACCCGAATTATGACACCGCACTGTAGGCAAGGTCGGGAAGAGGGACCATGGAACCATGCCCTTTTCTTCTTGAGAACACCAAAACTTCGATAAAAAAGAAGAGCTATGTACAAACCCTAAGGGCATCTCCAGCCGCGCCCCCAACAGGCTCCCCCAGGCCACTTTTTCGGCGCCGGCGCCGAAAAAACGGCTCAGTCGCGCCCCCAGGACGCCGAAAATCGCCGGTTCGGACCTTTTTTCCGCCCGGCGGTCACAGGCCGAACCCGGCGCGCTGGGGAGCCGTTGGGGGCTCTGGCGCTAGGGAAAAGCACGCCTGGCCCACACCGATAGGGGAAAAGTCAAGGTTTTCTTCCCCCGACTCGCCTCGCACCCCCGCGCCCTCGGCCACCACTAGCTATATCTCGGCGACGGCCACCGGCCTACTCCGCTAGAAAGCCATTCCCCGCCGGAAAATAGCAGCGCTTCGCCGCGGCAGCCCCTCCCGCAGCAGCTGCGCGTTTCCGGCCGTGGAGGCGCGGTTTAACGGCGGGTACACGCCCACCGAGCGCAAGGTGTTCGGCGTTTTGACTGTGTCGGTGATGGACTCGGATGAGGAGGAAGAGCTCGCCACGCTGCTGGAGGAGGAAGCCGCGGCCGACGTCCAGGAAGAAGAGCATCTGATGGTGCTCGCCGCCCTCGCCCAGCTGCTGGCGAGCAATGAAAAGTCGCGTCGAGGTGGCTCGGCGCCGGGGCGGGTGAAAGCAAAGAACCGGCATCGTCTGCACGGCTACTGCATGCTCTACTACGACTACTTCGCTGATGCTCCACTTCATGGCGAGAGAACATTTCGGCGCCGTTGTCGGATGAGCCGAAAGCTCTTCCTCAGGATTGTGAATTCCATCCGGGAGTTCGACAACTACTTCAAGTGCAAGATGGATTGCACTAGCGCTCTTGGATTCACCTCCATCCAGAAGTGCACGACAACGATGAGGATGCTTGCATATGGAGCTCCCAGTGATTCACTCGACGACTATGGGCGAATGGCCGAGTCCACTAGCATAGAGTGTTTCTACAAGTTCTGTCGGGCAGTGGTGGCAGTGTTTGGGCCACAATACTTGAAAACACCCAATGCGGAAGACACTGCTCGGATCCTAGCCCAGAATGCAGCAAGAGGATTTCCTGGGATGCTTGGAAGCATCGACTGCATGCATTGGAAATGGAAGAACTGCCCATTTGGTTGGCAGGGGATGTACAAAGGCGCCAAAGGCGGTTGCAGTGTGGTGCTTGAGGCGGTAGCCACACAGGACCTCTGGATTTGGCACTCCTTCTTTGGCATGCCAGGAACTCACAATAACATCAACGTGCTGCAGTGCTCTCCTGTTTTTGCCAAGCTCGTTGAGGGCCATTCTCCTCCGATGAATTTCGAGATCAATGGGCACCAATACAACAAGGGGTACTATCTAGCTGACGGCATCTATCCGAGATGGTCGACATTTGTGAAGACGATCTCAAACCCTGTGGCAGGAGGCAAGAACGCCTGGTTTGCGAAGGTTCAGGAGGCTTGCAGGAAGGATGTCGAGCAGGCATTTGGTGTGCTCCAATCTCGATTCGCTGTTGTTCGATACCCCGCTCAGACCTGGTCGAAAGATCAAATGTGGGAGATCATGACTTGTCGTGTCATCTTGCACAACATGATCATCGAGAGCGAGCAAGAAGACCCAGTGTTTGACACTGAACCATACTACATGCAGGGTCCTCTAGCCGAAGTTGATCACCAGCTACCGGCAACTTGGACTGCCTATCTCAGTATGCGTCAGGAGATCCGAGACCCACAGGTGCATCATCAACTGCAGAAAGATCTGATTGAGCATCTATGAAGGCTCAAGGGGGACGCCGCGTGATGAAATACGAGTTTTTATTTGTTGAATTATATAATTTGTATTGAACTATTTGTTGTTGTAGTATTTTGTTGAAGTATTTGATTTTTCTGTGATGAAATATGTGTGTGTTGATAATTGAACGCCGAAACCACGCCGAATATGGGCCTATTCTCACCCATATGGGCCGTTTATTCGCCGAAATTAGGCTGCAAAGTGGGCCAATTTCGGCGCGTGGGGGCGGGCTGGGGGCGACGACTGGGTGCAAAACCGCCCCCAGCGTCGACTGTGTCGCCGGCTCGCCCCCAGGCGGCGCTTTTAGACGCCCCCTGGGGGGCCAACGGCTGGAGATGCCCTAACGGGCCACACCTGAATTTACAATGCCACGCCAAAGTGGTAGGCACTCCCGAAAGAAGCAGTCCGTGGGTGAGACATGGACTGATGATGTGAAGGTGGTGATACTATATGGCATACTAAACCTTAGCCTTTGCCGGTTCGGTATGTACAAAGCGCTAAAATGTTAAAACGGGACTCTAGTCTAGTAAACAAATAATCATAATGCACTGTACTACCGAACAACCCTCAGTACTTTTAGAATTGGATATATTGTTTGCACGAAGGTACACTTAAGTAGTAGTGCTCAGTGATTTAATTAAATAAATATGTGCGTGTTTGCAGGCTCACTTTCCTTAATAGTCTTCAATCAAAGTTATAGATAATTTAAGCTCATTTGAGGGAATAACATTAGCATTTGCCGGCTTAGTTCATGCAAAGAGCTAAAATGTTAAAAGTAAATAAATAATCATAATCCACTATACAACCAAACAATCCTCACTACTTTTATACTCAAAATAGTTTTTTTGCGCGAAGTTATACTTAAGTAGTTGTGCTCAGCGATTTAATCAAATAAATACGTGCCTCTCACTTGACATGCTCAAGATTCTGGCTGAAAATGTCACCTACTCTGAACTCATTCCTCTCCATCTCAGACGAATAACCTGCCAATCACTAATAAAATACTCAGTCTATAGCTTGTCATCTTGTAGATGTATACAAAATAGCAGGAAAAAACAATTAGCTATAGAACAGAGAATTCGATCAGTGTCAGTAGAACAAGTCTCAGTGAGGCGTAGCACGACTTAACAATCAGTTCACACCTACTGGGACAACGGATTTTGCAAACTTCCAATGCCTAGACAAACCATAAGCCAAAAGGCTTATATTGTCATCCTTTCTGTTCAGACCGCCGTGAAATTTTACCCGAATTATGGCATCACGTTGCGAGCAAGGTTGGGATGGAATCAACATTTTCTCTTTAGGAGAACACAAGAAACTTAAAGTCTTCCCCACCAAAAAATAAAGAAACTTAAAGTCTCGATGCATTGAAAGAAAATATAGTCACGTACTCCCTCTGTAAAAAAATATGAAAGTGTTTAGATTACTAAAGTAGTGATCTAAATGCATTTAATTTCTTTACGAATGGAGTACAAAGGAATACACCTAAAATTAGAACAAGACACCCTTGAAAAAGAGTGTGTATGTCATCAGAAGGAAGGTAGCAAAACCTAGCGCTCTCGCTCGCACCCACAACCTGCTTTAAATTATCTTCTTTCAACTATACTATCCTTGGGTACATTGATACATGGAAAATTGGAAATGTAAGCATTTGTCGATTTGGTTCGTACCAAGCGCTAGATTGTTGGAACGAGATTCTACTAAATAGCCAAAATATTTGTGCTTTCATGCTTAAAAAATTGTGCTCAACAATGTAATTTAATAAAGAGAATACGTGCCTGTTGCTTGACATGTTCAAGATTCTGATTGAAACTGTCAGCTACTCTGAACTCATTCCTCTCCATCTCAGCCGAATAATCTGCCGATCACTACAAAAACATACCGGGTCCATAGCTTGTCATGTGCAGATACACACAAACTAGCAGGAGAGAAAAAAAATTAACTATACAACAAAGAGCTCGATCGGTATGAGCAGAACAAGTCTCAGTGAGACGTAGCACGCCTTCTTAACAATAAAGAGTTAATATAAATAATATAGATAAATCAGATAACGCCTACGGGAACAAAGACATGTCACCTTGGCTCACAACAGTTAATGCGGTTGATGACAAGGCTAGACACTTACCCCTGACTTCATCAAGATCTCCATTAAACAAGTTGACAAACAAGCAGACAAATAAAGGAAAGTCGTTGCGCTTTACTCTTTCGTTATCATGCATGACGTCGCCGTCGGATTATTTATTTATATTTGTATATATGTACATGAAAGCTTCTTGGGTGGAGGCACGCAGATCACGTCGCATCACGTGCGGACGGCGTCGTACGAAAGCAGCAGTAGAGGAGAGGGGAGGGGAGGCGCGACCGCGTCAGCCCGCTTCCCTCGCCGGCCTGCCGAGACTACCCAACCTAGACGAGTTCTCTACGTATGCCGTCCAGTTTAATGTGTAGCGTCAAGTGGTCGGCTGTTTCTGATTCGTTGCCCAGCCTGCGGCCTGCCGTGCAGTACTCCGTGGCGGGTTTCTAGAGCAAGTAATGTGTTGATTCTAGCATGCTGAATAATTCCAGCGTACTCTAGCATCGTGCTCTACCAAATGTGAAACGAGAGCTCATGCAGATAATACCGCTCATACTGTATTTCAAACCATGCATATGTGCACCGTGTAAACCCTTGACCACATCTTCCGTCTCGACGTCGTCACCCTCTTGGGGCGTCGTCGTGGAACTCGGGTACCCTTTGCTCACGTGTCATCATCATCGGCGGGCGAGTTAGGATCCTAACTCGAGGCTCCTTGGGCTCTAACTAGGGGTTGCCCCGGCGGTGTCCTATCTTTTACACGAGGCGTCGTTGTCATCGCGCTCGATCCTCGTTGTCAGCAGGCAGGATCGGTGCTCCATGGACCGAAGCGAGATGGCAGGGGGCCATCTCCGGCGACTTCTTGGTGGGTGTGTTGCATCGATGTCCGATGGTTCCTCATGGAGGCGCGGTGTCTCTTCTAGTTAGTAGCCTCAGTGTTTCTTGGTGGGGTGTGGGTGCTCTTGTATTCTTGTTTTATCTTTGATTTGCTTTGTAGAGGTTTTTCTCATCGCCTTGTATTGGTTCGACCGTGTTGCTTTATATATAAAACCGACGAAAGCCTTTTTCGATAAACCATGGTTATATGTATTTATAACGCAAAGGCCGGGTTTAACCTCCTTTTCCAAGAACAGTCATTTATTTGAAACGATACTTTCCTTTTAGTTAGAGTTGATATGGCTGTTGTTGTATGACTTGCACCGGTGTGGAGTGACCACTTCCACACCAAGAAATGGGCGGGCATCTGACAACCATGCCGGTGTTCTTTGATGGGAATCGGCCCCACCAGCCTGCTAGTGTTTTTTTGACCTTGAGCAGAGTACTGGCATATGCGACCAACGATTGCTAGTGATCAAGATGCCAATTGAAACACTGCTTCATCCAAGTGAAAACTTGACCTTGCATTTATTGGTGGGGTTCATCGGCGACGGAGTTGCGTGGTTACCTTGTTGAAGACGTCTTCTTCTTGTTGTGGTGCCAATCTTCAAAGGATGGTCTCAGTAACGGGTGAAAATCCTTGTCTACGCAATCTCCGGCCGGACGAGACGATGATGGCATGAGGACAATTATTCTTTTTTAAGGCGTTGCCACGGAAAAAGTCAACTTAATCTCAGGTGTTTTTTCATATCTTGTAACGTTTTGGACATGGTTTGCTTTATTATACACTTTGCTTAATAATCAATAAAAAATGGTATGTGGATCACAGTGATGTAGTGGCCGGGGTTAGTCTCACTTTTTTTTAAAAAGAAATCGTCGGATTCAAACATGAACAATGATAGAACAAATCATGAATGTGAATAGAACTATAACTGTACTGTAACAGTACATACAATTATGTAAGAAATTAATTAAACCTATACACACACATAAGCACATATGTCTCCTACTTGTCATATACTGTATATCCCACGTCCACCGAGAGCCTGATCAAAACTAACTGGAAACAAAGCACTCCATCTGTCATAAAATAAGTGTAGTTGGAATCAAATGCAGATAATGTTTGTAAACATATTCGAACCGGAATCATTCATTGCTTCCAGAATAACACATGGCACATCTCCAACACCACACCGGCCGGGTCAACTCACTTCCCATGAACCTATCCTGCTGTCATAAAGACGGCACAATTTACTTAATCTATTTGGTTGACTTCATACAAAGTCAGACTTTCTTGTAAAGTTGAAACTAACTATTCTACGCAGCAGCTGGTGTTGAGTTGGTAAGGTTCCAAGCACGTATACAGGGTCTCCTGCAGGCCGATCGAAGCGAGCAGCAGCGGCTCCTTTCCAACGCCGTCCGTCGCCCAGTTGCATGCATTAATTGCGTACTGCTTCTCCCACGTAAGTTGGACTGGGACTGCCTATCCTTGCCTCTTTTGGCAACTATGTTTAGTAGTAGTACCATTTACTTTATCAACGCCGCCTGCACACACATCTTTTTTCCTTCTAAACTCCGTGCATCAGGCTACGTGTGGAACGTAGACATATTTGTTGTTTTGATTTTGGTACTTGTTATTATAGGGTAATCTCTCCGTTCACAAATATAAAATGTTCTAACTTTTTTTAATCGGATTTATATAAATTGATTTTAGCGTGTTTGTTCACTTATTTTTAATCCGTATGTAATTTACATTGAAATATCCAGAATATCTTATTATATTTATGAACGAAGGGAGTACGCTCTTGTATACAGGAACGAATACATACTAAAAATATGCGCATAACACTAGGTGTTGTGTTACAGCGTAGATCCCTACTACTAATTTGGATCAGACCGGACAAAAAAAGTCATCCAGCGTTGTTCACTACTTCTACCCTAACGTATCTGGATAGCCATGCAAACAGACATCGTCCACATATGTCTGCAAGAGCAAAATTAAAGAACGATCAAAAACTAAAGCAACATGGTCAGTATGTTTCCGGCCGTCGTTGACGTTCGCGAAAACACAGACGTTGTCCGCCTGCATCCCTATGTCGGGACGTCCGAATTTCCTCACGTCGACCCTAAATTGACGAAGCAGGGGAGTCTAGACATGTCCACGACACCGCCAACTTAGTATAGGACCACTCCGACCACACCACAAACCAACTTTTTTCTCTCTTCCCGTTCTTTCTCCTATCTTCATTGCACAAACGGCAGAACAATTGAGGGATATTGTAACTGTGGGTTTCCACGGACGTCTGGACGCATCCATGGACAAATAAGGAAGTCCATGCGATGCTTTGCGTTGGAGATGCCCTAACAACTATTTTTGTTCATTTCAATGTTAGAAGAGTGAGTCTGTACCGAAATAACTAATCGCTTCATTGCACACATATAGAAAAACATTTTTTTTAAAAGAGGTTCAAGGGGATTAAGAAAAACAAAGTTTTTTTAAAGAGGTTCGAGTGGATTAATTTTTTCTTAAATACTACTACAAAGGAGACATGTTGAAAAGTTCCAATAGGACCGAATCTTACTAACCAAGCAACCTAGATATAAAAACATTATTATTCCTAAAAAATCCAGTCTCTAAAATTTCTGTGTAGTCTTCTGAATCAAAAGGCCCGCTATAATCAAAGCTATAAAGAATTATCACTTTTCCCCTAAAAAACAGAAGTATCACTTCAAGTTTAGAACGTAGAAGTACGTAAATCTAGGTAAGCTCTAGGCTTATAAGATCATCCTAGCTCGTAAATTAAGCGAGCAATTGCCAGAGCTGTCAAATCTCTTGGGGCTCGATCGGCTCCTCACTAGTCAACAACTGGATGCGCCATTGGGATCACGTAAAACCAGGCCGGAATTGTATTAAACCGCATGTGGCAGGCCAGCCTAGCCAAGGTGATTTGGTCACTCCATTGACCGGTCAGCATCAAGGACCCCTTCTCTTTGCCCCTCTCCCTCCCATGTATATATAAAAACCTAACTCCGGCCAGCTAGTGGCAGCCTCTCATCTCCTCCCAGATTTAGCCATTGCTAGCTGGTCCAACTGCCTCTGCCGCCTCCATCCACCCCCCACCCCGCCGGCGATGCTATTGTACACCGTCCAGTTCCTCTGCTCCGTGGTCGCTGCTTTCGCCCGCCTCGTCCGCGTCCTCCGCAAGGCCATGGCATCCGTCCTCTGCTCCCCGCCGGTCTCCCTGCCCGCCACCACCTCCCCTGCGTCGTCCGCGCCGCTCTCCATGTGGAGGAAGGCGCACCCGGCTCTCGGCATCACCGTAGGGGATGCGCTGCGTGAGCGTGACCAGAGGGAGGCCAGGGAGCAGCTGCTGATTGCGCCGGCGGTGGACGCTTTTGCGGCGTGCAACGGCAGTGGTGTCGGCGCGCAGCAGGTCGAGTCCGCGAAGAAGGCGGCGCGGGGTGCGAGGAAGAGGCCGTCGATGCTGGTCATACCCGTCGCTCCTGAGGCCGTCGAGGTGGCGGCTGGCTGGGGGGCGGTTGTGGCCGAGAAGGAGGCCGAGGTGGAGGTGGAGGGGGAAGGGTTTTGGTTGGCGAGCAGGAGAGGGGCGAGACATGCAATGGAGGATGCATATGGCGTGATCGCTCAGAAAGTTGGAGGAGATTCCCAGCTGGTAAACTTCTTTTCTCATTGATCGATATCTTCTCTTCAGACTTCGGGTGGATCATCATCATGCCTGCATTTTTCCTTGCATCATAGTAAAGGCGGTGCACTTTAACTTGAGTTCAGTTTTGGAAGGACAAAATCGCTTCTGGAAGTTTATGAAAATCCAACAAAATCATACTGTAGATGCTAGCTATGGCCTCAATTATATGGATGTACTAAATTTTTGTTTTAAGAAAATATGACCATTTATGACAAGTGTACAAAGGTAAACAGTTTTTCTATTTCTCGGGGGAGAGAAATAACTATTTTGTAAGTCACCTATGAGAACCATCATACTTTAGGACACTTACATGTAAAACAAATATTAGATAACCTTGCTCTGATGTATTTCTAAGAATGAGCCATGGGTCACCCCAAAGTTAAGAGATCATCATTTACAACTAGCGAAAAGAGTAGCCCATTTGATGTTTCATTTTCATAGATCAATGGTTAGTAGCAACATATATACTATATGCATGATTGTTTTTCCAGAATTTTAAAATCAAATACACAATTTTTCCTTCGTAAAAATCGTCTAAAGGGGTAAAGGTTCCCCAAAATATGAACTTTTTTCATCATAAATTAGTCTATCATTTTTACTGCTAAGTACAAACTCCCTCCATTTTTGTATACATACCCACTTCATTTTTTGTGATATAATTTTGGTTAACAAAAGATGGGTTATATGTCATAAAAAATATAGCATTGAAAAGTTATATGAACTGTGCATTCAGTGACATACTTTTTATGTCATATAACTTACATTTTGTTGGTAAAACTAATGACCTTGTATATAAAAATTTGAGGGAGTTGCACATTTGTGCAAACAGTGTAGGGAGACGTTGACTTTTGTGCTGAACGTGGCACTAGTTATGATTTGGAATAAGCACCCTTATCTTGTTGAACTGACTCAGTCAGAGTACACATGACATAGGCAATAAAGATGTACGCCGCCCAACAAGGGAATAACAAAATGCTTTCGTCGTTGCAGGCATTCTACGGTGTGTACGACGGACACGGCGGCCGCGCAGCGGTGGACTTCGTCTCCGACCACCTCGGCAAGAGCGTGGTCGCTGCTGTGCTGGCCACGACGACGGAGGAGGCGCAGGAGGCAGAGCCGTCGTCGTGGTCGACGGATGCTGTCTCGGCGGCCATCAGAGCCGCCTACTTGGCCACCGACAGCGAGCTCGTGAAGCAGGTGTGTACTTTTGTTTTTACCAGGTCCATCTCTCTTGTCCGAGTTGAACGCGTCAACGCATGCAGACTCCTCCTGCTGTGCGATGCGTGTTGCATGCCGACAATGGCGATGTCCACTACTACTCCGTTAGGGTTTGTTCGTTGCTATGATTGCGACAGAGAAAGATGCTGGCTTAGATTGTACTACAAGTGCTCCCTTCGCCGTGTCCCAGGTGCCCAGGTGTCGCCTCTGGTGACTGGCGATTGCTACGTTCGACAGCTATGTTAATGTTAGCATGCGCCCACGCGCACCATTGTTTTCAATTCAGAGTTCAAATCCGTTTGATGCTGAAAGTATGAATCAAACTGTCTGAATTTGGAGTTAAAATGGAAAACCTGTAACTAGGAACAACTGAGAGGACAAAAACGTAGTATCTTCTTTTTCTAGTAGAAATGTTAATGACACGTTGCAGGAATTTAACTCTTTGTTTGTCCATCGTGAACGCAGGGCCTGAGAGGTGGCTCATGTGCCGCAACGGCGCTGGTCAAGGACGGCGACATCTACGTGGCGAACCTCGGCGACTGCCGTGCCGTCATGTGCCGCGACGGCGTGGCGACTGCCGTGACCTCCGACCACACCGCCGCGAGGGAGGACGAGAGGTCCCGCATCGAGAACTCGGTACGCACATGCGCACATATATATTCAGTAAACCTGTCATGCATGCACACAAGACGCAACGTCACACCGATCGTCGAGAAGAAAGGCAGCTGACTGACAGCCAAAATTCGTGCAGGGTGGCTACGTGAGCTGCGGCAGCAACGGCATGTGGAGGGTGCAGGACTGCCTGGCCGTGTCGCGGGCGTTCGGCGACGCCGACCTCAAGCGGTGGGTGATCTCTGAGCCGGAGATCAGGAGGCTTCCCCTCACCGCCGGCTGCGAGTTCCTCGTCCTCGCCTCCGACGGCCTCTGGAACAAGGTGTCCAACCAGGAGGCGGTGGACGCCGTCTCGAGGAGCAGCGCCGGTCGTGACTCCACAGGGTGCTGCAAGGAGCTCGTGGACATGGCGCGGTGTAGAGGGAGCAGGGATGACATCATCGTCATGGTTGTCGACCTCAAGAGGTTCACGATATAGCACGACGAATGAACCAGACGGAGAGGATGCATACTCGCAACATTTTTGGGAACAAGGGCAGAGCTCTGCAAATCGTTGAGGAAGAACGTGAGCACCCGTGCGGATAATTAGCATTTTTTTGGAACTGAATCCTGGTGAGCGAGGACAATAATCCTGCTGACCGGCCTCGGATCTTTGGGGCAGAGTATGCAGAGAAGGGTGTCACGGAGAAGGTTGGACTAACAAATCAAAGCTGATGAGGGAGAGATGAAGACGGGGATGGTGAACTGTAGAGAGCTCCTAAATTTATCACCTGTACATATGCATATGTTTGTTTTTTCGTTTAGGAGCAAATTTATATCTCCAATGTCTTTTTGTCCCTGTATATGTATGTATATCACCTGCATGCTTGTGCTAAAACGAAATCGATGGTGTGGACACACTGCAACTGCAGAAGATTTCGAGTAACTTTTTTTCTTTGAGTTGGGAAGATCTGGAGTAACTAACCGCCAGCATACTCCGTCCAACTGGACACTATTTGTGAGGCATTCAGAATCTTCTATCTTTATATAATTAAAATAGAAGTCAAACAAGCCATCACATTCATCCACATATATTAAATTATATCACACCATTAATTTTGAAGATTAATGGCCAAGATTTAAAGATGTAACGTCACATACAAATATATGTGTATATGCCTTTTTTGGAACATAGAAACTTGTCATGTACATGTTTTTTCATTATGAAAACACAATGTTGTCACATACATGTTTTTTTTTATGAAAATGTACATACATGTATTTTTTTTAAACGAAGCCTCAAGAAGAGCCCGGCTTTGAATTAACAAAACCATCAACAAGCCAGGATTACATCGAGCAGCAAAGAAAAAGGAAAAGAAACAGCAAGATGATACAAGATGATTAGTAAATAGCTAACAGGCTACCACAAACTACTAGCCAAGATATGAAAACTAAAGCACTAATACAGCTAGAAGTTGAAGAAGCCCTCCATAGCGGGCAGAGCACCACGCAGGACACCAGCATAGCTTGGGGAAGAATCATCTAGTAGCTGTCGGAGCGCCTTTGTCAGCTCCATGAGCTCTGGCCGTCGATGTCAACCTCCTCCACCTCCGAAGGGGGCTCCCTGCCCCCTCGCCCTGGCATGAAGGGCGCCGATCCGCCGAAAGGTGGAGACGCCCACCCGAGGGCTAAAGTGTGATCGGCGCCATTGCCATCCGGAAGACCACTTCAGGACACCACCACCAAACAACGGCGAGCTTAGCCAAGGGGAGCATCGGCACTACATGAGAGCTGCACACGAGGAGAAGCAAACTACACAGCAAGGCTGTTGATGGCCAAGCGGTAAAGGAAGGAATGCAACCGCAACGGAGCTGGGGGCGACACCAAGTTCACGTAGCTAAGAACCGAGATCATGCCACCATTGGCGAGCAAAGACAACCCTGGGAGGGGAACCCTATCCACTGCCCGATTGGCCGAAGACAACACCAGTAACCATGAGCCTCCACAAAAGATGAGAAATTGTGCGGCCTCGCCGCCGGCGCCTACACGATGTTTCTGACCTCACCGCCAACAACCCCTGACCAGGACAAGCGCGCTTCCCCCCAAAGCTCACCAAAGATGACACCTCCTTGAAGGTGACGATACCCACAGCGTCGCTGCCGCCCAATCCAGAGGGATTTGGGTTTTCACCCGGTGCACGAGCAATATGGGAGGAAGAGAAGGGGGAAATGGGGGATTAACCAGCGCCTACATGTAGGGGACGGCTGAGGGAGTCCTGGATTAAGGGGTCCTCGGACAGCCGGACTATATACTTTGGCCGGACTGTTGGACTATGAAGATACAAGATTGAAGACTTCGTCCCGTGTCCGGATGGGACTCTCCTTTGCATGGAAGGCAAGCTTGGCAGTTCGGATATGTAGATTTCCTTCTCTGTAACCGACTCTGTGTAACCTTAGCCCCTTCCGGTGTCTATATAAACCGGAGGGTTTAGTCCGTAGGACAACAATCATAACCATAGGCTAGCTTCTAGGGTTTAGCCTCTACGATCTCGTGGTAGATTAACTCTTGTAATACTCATATCATCAAGATCAATCAAGCAGGAAGTAGGGTATTATCTCCATTGAGAGGGCCCGAACCTGGGTAAAACATCGTGTCCCCTGCCTCCTGTTACCATTAGCCTTAGACGCACAGTTCGGGACCCCCTACCCGAGATCCGCCGGTTTTGACACCGACATTGGTGCTTTCATTGAGAGTTCCACTGTGTCATCGTTGTAAGGCTTGATGGCTCCTTCGATCATCTTCAATGATGCTGTCCAGGGGGAGGTTTTCCTTCTCAGACAGATCTTCGTATTCGGCGGCTTCGTACTGCGGGCCAACTCGCTTGGCCATCTGGAGCAGATCGATAGCTATGCCCCTGGCCATCAGGTCAGGTTTGGAAGCTTGAACTATATTGCCGACATCCGTGAAGACTTGATCTTCGACAGATTCGAGCCCATGACAGGCGCACCGGACGGTCACGACGGGATGGCTTTGATCTACCATCAAACACTATTCGGGAGATTGCGCCTGCGGTGGCGACATGAATCAATCCGGAGCAGATCGTGCCTTCCAAGGACGGGTGGATAGACCCCGCCACGAAGGCCGCACACTCATGGGCATTGGAGCCGAACACCGATCCCACCTCCTGTGAGGGTGGCGTCATCGGACCCTCGGACTCGCCTCTGGCTACAAGATCCGAACCGCGTACGTCTGTGCCTATCGAATCTGATTGGGCACCGATCATGGAGTTCACCTCCGCGGATATTTTTCAGCACTCGCCCTTAGGTGATGTGCTAAATTCATTAAGGTCTCTTTCCTTGTCGGGAGATTCTTGGCCGAACTATGTCCGGCTCGAGTGGGAAGCGGACGACGAAAAATTTTGTTCCCCGCCCACCACCCACTTCATAGCCATTGTCGATGACTTAACCGACACGCTCAATTTCGACTCCGAAGACGTCGACGGTATTTACGACGACGCAGGAGAAGAACAGGAACCACCGCCCACTGGGCGCTAGACTGCCACCTCATCATATGGTATATACATGGTGGATACACCAAAAGAAGGCGATGGTGATGATGCAACGAAGGATAATCCCCTCGATAAGCCACCAAAGCGGCGCCATAGACGCCGCTCTAAATCCCGCCACAGTAAAAACAACGACAATAACGCAAGACATAATAATACCCCGGTTGACTCCAAAGGAAACGACGACCCCATGGACCCAGCGATGGAGCAGGATGAGCCAGGGGACGATGAGCATAGTCCAGAGCAGACGTCAGATGACGCCGATCCCGAGGGTAAAATTCACCAACCTGTCTCCGGAGAAGAGAACAGCCCGGACGATGATGCACTCATCATCCGAGAAAAACTCTTGGAACAAGAGAACCTCCACAGAAGGCTTGTCGCCATCGCGAGGAGCCTAAAGAAGCAGAAGCAAAGGCTTAAGGCCGCGCAGGATACGCTCAACCGCAGGTGGAACAAAGTGCTCGACACAGAAGAAAAATACGGCAGCGATCGTCACACAAAGAGCTATCCAAAGCGCAAGCTGCTGCCCGAATTCGACGACGAGGCCATAGAGCCCATTCAGCCAAAAACGACCGATCAGCCGGACCAACCACCCCGTGGTCGTGACAAGACGGCCAATGATGCCGCACACAAGTTAGCACACGATTTATGTGAGCTCCTGGAAAAAAAGTCCGGTATGGCCAGATCCATCTATGGATCTAGGAAGCGCGCTTCAGCACAGGATCATAGCTACCGAAACGATCACATTGATCGAACACCAGCTAGGAATCAGAACCGAACACAACAACCGTCGACAGCATGCCATGACACGTCCAAATACAGGGGTGCCGCACACCCCTTGTGCTTCACCGATGAGGTGCTGGACCATGAATTTTCGGAAGGATTTAAGCCCGTGAATATAGAGGCATACGACGGAACGACAGACCCTGGGGTCTGGATTGAGGACTTCATTCTCCATATCTACATGGCTGGCGAAGATGATCTCCACGCCATTAAATATCTACCCCTCAAATTGAAGGGACCAGCTCGGCACTGGTTGAAAAGCCTTCCTGAAAACTCAATTGGAAGTTGGGAAGAACTTGAGGATGCTTTTAGGGCTAATTTTCAAGGGACCTATGTCCGACCTCCGGACGCAGACGACCTAAGTCACATAATTCAACAGCCTGGAGAGTCAGCCCGAAAACTCTGGAACAAATTTCTTACTAAGAAGAATTCAAATAGTCGATTGCCCGGACGCCGAAGCCTTAGCGGCCTTCAAACACAGTATCCGGGACGAATGGCTTCCCAGACACCTCGGCCAAGAAAAGCTGAGGACAATGGCAGCCTTAACAAGCCTCATGACCCGCTTTTGCGCGGGCGAGGACAGCTGGCTGGCTCGTAGCGGCACCAGCGACCCAGGCACATCCAAAGTCAAGGATGGCAACGGGAAGCCACGACGCAACAAAAACAAGCATCGAAACAATGATGACAGCCTAGAGAACACGACGGTCAATGCCGGATTCAGGGGCTCTCGACCCGGTCAATGGAAGAAGCCATTTAAAGGCAGCAGAGATGGACCGTCCAGCCTAAACAAGATTCTAGACAAATTATGTCAGATTCACGGCACCCCCGAAAAACCTGCAAACCACACCCATAGAGAGTGTTGGGTTTTCAAGCAGGCCGGCAAGCTGAATGCCGAACAAAGGGGGAGGAAGACGCCAAGTGAAGACGAGGATGAACCTCGCCAGCCGAACACTAGAGGACAGAAAAAAATCCCACCAGAAGTCAAAACAGTGAATATGATTTACGCAACTCACATTCCAAAGAGTAGGCGCAAACGCGCACTCCGATATGTATATGCTGTGGAGCCCGTCGCCCCCAAATTTAATCCCTGGTCGGCATGCCCGATCACCTTTGATCGTATGGACCATCCGACTAGTATCTGGCACGGAGGATCGGCTGCCTTGGTGCTCGACCCAATAATTGACAGATACCATCTCACACGAGTCCATATGGACGACGGCAGTAGTCTAAACCTGATATATCAGGACACTGTCTGCAAAATGGGGATAGACCCTTCAAGAATCAGCCTAAGCAACAGTATCTTTAAAGGAGTGATACCAGGCGTCGAGGCCCACTGTACGGGCTCTCTAGTACTAGAGGTTGTATTCGGTTCCCCCGACAACTTCAGAAGCGAGGAACTAACCTTCGACATTGCTCCATTCCGAAGCGGTTATCACGCACTACTCGGAAGAACGGCCTTTGCTTGTTTTAATGCAGTACCGCATTATGCGTACCTTAAACTTAAGATGCCCGGTCCACGCGGCATCATCATAGTTAGCGGAAATACAGAGTGTTCCTTACGCGCGGAAGAATACGTGGCGGCTCTAGCAGCTGAACACTGAGCGGTCCCTCCAACCAGGATAAATGGTCGGTCGTCAAGACCACGGACACGGTTAGACGAGTCCGGCGCTCCACCCAATGTAACAGCCCAGTTGGGATTTCCCCATAAAAGGTGCTAGGGGCTGCCCGCAAAAAGAGCCCATAGTTTGGCTCGACCCTATCAATACAATCACATATTGCATTTTCATGGTTCATTCAGATTAACGAACTCCTCGCACGAAATCTTTCATCTATTTTTTTTCCTTTTACAGATGATCATCGTGCTACACCCTTCCAGGATACGGCACAACGGAGATAAAGGTGCAGACGTGCAGCAGGGCCCCGCTCAAAGGTTTCTTTTTAGATTAAGACCCCGCATAAACCTTTTTAATGTCTCTTGTTGCTTCTCCCCCTTCGGAAACTTTATACAACCGGGAGGGACATTGGAATTTTCGGCATTTTTGTCACACCAGACTATTGCTCATACCTGGAAACTCAGGGCTTATTATCAAGGGCATTATTCAGCCCAGTACACATTATAAAGTCCGAATACCTTAGGGAGTGTTCGGCGTCGCGAGTTTGGCCTTATATGCATAAGCTCCGAATCATGTCTTTGGTTAAATGTTGGGTTTGCCCGGCTTCTGTGTTTTCCTACCTTACGTTCCGCTCTATCGGCTAAGGCGGCACCGGGAGAACTATTGCGATTGTGCCCTAGTTCATCCGGATGAGCACCTCTGTAGAGAAAGCCGAAAACTGACTGTCATGATACAACACGAGACTGGTCAACCACTCGATGACTCAGCGGAATCTTCGCGATTCCTCCGCATTAACGAAGGACCAGTTTCCCGGTCATGTACGTATGCACACCATCTTCGGATGAACGCGGAAGTACTAGGGGCTATATAGTAGCCCCAACGTCAAACTCCTATGGCTAAGTGAACGTGTTAAAGCTATATAGTCCAATTGCCTGGTTCGCCGCGCTATCAGCTCTTTAACGGACCAATACGTTGGATCAAGTGTGACTATGTGTTTTTCCGAACACCCCCGCATTATATGCATGGGGGCTGAAGCCGACGACTGCTAACTTTCAAGTTATATACATACATAAACGGCCGCACAGGAGGCATTATAATAGTTTCGGGCAAAAGTATAAACACAGCCTTTATAATGAAAATAGCATTGTCTTTACAATCGAGATACATGTCATTCGAACATGGCACTCTTCGAGCACTGAGCCTCTATTAAACGGGCGCCTTCTAAGACTTCTTCAAAATAGTGCTCGGCTGGGTCCTGGCCTTCCGCCGCACCCCGGGTTGCAATAGCGGTGGTTTCCATCCCAGCGCGGTATGTTTTAACACGAGAAAGAGCCATCCGCGCACCCTCTATGCACGCCGACCTCTTCACAGCATCGATATGCGACACAGCACCAAGGAATTGTTGCACCAATCCAAAATAGTTGGCTGGCCTTGGTCCACGTGGCCAAAGATGATCCACGACAGACCTCATAGCTAGCCCGGACAACCTGCGGAGTTCGTCCCATGCGGCCATCTTTTCATTCAATGGCAACAGATGCGTTGGGGCACTAAACTACGACCAGAATAACCTCTCAGCCTTATGGTCTTTCCGATCTTTGAAAAACTCGGTCCCATCAGTAGCACTCTTTGCTAGGTCCGCATACGCGTCCGCCGCACTCCACAACTGATCCAGAGGGGCATACTTCGGATCTCCGAATTTCATCCGCAACAAATAGGGCTTCCCAGCCACGATATCTCCGGCTTCACGAAGCTCCTCCCTTACCCCCCTCATTTCAGAGCGGGTTTCCTTGGCTGCCTCCAGGGCCTTTTTCAGGTCAGCCGCTTTTTCTTGATTTTCCTTTTCAAGGAGCTCATGGCTGTTGGCGGCATCTTCTAGCTCGGTAGCCATCTAGGCTATCTTTTCTTCGCTCCAGCGATGAGCAGCCTGTTCAGCTCTTAACTCTTTGACCGCTTTCAGAGCGGCCGCATCACTTCTTCGGGCTTGCTCCTTGGCTCAGGCAAGCTCTGCCCGAAGGGTCTCCATGGCAGCAGCTCCATCTGTAGTCACAGCATATTATAGATACTAGCATCATGCTCCTCTTAAATATTTACTGACAAGCTGAATATACATACCCTGGGCCTTGTCAAGCCGCTTGTTAACCAGCGCGATGTCAGCATCGGCCATGTCAAGCTGCCTCTTTAGTTCGGCAAAATCAACAGATCGGTCAGCCGCCGGACCCCCCAACCACCTGCACATAAAACGACGCGCTTATTACCAGAGATTATGATCCTCTATTTGCCACGTTGATGGAAACCAGAGTCTCAGGGGCTACTATCTATACATAGCACACTTAGCATGTGTGGTACCATGAAAAATACATTTTTTGCGTACGTCAAAGCCTCTCAGCAGACTTGTAAAAACTTCATTCAAACCGCTTTTTGCGGATGAAATCCTCTCAACCACCATACCCATTAAGGCACGATGTGTCTCTGAGATGGCCGCTCGCTCCAGAAGGCCCATTAGTGTGTCCGACTGTGTGCCGAACAATCCCGGACTCTTCCTGAAGCTCTCTTTGGGAGCCGGATATTCCAGACTCTGGGCAGCCGAAGTGTCAACTTCTGGCCTTGGTGGATTAGGAGAAATCCTCCGTGACGACACCTCGGGGTCGTCCGCCCCATGTGATGGGGAGGCAGGGGGAGGCGTCTCGCTCTCCATCATCTCTGGAGGAAGATCCCCCGAGGCCGAACTCTATGGAGAAGGGTTACGATCCGGACTGCAACAAATATGTTTCGGTCATTATCCTCAGAGACAAAACAGGGTATATTTACCAAAGTACTCTTTTACTTACGGCTCGGTGGAGGGCTGTCCCCCTTGCGGGCACTGTGCGGCAAGAACGCCCTCGGGGGCAGGGCCCCTTGGTGAGGTTTTCTTCCCTCGTTTAGAAGCCTCCGTTTCCAAATCTTTGGAGGCGGCCCTTTTCTTACCTTGAGGAGAGGGGATTTTAGGTTCCCCTCCCCGATTATCCTCCTTCGTGGGGGCGCTTACTCCCCCAATTTGGATGTGTAAAATATGAGGCCCACCGGTGGCTTCTCTATTCCTCCCCTCGTCCTCTCCTGATGGCACCTGATGTGGCGCGCGCTCAAGCATCCTGGTCAACAAAGGATCTGGCGAGCCTTCGGGAAGAGGGGCCGAACACCTAATCCTCTCCGCCTTCCTTAGCCAGTCCTGGCAGGTAGCAATTTTTCAGAATGATGTTATAATAAACATAAAGGATGGTGTGTTCGGTAGCGGAATTACCTACTTGGGTATCCGGGTGGTTGCAATTGAGACCCACGTCCTCGGTGGTGTCCGGACACTTTATTTGTGATCCGAAGAATGACCCATACATCTCTTTAAGCGTCATGCCGAAGAATTATTGAATGGTTCGCGGTCCTTCCGGGTTGAACTCCCACATACGGAGAGGACGACGCTGGCATGGCAGGACTCGGCGAACCAACATCACTTGCATTATCTTAACAAGACTGACATCCCTCTTAAGGAGGTCTCGGATGCGGCTTTGCAGTGTCAGCACGTCGTTAATTGGCCCCCAATCCAGCCCCTTGTTGACCCATGACGCCAGTTGCGGCGGGGGGCCTGAGCGGAACGCTGGAGCGGCCGCCCGCTTTGTACCTCGGGGAGTTGTGATGTAAAACCATTCTTGCTGCAATAAATCAGATGTTTCCGTGAAAGAACCCTTTGGCCATAGGGCATAGGCGCCTTTGCTTATTATAGCGCCTCCGCACTCCGCGTGACGGCCATCAATCACCCTCGGCCTCACATTGAAGGTCTTGAGCCACAGTTCGAAGTGGGGGGTAATGCGGAGAAAGGTTTCACACACGACGATAAACGAGATGTGAAGGATGGAATCCGAAGCTAGATCATGGAAGTCTAGCCCGTAATAGAACATAAGCCCCCTCACGAAGGGATCAAGACTAAAACCTAGCCCTTAGAGGAAGTGGGGAATAAATACGACACTCTCGTTGGGTTCGGGAGTGGGGATGACCTGCCCTTGAGTAGGCAGCCTGTGCGGGATTTCGGCGGTGAGATACCTGGCCTCCCTAAGCTTCTGAATGTCCTCCTCTGTGACGGAGGAGGCCATCCACCAGCCTTAAATATGAGATTCGGACATGGTCGAGGGTACGAAGTGCTTTGGCTTGAGCCTTGGGTGTTGGAACTCGAGGTGCGGGAGGGGAAGGATCAAGCATGGGAAGAAAAGGACACGCCTTGGCCCCCCTTATAAAGAGGACGAATATCAAGCGTCCCCCGCGTGACCGTTTGGGACTTGCCTAAAATCGAGGAGTTATATTAAACAAACACGGTTGGGTTACCCACACCTGTATTGATGAGAATCCCGTGATAAGGGGGACATGATCTCTGCTTCGACAAGACGTGCCAATAAAACCGCCTCGCAGCCCGTGTACTAGCTGGTTGTGAGCAACGGTTCGAATAATGACCAGACCATGGCGTGATGTTATAAAAAGCTGTCAGCAGATTAGATTTGTGGAAAATTATACTCTCTATGGTGGTATGTGGAATTTGTTTTGCAGAGCCGGACACGATCCTTGTGTTCGAAATCTTCTATGGAGTATTCGGAGAAGAACCCGCCTTGCAATGCCGAAGACAATCTGCGCGCCGGACTCATTGTCATTGAAGCCTAGTTCAGGGGCTACCGAAGGAGTCCTGGATTAAGGGGTCCTCAGACAGCCGGACTATATACTTTGCCGGACTGTTGGACTATGAAGATACAAGATTGAAGACTTCGTCCCGTGTCCGGATGTGACTCTCCTTTGCGTGGAAGGTAAGCTTGGCAGTTCGGATATGTAGATTTCCTTCTCGGTAACCGACTCTATGTAACCCTAGCCCCTTCCGGTGTCTATAAACCGGAGGGTTTAGTCCGTAGGACAACAATCATAATCATAGGCTAGCTTCTAGGGTTTAGTCTCTATGATCTCGTGGTAGATCAACTCTTGTAATACTCATATCATCAAGATCAATCAAGCAGGAAGTAGGGTATTACCTCCATCTAGAGGGCCCGAACCTGGGAAAAACATCGTGTCCCCTGCCTCTTGTTATCATTAGCCTTAGACACACAGTTCGGGACCCCCTACCCGAGATCCGCCGGTTTTGACAGTGATAACAGCGCCGTTGGGCGTCGCCGCCGGCGGCCAATAGAGCCGGCCACGGATTTCTTCGGTCCCTTCTCCCACCTCCACCTCAAGCTAAGACATGGCTCCGGCGCCCGGAGACCACCGAAGGGCGGATCTGGGACGAGGGCGACTTGAGGTTGGAGAGTGTGATGCCCCCGATTCAATCATGCACTAATCATACACGCAAATGTGTATGATTAGTGTACGATTGAATCGGGGGCGTCACAAGTTGGTATCAGAGCCGACTGCCTGTAGGATCCCCCTTTCCAACTCCTTGGCCGAAGTTGAGTCTAGTCTTTGAAAAGAAAACTGATTTACTAACATGGCTGTGCGGCTTACGGGCCCATGTCGCCATTGGGTGGTATTAGGATCTTTTACTCCTCGTCTATACTCTGGGACTCTAATCTCTCTTCTCTTCGGGTTAAATGGTTTTGATAATTATAACTCTAGGTTCTCGTAAATACTTTCTCCCGGAGAGCCCCTCACACCAGATGATTGCTTGGTGCACTAGAAGATCCTGAAGATACTCTCTGATGTTTTACCGAGTCCCTCGTACCCTTCGCCGTTGTGATCCCTACCACCGATAAATCCTGTAACTACCTATGTTGTCGTTCATACCTTCATTCACAGTTTCTCTTGTTATTACAAGATCTTCTGAAATATTCTTCGATGTTCCGAGAATTCTTTATGCTTACTGCCCTGCAGTTCCTTGCCGCATGAATATCCCTATGGATAATTACTCGCTCTTATCGAGTACCCATTCATCCCCCGTTATTCTTATGCTTCGTAAGATACTTTGTGATACAGTCTGAGCTTTTGATGACCTCTGTCGCCTATTGCTCTAGAATGTCTTACCTGCCTACACTCTGGTTAATTCCATATGCCTAGCAGTATCCATTGACGTCCTTTGTCATTATCATCTTGAGTCTTTCGATTTGATATGTCTGTGCCGCAATCATCAATTGATCCAGGTAGATTATATTTCCAGCTCAGACGTCTTCCCGAACATGAGCTGGTTCTCGGCCAATCAGCCATCGATTGTGCCCTAAGTCTATTCAACTTATCCATCCTTGGTCAGAGCTTTTGCTTCTTATCCCTTGAAGTTTTGGAAATCGTAATTCCGTTGCATTTAAGCCTTGAGTTAGTCAGTTGTTTCTATAATTTGATATTCTTACATTCTTTCTTCTTCTGATGAAGTATCGATACTCACATAAGATCCTTTGTTGGATTTTATCCGACAACGTCTTCCTTTTTCAATAACCTTGTGAGCTTTTCCTCGGGTACAAGATGCTTTTGGTAAATGGTATCCCTCGCTCTTGTCAACCATACTCTGCTTCTGGGCTTGAGTTATTTACTCGTGAGGTTTGTGGTATAGGTTCCTAAGATGCCCCTATGGGTTGAACCTACGCCTCCCCTAATCCATTTGTACCCGAGAGTCTTCATGAGTCTTACTCTTCTGGTGTTTTGCCAGATAAAATATCAACCCTACAACTTCGTCAAAGACGAGAAGTAAATGGAAGGTTGTGCATTAGAGAAGTAGGAGTCGACCTTGAAGCTTTGTGTTCATGCCCATGGACCCGATGTGGAACTTATCATGGAAGCTTCTTGAAATAATAACAATCCCTTTTGATAAGTTCATCTTGTATCTATGTTTGGTCCTTTGCAATCGTGGTTCTGACCATATTGTTCTTGTTTGATCCATTTATCGGACAAGTTAAAGTACTTATCTTCTTCAGATCGTTTCACCTGTTCAACCTCTACATTGATATACCTTCGGGTATTATCCTCTGGTGTCTCGAGAATATCACGGAACTACATAACTTCTTATGAGTTCTTGATCAACTATTATTTCTTGCTGATTCAAAATTTTCACTGGTTCGGAGTTGTTAGACACTCGAGAATACAGATAACAGTCTACACTTTCCTTTCCATTGTTTTGTTTAATCTTTCTTGTAACCTATCTTATCTGAGCAGAGATAATTCCCTGCTTATGTAATTGCCTCGGTGTACAAGCTCTGTCTGTAAGACCTTGTTACTATTGTTGATGACATTCTGGTAGCCACCGATGGACGAGAACTTTCCCTATTGGTCCGCCTTGTCTTAACGAGCAGGAAAATGGTTCTCTTCGATCCCCGTCCTTGGTACCGAGATTGTTGCCGACATATCTGACAAGCTTTCCACTGACATGCCCCCCTGTCGCGGTTGTGCAAGATGTCACCACCCTTCCTGATTTTAACCCACATGGTGGGCCCATAACCCACAGTTCCACAGGATCGAAACCTGACTCTCCTATACATCCCTGCTTTCTAAGTTATTCCTCGCGCTTGGCTTCGTATATAATTCACGAGCCACCTTCTTATGATCTATTCTGGTATCAGACGCAATCCTTTCCCATTGCTCTGAACCCCTTTCACCCTCTGTTTCAGACATCGAACGATTGTCTATCTGCTTGAAACTTCTTATGGTACCTTCTTGCTCTCGATGACTTTCTCGAATTTCAACTCGAGAGATGCCTTTATGCCACGTTCACTCAGATAGCCCCCAGGTACCTAACTTGTGTTGAGCTTCGTCCTTCCCAAGTCTTTCCACCTTACTCTACCTCCTAAATCTCGGGACGAGATTTCTTGTAGTGGAGGAGATTTCTAACACTCCAGTGTCATGCTACAGTAACCCTCTGTGATTAAAGTTGTTCATTTTGCTAAACAGTGCTTGATCACCTGTGATTCAAATATCATTTGAAATTCCACTTTGTAATAGGATTCAATTTGCAAGTGAGATATGGAGTTGCACCAAAGTTGTTGCAAAATAGTTCATCATTTAGCCAAAAATCCATAACATTTAATTGTTAAGGAGAACAACATCACCTAAGCACTAAGATGGACTGTAGCAATTATTACAATGCAATTTTAGCATTTTAAAGTGCTATCTTATTTGCGAAAAATGCAAATGGATTCCTCTAGCCTCCAAACTTTTGTGGCACTGCCTAAAAAAATGCAAACTATTTAATAGGCTATGTCCCATATTTTTCTCAGCTCTTTTGGTTACCCTAAATAGTAATTTTTCTAGATCGGCCCCCTTCCCGATGTCATCGCCTCACTGCTGCCCGACGCCACCATCACCGTCTCCGGTGCCCCGCTGCTGCCACAGCCCGCCACCTCGTCTCCGTCGCCGGACCTCGCCGTCATCGCGCCACCACGCCCTGGAGCTACCCCGACGTCGTTGCTCGTCGCCTCCCCGACCCCATCGCCATCGCCCGGATCACCACCTCCCCGCCGTCCTCTACGTCGTCGCCTCCTCCCCTGCGTCGGCCGTCCCCGTCCTCCTTCCCAAAGGCTCCATCGAGCCTCGCCGCCCGTTCCCCTGCAATGTGAGGTGAGGACTTCCTCCGCCTCCCCCTTTGCCCTCTGTTACACCGACCACCGCGCCCGCAGTCGCGTCTGCCTCACCGGCCACTGGCCCCATCCTGGCCATGCACGTTCACGCCCTGGTCGCAGCTCTCTGCTCCTGCTCCCCCGGTAGCGCACTACGGTCACCACACGCGTGTTCCATGCCCGTGGCCTCGCGCCCACAGCCCCGCGTGGCCTCGCTTGTCCCGTGCGCCCCGCGCCGTACCTGGCCACCGCCCCCTCACCTTGCTGTCCCCACTCCGGTCGGCTGTGGCCGCCCTGCCGTGGCCGCCGGCCAGCCAGCACACGCCCGGGTCCGGCGACCCGGCGCCCACATCCCCGTTCGGGTGCCCCAGCCGGGTCCTGGCACCCGAGACCTGCGCATGAGACCCGCTAAGGCCCCCAGGGGCCTATGACAAGGGCCCCCCGGCCCAAAACGTTTAAAAAAGGGAATTAAAAGTAATAATATTTATAAAAATATCAATTAATTAATTAATTAACTTAATTAACTTAATTAATTCTGATTAATTAACCTAATCATTTAGTTAACTAATTAATCATGATTAGTTATTCTAGCCAATGACAAACGGGACCCACACGTCTGTTGCCCCAGTCAACAGGCGGTTGACTGCTGACATCATGCTGACCTCACGCTGACGTCATAATTAGTTTTCCTAATTAAATTAATTCTGTTATTCCTAAAAAATGAAATAAAACTTTAAAACTTAATATAAAATAAACCGTAGCTCGGATGAAAAACTTTTCTACATGAAAGTTGCTCAAAACGACGAGACGAATCTGACCACGTGGTCCGTTCGCCCGCCACACGTCCCTAGCATAGCAAACATGGAAATTTTCCCTTCCGTTTCATCTACCCGAAAATGCCTAATTCTAGGAAAACTTCCCGGATGTTATTGATGACCCACAAGTATAGGGGATCTATCATAGTCCTTTTGATAAGTAAGAGTGTCGAACCCAACGAGGAGCAGAAGGAAATGATAAGCAGTTTTCAGCAAGGTATTCTCTGCAAGTACTGAAATAAGTGGTAACAAATAGTTTTGTGATAAGATAAATTGTAACGAGCAACGAGTAACAAAGTAAATAAAGTGCAGCGAGGTGGCCCAATCCTTTTTGTAGCAAAGGACAAGCCTGGACAAACTCTTATAATAGGAAAAGCGCTCCCGAGGACACATGGGAATATCGTCAAGCTAGTTTTCATCACACTCATATGATTCGCGTTCGGTACTTTGATAATTTGATATGTAGGTGGACCGGTGCTTGGGTGCTGTTCTTACTTGAACAAGCATCCCACTTATGATTAACCTCTATTGCAAACATCCGCAACTACAACAAAAGTATTAAGGTAAACCTAACCATAGCATGAAACATGTGGATCCAAATCAGCCCCTTAGGAAGCAATGCATAAACTAGGGTTTAAGCTTCTGTCACTCTAGCAACCCATCATCTACTTATTACTTCTCAATGCCTTCCTCTAGGCCCAAATAATGGTGAAGTGTTATGTAGTCGACGTTCACATAACACCACTAGAGGCTAGACAACATACATCTTATAAAAATATCGAACGAATACCAAATTCACATGACTATTAATAGCAAGACTTCTCCCTTGTCCTCAGGAACGAACATAACTACTCACAAAGCATATTCATGTTCATAATCAGAGGGGTAATAATATGCATAAAGGATCTGAACAGATGATCTTCCACCAAATAAACCAACTAGCATCAACTACAAGGAGTAATCAACACTACTAGCAACCTACTAGCACCAATCCCGGACTTGAAGACAAGAATTGGATACAAGAGATGAACTAGGGTTTGGAGATGAGATGGTGCTGGTGAAGATGTTGATGGAGATTACCCTCTCCCGATGAGAGGAGCGTTGGTGATGACGATGGTGATGATTTCCGCCTCCTGAAGGGAAGTGTTCCCGAGAGAACAGCTCTGCAGGACCCCTAGATTGGTTCCGCCAAGGTTCCGCCTCGTGGCGGAGGAGTCTCGTCCCGAAAGGTTGCTTCTGGTTTTTATCTCATTGAAAGACTTCATATAGGAGAAGATGGGCGTCGGAGAGCCACCAGGGGGCCCATGAGGTAGGGGGCGCGCCCCAGGGGGGGCACCCTCGTGAGCAGGGTGTGGCCCCCCTGACCTTCATCTTTGGCGATGATTTTTCTTTCTTTATTTTAAGATATTCCGTTGAGTTTCAGGACTTTTGGAGTTACGCAGAATAGGCCTCCAATATTTGCTCCTTTTCCAGCCCAGAATTCCAGCTGCCGGCATTCTCCCTCTTCATGTAAACCTTGTAAAATAAGAGAGAATAACTATAAGTATTGTGACATAACGTGAAATAACAGCCCATAATGCAATAAATATTGATACAAAATCATGATGCAAAATGGACGTATCAACTCCCCCAAGCTTAGACCCGCTTATCCTCAAGCGAAAAGCCGATAACAATAAATATGTCCTCATGTTTAGAGGTAGAGGCGTCGATAAAAATAAGATACGGGCATGAAGGCATCATGATTATTTCCATAACCGCAGCATATAAAGATTTTGTCATATGATTACTTATGTTCAAGTGATGATCTTTTCACAAAGCAAAAAGTATGAATCAGAAACCTTATTGAGCACCAACAAATTATAGTCTCAGTCATTGAAGCAATTACAATTTACCATAACATCGGAAAGAGTCTATGTCAGAGCTTAAAAGCAAGTCCACATACTCAACTATCACTTAGTCCTTCATAATTGCTAACACTCATGCGATACTTGTGGTTACGGAGTTTTAATCGGACACAGAGGAAGATAGGGGCTTATAGTTTTGCCCCACAACCTTTTACCTCAAGGGTAATGTCAACAATAATAATTCATGCTCCCCTACATCCAATTAGATATATATATCATACTCTTTCCAACATGCTGAGCTTGCCAAAGGATAAAATGAAAAAGGAAAGGTGAAGATCACCGTGACTCTTGCATAAGGTAGAGGATAATAATAAAAGATAGGCCCTTCGCAGAGGGAAGCAGAGGTTGTCATGCGCGTTTAGGGTTGATGCACAAAATCTTAATGCAAAAGAATGTCACTTTATATTGCCCCTTGTATGTGGACCTTTATTATATAGTCTGTCGCTTTTATTACGTCCACAATAAGTTCGTACAAAGCTTATTTTCTCCGCACTAATAAGTCATGCATATTTAGAGAGAAATTTTTATTGCTTGCACCGATGACAACTTACTTGAAGGATCTTACTCAATCCATAGGTAGATATGGTGGACTCTCATGGCAAAACTGGTTTAAGGGTATTTGGAAGCACAAATAGTATTTCTACTTGGTGCTGAGAATTTGGCTAGCATGAGGGGGAAAGGCAAGCTCAACACGTTAGAGGATCCATGACAACATACTTTATCTCGGATATAAGAAAACATAACTCATTATGTTGTCTTCCTTGTCCAACCTCAACTCTTTAGCATGTCATATTTTAATGAGTGCTCCCAATCATAAAAGATGTCAATGATAATATATCTATATGTGAAACCTCTCTTTCCTTATTACTTCCTGTTAATTGCAACGATGACCAAAGCTATATTTGCCAACTCCCAACAACTTTTAATCATCACACTCTCTCTATGTGAAGTCATTACTTTCAATAAGATCAATATGGACTTTCTGATTCTTTTTATTCTTTTCTTCTATTCACCCAAGATCATGGCAAAATAAACAAGCCCTTGACTCAACTAATCTTTATTATATAGCTCACGGACTCAATTACAAAGAAGGATCATAAAGCAAAGCTCAAAACTAGATCATGCCATGACTTTATTTTACTAAATCAAGATACTACTAATAGGATCAAACTAAGAAAAACGGTAAGGATAGGAGTTGTGATGGTGATACGATACCAGGGCACCTCCCCCAAGCTTGGCAGTTGCCAAGGGGAGTACCCATACCCATGTGATTATGTCTCCTTCTTTGTTGGTGGTGGTGGAGGTATTGTAGAAGATGCAGGCTTGTCGTCCAACTTCCATGGCATAGGTTCACCATCATAGAAGGATGATCGAGTCTCCGGAATCCTCAAATCTGCAGCCAAACTCATCCTTTTGAATCTATATTCATACTCACAGTTTTGATTTTGCACATAATAAATTTGGGCTTGGAGGTGCTCGATCTTCTCTTGTAGCTTAAAGATGGCCTCCTCGGTGATCTTGGCATCCGGCTCGTAGATGTTGGTGAACTCCGCGAGTATCTTGTGGCTAGCGTTGATTCCACGCTCCACCATCCCCTGGCATTTGAAAACTTGTTGCTCCATTGCTTCGAGCCTCGACTCCACACTTCCAGTTCCCTTGGGTCCCTTGACGTCACGGATGTGTAGCAACCCATCAAGCAACTCAATGGTTTGAGGGTGTCGCAGCACCTCCGCGAGGTAAGAGTTGATCACCTTCTCGAAAAACTTGTCCTTGGAAGCACTTGGGATCGTCATGATGATCTAGACCTGTCAGAAAAATAGCTCGAGACAAGAACATGGGAGATTTTCGTAATACAAGAGTCAAAACCTTCGGGAGTATATATAATGAATTTTTACCTACCAAAATACATATCGTGCAAGAAAACGGAGTCCGGATGGCACATGAGGTGCTCATGAGGTAGGGGGGCGCGCCCAGGGGGTAGGGCGCGCCCTCCACCCTCGTGGAGGCCTCGTGTCCTTCCCGGACTGCCACTTATTTTTCTATTTTTCTAAATGTTCCAAAACAGAGAAATATTGCCTTAAAAATTGTTTTGGAGTCGGTTTACTTACCGTATCACATACCTATTCCTTTTCGGAGTCTGAAGCGGGCTGGAAAGTGTCCCTTATGTATTCCTCCGGGGTTACGATTTCAATAATATTTGTTTCAACATTTATAGGATTACCTAAGATATAGTGTTTGATCCTTTGACTGTTTACCACCTTCGGATTTGTGCTTTCGAAGTTGTTAATTTTTATGGCACCGGAACGATAGACCTCCTCGATAACATAGGGACCTTCCCATTTGGAGAGAAGTTTTCCTGCAAAAAATCTTAAACGAGAGTTGTATAGCAATACATAATCACCTACATTAAACTCACGCTTTTGTATCCTTTTGTCATGCCATCTTTTAACTTTTTCTTTAAACAACTTGGCATTTTCATAAGCTTGGGTTCTCCATTCATCAAGGGAGCTAATATCAAATAACCTCTTCTCACCGTCAAGTTTGAAGTCATAGTTGAGTTCTTTAATAGCCCAATATGCCTTATGTTCTAGTTCGAGAGGTAAGTGACATGCTTTTCCATAAACCATTTTATACGGAGACATACCCATAGGATTTTTATATGCAGTTCTATAGGCCCATAATGTGTCGTCCAGTTTCTTGGACCAATTCTTTCTAGACCTATTAACAGTCTTTTGCAAAATTAATTTGAGCTCTCTATTGCTCAATTCTACTTGACCACTAGACTGCGGGTGATAAGGAGATGCAATCCTATGATTAACGTCATATTTAGCAAGCATTTTACGGAAAGCACCATGAATAAAGTGTGAACCACCATTAGTCATTAAATATCTAGGGACTCCAAACCTCGGAAAAATAACTTCCTTAAGCATTTTAATAGAAGTGTTATGATCAACACTACTAGTTGGAATAGCTTCTACCCACTTAGTAACGTAATCAACAGAAACTAAAATATGTGTGTAACCATTAGAGGCAGGAAAAGGTCCCATATAATCAAAGCCCCAAACATCAAATGGTTCAATAACAAGTGAATAATTCATAGGCATTTCTTGACGTCTACTAATATTACCAATTCTTTGACATTCATCACAAGACAAGACAAACTTATGGGAATCCTTGAAGAGAGTAGGCCAATAAAAACCAGATTGCAATACCTTATGTGCAGTTCTATCTCCAGCATGGTGTCCTCCATAAGCTTTGGAGTGACACTTGCATAGGATCTGTTCCTGTTCATGCTCAGGTACACAACGTCTAATGGCACCATCTACTTCTTCTTTATAAAGATGTGGGTCATCCCAAAAGTAATGTCGCAAGTCATAGAAAAACTTTTTCTTTTGTTGGTATGTGAAGCTAGGTGGTATAAATTTAGCGACAATATAATTAGCATAATCAGCATACCATGGAGTGCTATGAGAAGTGCTTATGACATTTAATTGCTCATCAGGGAAGCTATCATCAATAGGTAGTGGGTCATCAAGAACATTCTCTAACCTAGATAATTTGTCTGCAACGGGGTTCTCAGCTCCTTTTCTATCAACAATATTCAAATCAAATTCTTGCAGCAAGAGAACCCATCTAATAAGTCTAGGTTTTGCATCCTTCTTTTCCATAAGATATTTAATAGCAGCATGATTAGTGTGAATAGTTACTTTAGAATCAACAATATAGGGTTTGAATTTATCACAAGCAAATACAACTGCTAAAAGTTCCTTTTTGGTAGTAGCATAATTTCTTTGAGCATTGTCTAGAGTCTTACTATCATAATGGATAACATTTAATTTCTTATCAACTCTTTGCCCTAGAACAACACCTACAGAATAATCACTAGCATCACACATAATTTCAAAGGGTAAATTCCAATCCAGTGGCTGAACAACAGGTGCGGAGACTAATGCTTTCTTAAGTATTTCAAATGTTTCTACACAATCATCATCAAAGACAAATGGTACATCTTTTTGTAATAAATTAGTCAGAGGCCGAGAAATTTTTGAGAAGTCCTTAATGAACCTCCTATAAAATCCGGCGTGACCAAGGAAACTTCTTATACCTTTGATGTCCTTGGGACATGGCATCTTTTCAATAGCATCAACTTTGGCTTTATCAACTTCAATACCTCTTTCAGAAACTTTGTGCCCCAAGACAATACCTTCATTAACCATAAAGTGGCACTTTTCCCAGTTCAAGACAAGATTAGTTTCTTCACATCTCTGCAAAACTCGATCAAGATTGCTCAAGCAATCATCAAAAGAGGAACCATAGACGGAAAAATCATCCATGAAAACCTCACAATTTTTTCACAGAAGTCAGAGAATATAGCCATCATGCATCTTTGAATGGTAGCAGGTGCATTACATAAACCAAAAGGCATACGTCTATAAGCAGAAGTACCAAAAGGGCATGTAAAAGTAGTCTTTGATTGATCTTTAGCCGACACAGGTATTTGAGACAAACCAGAATAACCATCTAGAAAGCAATAATGTGTATGTTTGCATAATCTTTCTAGCATTTGATCAGTAAAAGGTAAAGGATAATGATCTTTCTTAGTAGCTTTATTTAATTTGCGAAAATCAATTACCATCCTATAGCCTGTGATAATTCTTTGCGGGATCAATTCACCTTTATCATTAGGGACAACAGTAATACCTCCCTTCTTAGGGACATAATGGACATGACTTACCCACTAACTATCAGCAATGGGATAAATTATACCTGCCTCTAGAAGCTTGAGTATTTCCTTTCTTACCACTTCTTTCATTTTAGGATTCAAACGTCGTTGAGGATCACAAACTGGTTGTGGCATCCACTTCCAAATTTATTTTGTGTTGACATAGAGTGGGACTAATGCCCTTAAGATCATCAAGTGTATATCCAATAGCGGCACAGCGCTTCTTCAGAGTTTTCAATAATCTTTCTTCTTCATGCTCTGAAAGGTTAGCACTAATAATAACATGATATATTTTCTTTTCATCAAGATAAGCATATTTAAGATTATCAGGCAACGGTTTAAGCTCAAACACGGGATCACCCTTGGGTGGAGGAGGATCCCCTAGGATTTCAACAGGCAAATTATGTTGCAGGATAGGTTCCTGTTTAAAGAATACTTCATCTATTTCCCTTCTTTCATTCATGAACATATCATTTTCATGGTCTAGCAAATATTGTTCTAAAGGATCGCTAGGAGGTACAGCAATAGAAGCAAGACCAATAATTTCATCCTTACTAGGCGATTCTTTCTCACGATGTTGTTTACTAAATCTAGAGAAATTAAACTCATGAACCATATCATCCAAGCCAATAGTAACAACATTCTTTTCGCATTCTATCTTAGCATTAACAGTATTCAAGAAGGGTCTACCAAATATAATGGGACAAAAGCTATCTTGTGGAGAAGCAAGAACAAGGAAATCAGCGGGATATTTAGTTTTTCCACACAAGACTTCAACATCTCTAACAATTCCCACTGGAGAAATAGTATTTCTATTGGCGAGTTTAATTGTAACATCAATATCTTCTAATTCAGCAGGTGCAATATCATGCATAATTTCTTTGTATAAGTCAATGGGTATCACACTAGCACTAGCACCCATATCACATAGGCCATGATAACAATGATCTCCTATTTTAACAAAAATAATAGGCACGCCTACCATAGGTCTATGTTTATCTCTAGCACAAGGTTTAGCAATTCTAGCAGTTTCACCCAGGAATTGAATAACATGTCCATCGATATTATCAGACAATAGATCTTTAACAGTAGCAATATTGGGTTCTACTTTGACTTGCTCAGGAGGTGTATAAGTTCTAATATTGCTTTTACGAACAACAGTTGAAGCTTTAGCATGATCCTTCATTCTAACAGGGAAAGGCGGTTTCTCAACATAAGAAGTGGGAACAATAGGATCATTATAAGTGACAGTCTTTTCTTCAACTTTAATAGGTGCAACTACTTTTACTTCTATGGAAGGATGATATTTAAACCACTTCTCCTTGGGGAGATCAACATAAGTAGCAAAGGATTCACAGAAAGAAGCTACTATCTCAGAGTCAAGTCCATATTTAGTGCTAAACTTACGGAAAATATCGGTATCCATAAAAGATTTAACACAATCAAACTTAGGTGTCATACCTGACTCCTTACCTTCGTCGAGGTCCCAATCTTCAGAGTTGTGTTTAATTCTATCCAATAAATTTCATTTAAATTCAATAGTCTTCATCATAAAAGAGCCAGCACAAGAAGTATCGAGCATGGTGCGATTTTTATCAGAAAGCCGAGCATAGAAACTTTGAATGATTACTTCTCTTGGGAGCTCATGATTGGGGCATGAATATAACATTGATTTAAGCCTCCCCCAAGATTCAGCGATGCTTTCTCCTTCGCGAGGCCAAAAATTATATATATATAATTGCGATCATGATGAACAAGATGCATAGGGTAATACTTTTGATGAAATTCCAATTTCAATCTTTTATAGTTCCATGATCTCATATCATCACATAGCATGTACCATGTCAATGTGTCTCCCTTCAGAGATAAAGGGAAGGCCTTCTTCTTAACAACATCATCGGGTATACCTGCAAGCTTAAATAGTCCACAAACGTCATCCACATAGCGTAGATGTTCATCAGGATGCTTTGTCCCATCTCCTGTAAAAGTGTTAGCTAGCAGTTTTTTCATCATACCCGAAGGAATCTCAAAAGGAGTTTCATTTTCAATAGGTTCAGTAGGTTGAGTAGGTTAAGGAGCAACTCTTTGCTCTACTGGACGGGGTGAAGATACCCCGAACAAGCCCCTCAGAGAATTACTTTTCATAGTAACAAGTGACAGAAAATTTCAGCACACTAAATAAAATTTTCCTTACCAAATTCCACCTATCAAAGGCACTTCACTCCCCGGCAACGGCGCCAGAAAAGAGTCTTGATGACCCACAAGTATATGGGATCTATCGTATTCCTTTCGATAAGTAAGAGTGTCAAACCCAACGAGGAGCAGAAGGAAATGATAAGCAGTTTTCAGCAAGGTATTCTCTGCAAGTACTGAAATAAGTGGTAACAGATAGTTTTGTGATAAGACAAATTGTAACGAGCAACAAGTAACAAAGTAAATAAAGTGCAGCAAGGTGGCCCAATCCTTTTTGTAGGAAAGGACAAGCCTGGACAAACTCTTATAATAGGAAAAGCGCTCCTGAGGACACATGAGAATATCGTCAAGCTAGTTTTCATCACGCTCATATGATTTGCGTTCGGTACTTTGATAATTTGATATGTGGGTGGACCGGTGCTTGGGTGCTATTCTTATTTGACCAAGCATCCCACTTATGATTAACCTCTATTGCAAGCATCCGCAACTACAACAAAAGTATTAAGGTAAACCTAACCATAGCATGAAACATGTGGATCCAAATCAACCCCTTACGAAGCAACGCATAAACTAGGGTTTAAGCTTCTGTCACTCTAGCAACCCATCATCTACTTATTACTTCCCAATGCCTTCCTCTAGGCCCAAATAATGGTGAAGTGTTATGTAGTCGACGTTCACATAACACCACTAGAGGCTAGACAACATACATCTTATCAAAATATCGAACGAATAAAAAATTCAAATGACTACTGATAGCAAGACTTCTCCCTTGTCCTCAGGAACAAATGTAACTACTCACAAAGCATATTCATGTTCATAATCAGAGGGGTAATAATATGTATAAAGGATCTAAACATATGATCTTCCACCAAATAAACCAACTAGCATCAACTACAAGGAGTAATCAACACTACTAGCAACCTACTAGCACCAATCCCGAACTTGGAGACAAGAATTGGATACAAGAGATGAACTAGGGTTTGGAGATGAGATGGTGCTGGTGAAGATGTTGATGGAGATTGCCCTCTCCTGATGAGAGGAGCCTTGGTGATGATGATGGTGATGATTTCCCCCTCCCGGAGGGAAGTGTCCCCGGCAGAACAGCTCTGTAGGAGCCCTAGATTGGTTCTGCCAAGGTTCCACCTCATGGCGGCGGAGTCTCGTCCCGAAAGGTTGCTTCTGGGTTTTTTCTCATCGAAAGACTTCATATAGGAGAAGATGGGCGTCGGAGAGCCACCAGGGGGGCCACGAGGTAGGGGGGCGCGCCCCACGGGGGGCACCCCCCACCCTCGTGAGCAGGGTGTGGGCCCCCTGGCCTTCATCTTTGGCAACGATTTTTCTTTCTTTATTTTAAGATATTTCGTGGAGTTTCAGGACTTTTGGAGTTACGCAGAATAGGCCTCCAATATTTGCTCCTTTTCCAGCCCAGAATTCCAGCTGCCGGCATTCTTCCTCTTCATGTAAACCTTGTAAAATAAGAGAGAATAGCCATAAGTATTGTGACATAACGTGAAATAACAGCCCATAATGCAATAAATATTGATATAAAAGCATGATGCAAAATGGACGTATCAGTTATCACCCTTCGCCGGTATTGTGTATCACCGCGTTAGAACACGTCTAGCTCTACATGTTGTCCTGTTATGCTCTTGCTTGCTATGTATTTACTGTTTTCTCCCCCCTCTTCTCTTCGGTAGACCCCAAGACTGCTGCTGATGCCCCTGTGATCGACTACGTCGACGATGACCCCTCCTTCTCGCCTGAGCAACCAGGCAAGCCCCCCTTTGATCATCCTGATATCGGCCATTCTATACTCTCATGCTTGCATTAGATTTTGCTACTGTTATTGTTTGCTCCTATTCTGATGCATAGCCTGCTTTTGTACCTGCTATTGTTACCTACCTGCTTATCCTAAACTGCTTAGTATAGGTTGGCTAGTGATCCATCAGTGACCCCCACCTTGTCCTTGTTGCCCCTGCTTCATCATCGACGACTCGATCAGCGTGATCGACGACCAAAGCCCGACACCTCACATCACATCACGCCCCTTTTGTTGCTCGACTCTGCGGAGCTACTATCGAGTGCCGAGGGTGATCCCTCATAACGCACTCCTGATGATAATTCTGTAGTGTAGCTATTCGGTCGTGGTCATCGAGGGTGATTTCCTCTTTCATCATTCCCGATACGGCTCTATCGTTCAACACCTCAAGTGTGAACCTCGAGGGTGGTCCCTCTTACGTTCACCTTGATGATTACATTGAGTGGAATCCATAGGGGTGATTCCTCGGGTTTTCCCCTTGATGTTTGGACACATGGTTACATTGGCTTTACTTGAGACCTTGGTGAAAGTCGGGCGGGCCCGGAGAGCACCCGCAAGATAATGACGTGGCACGACCGGGCATTCTGAGCCCTTGTCGTAAGTCCACGAGACGGGGCGACGGGGTCACTTTCGATCATGAGTCTCTGCTCGTCTCCGCAAGCTAATAATACACTATGGTTTGGGTATTTGTTCTGAGTTGGCCTTTGGCCTTTACGCACCAACCACCACGTGAGAATAGTTATGGGCCTCGGCGTCGTGGTATCAGCCGAAACTTTGTCAGATGTCCAGTTCAGCAGTCGGGCACGGCTGGGCTGGCACCATCCTGTAGTGGTGGAGCCTGGACCCGCACTGTAAGCAACGACCTGGAGTGCAACGGGCGATGGGCCCAGACCCCGGAGTGCTTAGGAGGTAGACTGGTGGGGACCTCTCTACTGAGCCTAGGTAGGGCTGCGACGTGTTGATCTTCCGAGGCTGGGCATTGACCTAGAAAGGTGTGTCCGGCCAGAGTAATCAAGCATGTTGGAAAACGTGGTGCACCCTTGCAGGGAAGTTTATCTATTAATAGCCCTGTCCACGGTAACAGACGTTCAGACTTATATCCTAATCTTATACAACTACGAATGGATACTTGAATATGTGGCTCCGGGATTGCTTTCTCGCAGGGAGCCGAGGAAGGATCTCTGGGCATTAATGTTACAACATGCTTGTTAAATATTAAACTGCTATTCTTTACTCTTCTACATGCTGCAAGATGCTTGGAGCTGCTTGAAGATGCTAGTCTTCGATAGGCTAGGCCTTCCCCTCTATTTTCGCATTCTGCAGTTCAGTCCACAGATACAAACCTTCCATTTGATACCAGTGCATACTTAGTATAGATCTGATGCTTGCGAGTATTTTGGATGAGTACTCACGGTTGCTTTCCTACCCCTTTTCCCCCTTCTTTCTTCTTTCCGGTTGATGCAACCAGATGGTGGCTCCCTGGAGCTAGATGCCACCACCGACGGATATTACTACGTGGAGACCACCGACGACCAGGAGTAGTTAGGAGGTCCCAGGCAGGAGGCCTTGCCTCTTCGATCGTGTTGCTTTTGTGCTATCCTTCTTAATGCATCCTTGTTTAACTTATGTCTGTACTCAGATATTGTTGTTTCCGCTGACTCTCTTGTGTATCGAGCTATGTATTCAAGCCCTCGAGGCCCCTGGCTTGTAATATAAAGCTTGTATTATTTTGTTTTGTGTCTATAGTTGTGTTGTGATATCTTCCCGTGAGTCTCTGATCTTGATCGTACACATTTGCGTGTATGATTAGTATAAGATTGAATCGGGGACGTCACAGAAAGGAAGGCGCCATCAGATCTGATGCGGGTCCCCTCGAGGCCACCGTGCACCACGGCCATCGCCGGCCGTCACCCCGCCGCCCACACGACCGAAGTGGACGGCAGCACCCGCTGGCGCCGCTAACTGAGGACGGCGCAGGTCCACCACCACAGGTCGCCACCTCTGCTCCGAGATCCTCCACCGGGGCGGAGCGACTAGATCCTCGCCGCCACCATCCCCAGCAGTCGCGTGGCGTTCCGGTGACCACCTCCGACGGCGACAAGGGGGAGGAGAATGGGGGAGGGAGCCCCGGCGGCGGCTAGGGTTTGAGCCGCCCGAGTCGCCCCTGCGGGAGCGACGCGGGGGCCGTACAAAGGCTTCGTTCCAGATCAGCTTTATTCTCTCTCCACATACGTGTATTATGATGGAAAGGTGCTAAGGAGTACAATCACGTGTAGGGCGACAAGGAGGCGTGTAATAGGAGAAGCGATGCAAAAAGAAATCTAATAGGATAAGAATTTGCCATGTGCATCTATTATGATGGAAAGGTGCAAAGCACAATCACGTATGGGACAAGGAGATGTACAAGAGAAGGAGACCTACAAGACAAAACATATATTTTCCGGAAATACTAACGCCCACACGTGTGGGCGTTTGCATCTCGCTCACACGCGTGGATCCACGTCCGTTTGTGGTTGCATGAATCTTGGCATGTTTATGGTGTCACGTAGGACTGGGATGGTGTGTGGGCATTCATTTGGTCGCTCACACGTCCGTTTCACCACACGGGGGCCCCAGTGTGTGGGCGTTTAGCAGTTCGCTCACACGTCTGTTTTCACTCACACACACACAAGGGCTGGTGTATGGGCATTTGCCATGTCGCCCACACGCCCGTCTCCTCGCCCACACCCAAAGCTGCCAGTTCCCATGTGTTTTACAGTGTACATGGCAACTGCCTTAGTGTGCTTGTAAGGAGATGGTAACTCTCTCTTTTTTATCCGAACATGTCAGTTGCCATGTGTTTTGCAGGGTACACGGCAACTGTCCTAGTGTGCATGTAAGCAGATGGCAACTTTCTCTTTACCCGAACATGTTATTTTGCCATGTCTTTTTGTAGCTCTACACGGTAACTGCTTAGTGTTAGTAAGTGGCAACTCCTAAGATTTTCATACCATGACAACTGTAGTAAATCAGATCATACATGGCAACTGCCTAGTGTTAGTAGGTGGCAACCCCTAAAGTTTTCAAATCATGGCAACTATAGTAAATCAGATCATACATGGCAACAACTGCAGTTGTCCAAAATGGCATCTGTCACTTGACCTGAGATGGCAACTGCAGTTGAACAACCATGGCAACTGTAGTTGTCCGACATGGCAACCGTAGATCAGCGACATGGCAACTGCAGTTAAACGAACATTGGAGAAGGTCTGGACCATGGCAACTGCAGGGACACGTGGTGATCGTCACGCGGGGCGTGCGGGACCATGAGGTAAGTGACTGAGAGAGGTCGTGTGGGCGTTATCCATTTTGTCCACACGTAGGCGTGTGAGAGGGGCCGCGAGGAAAAAAAGAGGTGTGTAAGCGCTAGTTGTTTTGCCCACACGTAGGCACCACACAAAACATGTGGCCAGATCCCTTAACGCCCATACATATAATAGTTCGGCACATCTTTCATACAAGTCATATTTTTTTCCTCAAAAAGTACGTTAGGATTGTAGTACTATAAACCAAGGTTTAACAGCTCCCGTGAAAAAAACACAGCTGCCAAACAGCTAAGGGCATGTATAATGGTTTTATCTTAGCAATGCCACATAGGATAAATGATGAGGTGGAGGAGAGAGAAATTATAAGAAAAGGATTGTCTTCTCTTATTTAAGAGAAGATAAGAGATGATCTCTTAGCACAATATATCTCATCATGTTTTTAGGAATAGCCAGTTATTGAAGATACAAGGCTAAAAGATGATCCATTGTATACACCTTTTTTTGTCATCTCTAAATCACATGCAAGACTTAAGATAAGACTACCTTATCAACCATTGTACATGCCCTAAATGAGTCACGGCCATGTAAAAAAGGACACGACTACGAACTATGAACAATCCGAGCGGCCAGCAAAAAACAAGTCCGATCACAATACTACGTCTAATGACATCATCAATGATCTCACCCAAAAATAATAAAGATATAATTTTTCTTATCCTTATTGTATACCATCATCTATACATATAGTTTTATCTATAAATCAAAAGTTAATTTATTTATAAAGATATTTTCAGCTGAGGCCAATCAGTTTATCAAGTGGATCCTTTACGGATTTGTTTCTGGGAAATGTTCTTTTTAGACCGACTAATCTCACAGACTTTTAAGCCGCTTCATCGCTCTCCACGTGGCATGTGGCCCACGTCTCCCTCTCCAGAAGCGTCACGGGCCTTCCCATCTCCCCTGATTTATTTTCCTTCCTCATCCCTCCATCTTATCTCTTTCACCCTCTCTCTCTTGTGGTTTTCTCATTACAGGCGCCACCACCGTAAAGCTGTGATTCACCACGCTTTGCGCCAGGCTGCCGACAGCTGCTTCAAGCATGACACCATCGCATACGCTACTGCTGCAACCACCTTTGTCTCTCTTCCACCCCGCTTCTCTATTTCTCTAGATGCAAGAACACCACCAACACAGCATCCAACAGGTGCCAACAGCTGCAACCGCGGATCTTGCCGGCGACAGGTTGCTTCTATGCAACACATGTGATGCTACTTCATGCGGATCTCGTGGTCGGCGCAGCTGCAATGCAACGGGCTCTGTTGCTATGACCTGGATCTCGTCGCCGGCGGGTTGCTTCTATACAACGTAGACGAGCTGTGATCTCGTCGCCGGCGGAGCTGCAATGTAACACTACTGCTGTTGCTACCCGGATCTCGCCGGTGGCGGAGTTGCAATGCAACGCCCGTCGTGCTGCGACCCGGGTCTCGTCGCCGGCGGAGCTGCAAAGCAGCATGCATGGTGCTGCGACCCAGGTGTTGTCGCCGACGAAGCTGCAATGTTGTGCACCTAGTGCTGCGATCCGGGTGTCGTTCGATGCGGATGCTGAAATACAGCGTGTGTGTGGTGCTACAACCAGCAGGTCTCGCCGGCGGGTGTGGTCGCGGCAACCATATGTGTTTCTAGGGGACGAGTTGTTGCTTTGTGGGGGCTGCTGTAAGGCGGCGATGGTTCGTGGCCGGCGTGGCTACACGAGACGGAGGATGAGGTGTGCTGGCGACGAGTGACCAAGGCTGCAGCGCTACAGGGGACAACGGGTCAACCCGAGCTGCGTTGTGATCCACACTAACTGTGTTAGATTGGACGACTGTTGAGCCGACTGATTTTCCTCAAAATCAGTCGGTTGACGCTTAGCAGTTTTGTTTCTTTGGGAAACCTACCGATATGTATACATGCTCATATCGGCATGACACCCATGCATGCACTTTTAAACATCATGGGCCCACACACTGGGCCGACCTCGAGCATGTATTTTTGACTACATCTTATGTATGTGTATGTTTGTAGGAAAAAATGGATTTTTCGTAAAGTGAAAAATTATTTGGGGCTAAGATAGCAATTGTGCTTCATTTTTTTATCTTAGTAAAACCTCTATAACTTAGTATAATATTTTTTGACACTGTCATGGACTCTAAAAATGTCTAATAAAAGGTTACAGAGAGTACTAAGCAATTGTACCAATATTTTCTTAAAACTATACATGTATCATTTTTTGTCTATCACCGGCGTACCGATCAAATTTCCTAATTTTAATTTAAGTGTCTACGTAGCAGCTGGATGTGCCGACGTTATACATAGGCGCAAATAGTCTATATGTTTTTTTAAGTAGAACAGAGTGTATACACAGTGCAGCGCTGTGCCCATAGACCGGCACATGTGTTTGTAATGGCTGGCCGTGTTTTTTAATGGGCTAGTGGTCAGTGACATGTACTTTCTTCGTGTCAGGACCCCGACTCAATGCCACATCGATCTAGCATGTAACACCTCATATCACTTTGCGGCCTCACGCACGGTATCCCCACGGGTGTCGCATTACCTTTGCCCGGGACCGTTTGCGCATTTTGGCACACGTATATGACAGTGTCGCTAGCATCCATATGATAAGGAGCCCGGGCTGACATGGCTAGTCGTAAACCCAAAGTGGCACAGACTTACAGGGACAGGCATCCATGACCCAGCATCGAACGTGTCGGTCATCAGCGAGTGAATCCAGGCTGTAGCACTGGGCTAGCAGGACTCCGGTGAACCGGGCTGTAGCGGGCTAACAGGACTCCGGTATTCATCGCGTGACATTTCCCCGAAGGGACAGACACAGGAACGAAGAAGGACACATGCCGGCCAGCCTAAGTGTCCCGGAGCAGTAGCAAGCTACCATGGCTCGGTGGAAACACTAGGAGACATTTCCCGGTAAGAGAGGCTACCAAGGATAAACAACTAGGTTGTCAGATCCCACACATACCAAGCATTTCAATAACATACACACAATATGCTCGATATGTGCAAAATGCAACATGGCATCACAACATGACTCTACAACTCAAGTATTTTAATCAATAGGCTCCGAGGAGCGAGATATTACAAACATGGGTCTCACGACCCAACAATCAGAGCATACAAGTCAAAGCACAAGCGGAAGCTATCATGTCTGGGTACAGACATCTATAAATGAAAAAGGCCGAGAAGCCTGACTATCTATCAGATCCTGCCGAGGGCACAAGATCGTAGCTGAGGTAACAAGCTAAACGTCGAAGTCCACGTGGAACTACTAGTGAGACTGAAGTCTCTCTGCAAAAACATAAAATAGGCAAACGTGAGTACAAATGTACCCAGCAAGACTTACATCAGAACTAACTACATATGCATCATTTTCAACAAAGGGATGGTGGGGTTTAACTGCAGCAAGCCAGCTTTGACTCGGTGGCTATCCTAAACTACGACTGCAAGCGACTCTTTTGAGGTGGCGCACACGAGTCCACATATTCACCATATCAATACACCACTATGGATCCGCTCCCGTCTCCCTACGAGAACGCCATCCATAGCACTCACGCTTATCTTGCGCATTTTAAAGTATCCACTTTCACTTGTCTATGAACTGATATAAGCAACCCAGAAGTCCTTTTCCGCGGACACGGCTATTCGAATAGATGATGTTAACCCTGCAGGGGTGTACTTCTTCATACATGTTTCCACCACTTAGCGTCTGCACACGACATGTGCTCGGCAGACTTCAAGCGCAAGCCGACGTGGGTGTAGACCACGACCTACCTAAACACTCAAGTCTCTAGTCCAGGTTTATCGCCTATTCGGGTTCCATCCATGAGGAGATCCGGCCGGAGTTTCGCTCACAGCCCCAAACGATGTGAACAGGGTTCCCGAGATACCAAACGGGCATCCGGTACACCGTGCCACGTACCTACCGCATCACAGCCCACCCCTACGGTCAGCGCTGTCCACGGCCTCCAGTAAGCTACAAACACCAGAAACTACTTGCAACTCCTGGACAGAGGACTAGGGTGAATAAGAAGTCGAGCGGGGTCATATTTCAGGGCCCAATGTATGGTAGTAGCTGAATCATGGATCACAAACACAGAACTCAGTTCCTGAGGACGGCTGCAATGAGACAACCCACCATGTACTCCTACATGGCCTCTCACCGCTACCTTTACCAAATCGTGTTCACACACTTAGCTCACACACAGTAGGACATGTTCACACGCCTCTGATTCATCCCCGATGAATCAGACCTGACCCAACTCTAAGCAGTAGCAGGCATGACAAACAAGCATGAATGAGTAGGCACAACAGGGCTCAAACAACTCCTACTCATGCTAGTGGGTTTCATCTATTTACTGTGGAATGACAGGTCATGCAAAGGATAAAGGGGTTCAGCTACCGCAGCAAGTAACAGATGAATCGTTGTTGTCCTAATGCAGTAAAAGAGAGCAGGAGCGAGAGAGTAGGATTGTATCGGAATGAACAAGGGGGTTTTGCTTGCCTGGCACTTCTGAAGATAACATTGAGTCTTCATCAGTGTCAACGATCACATCATCGGTATCGCGTCTATCGAGAGGGGACAAATACCGGCAACACAGAAAGGAACACAATCAATGCAATGCACAATATGATGCATGCTCATGACATGGCAATATGAATGTGTTTTGAGCTAATGCAACTAGCAACAGATTAAATGAAGTTGGTTTGAATATAAAATTCAAATTCAAACTCCATATGTGATTAAATAAATGCCCTTTATATGATTTGTGCTAAACAGCAGCTATAAGTTGTTCTAACATGCATGAAAATGGTACAGATGGATTCCTTGAATTTTTCTGATAATTTTTCATATATAATTTATTTAATTTGGAGTTACGGTTAATTTTCTATGATTTATTGAAGTTTTAGCTATTTTCTGGAAATAATAAATCATTTTTGATTTATTTTAATTCCAGAAACAAATACTGCGTCAGCATGACGTATTAGTGACGTCAGCAGGTCAACGTGGCTGGTCCAGGTCAAACCTGACGGCTGGGACCCGCACGTCAGTGTAACAGGCAGGGACAGAGGCTGACTGGTGGGTCCGGTCAATGCTGACATGGCAAAGTCAACGGTGACAGGCGGGGCCCTCTGAGATTAGTGCTAATCTAACAGAGAGGTTAAACTAATTAATTATGCACGGGGGCCCACTTGGCAGTGGCTCTAGTGGGTGATTAGCGGGGTGTTTACGCCCTAATTAAATGGCCACGTCGGCGAGTGACGCCGGCGACCACGGGGACGGCGAGACCTCGCCGGAGTTGCTCGGGACCCGTGGCTGGTCGCGCTGAGGGCACCAGGAGTGAGCCCGTGCTCCCGCGCATCTAGGGGGACCCACGAGAGGGCGTGGGGTGGCCGGAGTTCATGCCGGCGACGAGCTTTGGCGGTGGTGGTGGTCGGTGATGCACGGGCGAGTCGCTACGGTGCGTCGGTGAGCAAAAGGAGAGGCTGGGCAGCACCTGCTAGGCACGGGGAGCACCACGAGCAGCATGGTGAGGCCAGAGGGGCATGGAGGCTATGCGTGCAGCAGCAATGGCGGACGGCGGCTTCAGTGCTCGTGGGGAACGGCGCTACAGCACGGGGCGAGCACAAGGAGTTAGGGGATAGGTAAGTGGCTCACGGCGAGTCAGACGGTGCAGACGGCGGGGCCGGGGAGGCTCTGGACGCGGCGAATCAAGCGACGGAGATCGCCGGCACCGAGGTTGAAGAAGACGTCCGGGGCGGCGATGCAGCGCTCCCCTGGTTGCTTGGCTCGGGGTGGACGAGGAGGACGACGATGCGGAGCTCGGGGATACGAAGAGGGAGCGAGGGAGTGGCTGTGGCTGCGGCGGTGACGAACGGCGGCGACGATGGCGTTCGGCCGTTCGCGGGAGAGGGAAACAGAGGAGGGGGAGGAGCACAGGGAGAATGAGAGGGGCCAGGGGGTGCGTGGCGTCTCCGTGGCGCAGGTCAGGATGAGGGAGGGCAAGCAGGAGGTGGCAGGAGGACGTGGCCGCGGTCGCTCGCGTGCGGGCACGCAGCTGCTTCGGGGCGAGGGGAGGAAGACGACGGAGGGGCTGCGGTGGTGGGCTGGGCCAGTTGGCCAGGCCGCCTGCTGGGCCGGCCAGGTGGGCTGCCAGGTAGGTCCAGGTGAGTTCTCTCTCTCTCCTCTATTTTATTTCTATTTCAGTTCTGTTTTCTTTTTTTTAATTCTTTTGCCACTGTTTTGAATTAAAATAATAATTCAAACAATGCCAAAGCTCCTCTGAATATTTTATATTGCTAGATGGACTTTTCCAAAAGCTTATAAAATATTTCAGGGGGTATTTGAAATTATATTCTAATTATATGAATATAATTCAAATTCAAATAGCTAATGAATTAAATCCAAAGTCCCAAAAATAAATCCTTAAAAATGTTCAATATTTTGGTTGGGACCAGAACCCTTACCAAAAATTATCAAACATTTAAGAAGAGCCTTTTGGAGCAATGAATGAGATTTCTAGGGTTTTTGCCCCTCTTTTATTTAGGGTTTTGAGGCTTCCAATATTCCTCAATTCAAGTTTCAAAAATATAGACATGATGCACACATGAAGCTAGCCTAGAGCAATGCCAGAAACTAGGGATGTGACAACTCACCCCCACTAAACAAAAATCTCGTCCCGAGATTCAAGCGTAGGGTAAGGTGAAGGGGAGACGCAAACTGGTATAATCTTCACGATCCAGGTTGCACTTCAAATGAACGTTGATTCGAACACCATCTTTGTCTTGTCGTCTTGCTCTGAGAACTTCAGCTAATCATGACAAGAAGAGGAAAGGAAAACTCTAGAACAATCGATCTTTGAGAAGACCGAACAACTTAGGATCAACTCATGGGATGAGACATAGCAACATCTCTTGAGCTGAGAGACGAAGCACAGATCCGAAGAAATGGAGTAAGACAGATGACGAGGGTTCACTAGGTAGACAACAATTTCACGCTTAAGAAGGTGGTAAACAATTGTCAACGTAGCGAGGAGTTGAATTGCCATGATACCACAACGAGACACCTTCGGAACCGTGACTCATAGATATCTCCCCTCAAGTGGCAAAAAGAATTACCTTTGATATAGAGATCATTGAGACTCTCTATATCAGCCTAAGGCAAATCACAGCAATCGATTGGCGGGGTCGGTAGAATGGCATACTTGGACTTGGATGATGTGGATTACCTTGTTGAAGACAACGCAATGGATGAATTTGCTTATCACCGGAAATGGAGGAGACCCGTGGTAGAATTGCACATTGCGGTGCAAGCTGGGAAAAAAATGCAAATGCTGGGAATGATTCTGGTAACTGGGGAAGAACCCAGCAATAGAGAGTAAATTCACTGTTTGAAAGGTCATAGCATTGCCGGGGAAACGGGAGGAATCCTAGTTAGAGCCGATGATAACACGTAGCGCTTGTGCGTGCTCTCAAGAACTTGAGCATTTCCATAATCATCAAGGTTTTACCAACATCCGTGTCAAGGATGCTGACAACACAACATACTACCATGATGAATAGCGATGGACGATGCAGATGCAAAGGAGGATAACACTTTCTCAGATTTCACTTTAGCGAGCCAGGAACAAAATCTGGACGATCGACCGAGAGACATTTAGCACTCCGCTTCTAATGTTCTCCTTGATGTGCTAGCGTAACCATTCATAGATATGGTTTGATATCTAGAACATCAAGTAAAAAGGTCGGACTTCGGGATCTCAAAATCCATAGGGGCAACTAGGGAGTAAATCCTACGAAATCCCTATGGGGAGGTGGCCAACTTCCTCAATCAAGATATTATAATAACAGGTCTACCGGATGGGTGTGTTGGCCACGACATCCACCTTACCGGTTATCGAGAGACCAATATTATAGTTCTTAGGGAAATGTTCCAACCATCATATCTGCCTGAGATTCAGCTCTGGTTGGTGTTAGGATATTCCAGGCTCATCGAGTCTTAGGAAGAAAAATGAAAGTTTGCAACACAAATCGACGAGATGACGTTGCGGGATTCTCGGGAGATGAACTACGATAGCAAGCTCCAAAACATGAGCTGGTTCTGCTACAAACATGTGAACACGTTGTCCCAGACAAGCATGACCACGTGGTAGTCTTATAATAAAACACTACCGAGTTCAGGAGGGGGAACCATCAACGAGGGTATCGAAGTTCTTTCATAAGTCCGGATTAGCTCTTATGAAGGAACTCCTTCTCCTTGAACAAATCAATCAGTGGCTTGGTGTGCTAGGGATACATATAGATTGAAGGTTGCAAGTCTTCAAACCACAGCATTCTTCGCACGTGTGCATGACTGATTTGGAATGATTCCAAAGAAAGCAACATTGACTTTCTCGAATCCACGGCGGCAACTTGCATCAGATGCACATGAATTAAAGGAAGTCACTACCTTCATCCAAACATATGCTTCATGAGCTAGCATGAACAAATGCTTTCAAAACTTTCCAACACTAGCTTAATGTTCAGCAAAATTATGGAGAAGACAAGGATGTTGTCAATGGGCTCAACAACAATTCATCTAGGTTTCCTTTTAAAAGGAATTCCATAGTTAAGTGAACACGGTGATAGCATTGGTCAGACCCAAAGGATATAATGGTGTATGCTCGAGGGATCAACCACGAGTAAGACAACATTACGAACATCGTTGGTTCCGACTTGATTTGACGATAGCCCACACTCAAATCAAAGGATTGATAAGACAATAGGTCCAGCAACTGATCACAAGGACCAATCGATGAAGATATCATCTTTCTTCAACACACACTACACAAGAATATCCCTTTGGAACGAACTAAGTCAGGCAAGCTTTTATCTTCCAACCCTCCAAGTTGTCGTTTAGCTTAACCAACTAGCTCAGGGATATCTAACACCGATTCTTGGAGAGAAGGTGGTTCACAAGAAACCGACTTGATCACGAGCTCAACATAGCAGTCAGGTGACAACCTGGTAATACTTTCAAGAAGATATTCGGAAAATCACGAACCACCGGTATGTTACTAAGCTCGAGAACAATCTTGCTTTTGAGGGCAAGACGATATGATCAAATGAGTGAGGACTTGACAAGATCCTAACTCATCAATCGAAGGGTGCACCGAAATAAGGACTAGGTAGCACGATCAGTCTTAGAAGGATGATTCGAAACCAACATACTAAGAATGAAATTATTATCCTTTAACTACCAAGCAACAGAGTTGCTAGCAGTATTGATTTCACACATCACAATTCATTTGTCGGTATTCCGGTTGCATCAGCACGAGGGCCGAGGAATGAACAGTGATGGCAAGAAGTATCACTGTACCAAGAGTTCATGGGATGGTGTGCAATTCCTATAACAATCTCGATATAAAATATGTAATACTCCAAGGTAGAGCAGAACCAAAAGCTGGATTGTCATTTGATCTGCGGAATACAACTACTTGACCCAATCCTAGATATCAATGAGGTACTGGAGTTTGTTTCTCCAAGTCATTCAGGACAGAATGGCTTGACGGACCACAAGGGTAATAGGCGTCGATAAACGAATGCATGCATACTCTTGACTATCAATTGATAGACGAGGGTCAAAATGCAACAAAAGAGAGCAACTCAAAGGAACATATAATTTTCTGAGTTGTGGATGCATAGATTAGTATGTCGAACCAAGTTCAACATATTTCTTCCGGATAACCCATGCAGAAAGGTAGAACTGGCAGAGTCACGATTTATGAATGGAGAACTCCTCAAGAGTACTCTAATTGTGATTTTTTTTGATCCAATAAACATCTGCCATAAGTAGTTCATGGTATTTGGAAGAAGAAGATACCACGGACTTCAAGGACTATCGCAAAGGTTACTAATATCCTAAAGGCACTAGCAATTACTATCAACATGAAGTAGGTAGAGTGAATCTCGGTTCAGAACCCAGGAGTAGAATACCTACTACTAAGTAGCATCACGGGATGCTTCCGAGAAATAAGGCCAGAATCTTCACACTAGGACACAAATCATGGCTAGACCACTAGATGATCCCCTAAGCACTTAGGGTCATAATAATAATTCCAACATATATGTCGAGGCAATAATTACCTCAACACACCGATTAGTGTGGTTAATCTGGCCCATGGGAACATCGGAAACAGAAGGAAGGGATTTGCAAATGCATCGGACTATTTAGAAACCTGGGATGACTCGGACAGCATAACGGCTATAATTGCTCAAAAAGATTTGAGACAATCACAAAAATGGTGGCATAACCACTCAGAAGCACAATATCAAGGTTCCGAGATCAACAATTAACATACGGAAGTAGTAGGAACTGAACTGAGACTTAAATCCAACAATCTTATAAGTCTACTGATTAGTAACACGTGATCCTAATAGAAAGAAGGGATAGCCTAGTTCTTAATCCCCGCAGGAAAGATAAGATGACTCAGATCAGAAGGCATAAGGTATAAGGAGTAAAAAGAGCCTTACGTTCCATCCCACAATCAATTCCCTTATATAACTAAAGAATTTTCTAGACTCAACTTCGACCAGTTTGGCTTGGTAATCCTACACGCAGTCAAGCTCTGATACCAACGCTGTCAAGACCCCGACTCAATGCCACATCGATCTAGCATGTAACACCTCATATCACTTTGCGGCCTCACGCACGGTATCCCCACGGGTGTCGCATTACCTTTGCCCGGGACCGTTTGCGCCTTTTGGCACACGTATATGACAGTGTCGCTAGCATCCATATGATAAGGAGCCCGGGCTGACATGGCTAGTCGTAAACCCAAAGTGGCACAGACTTACAGGGACAGGCATCCATGACCCAGCATCGAACGTGTCGGTCATCAGCGAGTGAATCCAGGCTGTAGCACTGGGCTAGCAGGACTCCGGTGAACCGGGCTGTAGCGGGCTAACAGGACTCCGGTATTCATCGCGTGACATTTCCCCGAAGGGACAGACACAGGAACGAAGAAGGACACATGCCGGCCAGCCTAAGTGTCCCGGAGCAGTAGCAAGCTACCATGGCTCGGTGGAAACACTAGGAGACATTTCCCGGTAAGAGAGGCTACCAAGGATAAACAACTAGGTTATCAGATCCCACACATACCAAGCATTTCAATAACATACACACAATATGCTCGATATGTGCAAATACAACATGGCATCACAACATGACTCTACAACTCAAGTATTTTAATCAATAGGCTCCAAGGAGCGAGATATTACAAACATGGGTCTCACGACCCAACAATCAGAGCATACAAGTCAAAGCACAAGCGGAAGCTATCATGTCTGGGTACAGACATCTATAAATGAAAAAGGCCGAGAAGCCTGACTATCTATCAGATCCTGCCGAGGGCACAAGATCGTAGCTGAGGTAACAAGCTAAACGTCGAAGTCCACGTGGAACTACTAGTGAGACTGAAGTCTCTCTGCAAAAACATAAAATAGGCAAACGTGAGTACAAATGTACCCAGCAAGACTTACATCAGAACTAACTACATATGCATCATTTTCAACAAAGGGATGGTGGGGTTTAACTGCAGCAAGCCAGCTTTGACTCGGTGGCTATCCTAAACTACGACTGCAAGCGACTCTTTTGAGGTGGCGCACACGAGTCCACATATTCACCATATCAATACACCACTATGGATCCGCTCCCGTCTCCCTACGAGAACGCCATCCATAGCACTCACGCTTATCTTGCGCATTTTAAAGTATCCACTTTCACTTGTCTATGAACTGATATAAGCAACCCAGAAGTCCTTTTCCGCGGACACGGCTATTCGAATAGATGATGTTAACCCTGCAGGGGTGTACTTCTTCATACATGTTTCCACCACTTAGCGTCTGCACACGACATGTGCTCGGCAGACTTCAAGCGCAAGCCGACGTGGGTGTAGACCACGACCTACCTAAACACTCAAGTCTCTAGTCCAGGTTTATCGCCTATTCGGGTTCCATCCATGAGGAGATCCGGCCGGAGTTTCGCTCACAGCCCCAAACGATGTGAACAGGGTTCCCGAGATACCAAACGGGCATCCGGTACACCGTGCCACGTACCTACCGCATCACAGCCCACCCCTACGGTCAGCGCTGTCCACGGCCTCCAGTAAGCTACAAACACCAGAAACTACTTGCAACTCCTGGACAGAGGACTAGGGTGAATAAGAAGTCGAGCGGGGTCATATTTCAGGGCCCAATGTATGGTAGTAGCTGAATCATGGATCACAAACACAGAACTCAGTTCCTGAGGACGGCTGCAATGAGACAACCCACCATGTACTCCTACATGGCCTCTCACCGCTACCTTTACCAAATCGTGTTCACACACTTAGCTCACACACAGTAGGACATGTTCACACGCCTCTGGTTCATCCCCGATGAACCAGACCTGACTCAACTCTAAGCAGTAGCAGGCATGACAAACAAGCATGAATGAGTAGGCACAACAGGGCTCAAACAATTCCTACTCATACTAGTGGGTTTCATCTATTTACTGTGGAATGACAGGTCATGCAAAGGTTAAAGGGGTTCAGCTACCGCAGCAAGTAACAGGTGAATCGTTGTTGTCCTAATGCAGTAAAAGAGAGCAGGAGCGAGAGAGTAGGATTGTATCGGAATGAACAAGGGGGTTTTGCTTGCCTGGCACTTCTGAAGATAACATTGAGTCTTCATCAGTGTCAACGATCACATCATCGGTATCATGTCTATCGAGAGGGGACAAATACCGGCAACACAGAAGGGAACACAATCAATGCAATGCACAATATGATGCATGATCATGACATGGCAAAATGAATGTGTTTTGAGCTAATGCAACTAGCAACAGATTAAATGAAGTTGGTTTGAATACAAGATTCAAATTTAAACTCCATATGTGATTATTCAAATGCCATTTAATTGATTTGTGCTAAACAGCAGCTATAAGTTGTTCTAACATGCATGAAAATGGTACAGATGGATTCCTTGAATTTTTCTGATAATTTTTCATATATAAATTATTTAATTTGGAGTTACGGTTAATTTTCTATGAATTATTGAAGTTTATACAATTTTCTGGAATTTCCTGATTATTAATAAATCCAGTAATTGAATTAATGCGCCAGCCTGACGTCATAGTGACGTCAGCAGGTCAACGGGCTGGTCCGGGTCAAACCTGACGTGTGGGACCCACACATCAGTGACAGGGGGTTAACAGGGGTTTATTTAGTTTAATTAAAAATTAAGACACTAGGGCCCACATGTCAGTGTCAGCAGGGGGGTAATTAAATTAAAATAAACTAACTAATTAACAGGGGGGCTGGCCCCACCTGTCATCGACCCAGGGGGGGTCAAACCCCTGGTCAGCAGGGCCTAACCCGCCGGCGGCTCGTCGCCGGTGGCAACAGGCGCGGCGGAGGGCGCGGGCTCGCTCCTCCGGCGTCCAAATGGACGGAGGAGAGCGGCTACGGGGAGCTGGAGCTCACCCGCGCCCATTTCAGCAAGCAGCAGCAGCTAGGGCGGCCGGAGACGATGGCCTCGAGCTCGGCAGCGGTGGCCGGAGCTCGGGCGTGCTCGGTTTCGGCGTTACACGGCACGGCGGGCGCGGCCGATGGGCTCTACGGGATGCTGGGGTCACCAGGAACACCCGGAGGCAACGAACGCAGGCGGAGAAGCTCGGGAGCACGGAGCTCACCGGCCATGGCGGACGGCGGCTTCGGAGCTCGTGGGGCGGCGGCTATAGGGCGCAATCGAAGGGGGAAAGAGGGAGGGGAGGCGTAGGAGCTCACAGCGGTGCCGTAGGGATGGTTAGCCGGCTCGGGGGCGCGCCGGAGTGGCCGAATCGACGGAGAAGATCCTCGGCGGCCGGCGAGGGGAAAACGTCGGGGGTGGCGTTCCGGGGCTCTTCTGGTCGCGTGACACGGCGAGGAGGTCGAGGGAGGACCGGCGGAGCTTCCTGGGGCGTCGGTGAGGCTAGGGGTGGCCGGTGGCCATGGGTACGGCGACGATGGCGGCGAGCTCCGCTCGGTGCTGTGCGCGAGAGGGAAACAGAGGAGGGAATGGGGTCCAGGGGGAGAGAGGGGAGGTGCAGGGGGCGAGGGCGTCTCCGTGGCGTGAGGGGGAGGCTCGGGAACGCCTCGGTGGAAGCAGGAGGTGGCCGAGGCGGCATCGGCGCTCGCCACCGAGCTGCTTCGGTGCGAGGGGAGGAAGAAGACAAGGGGGAGGAGGTGGGCTGGGCCGGCCAGGTGGGGGGGGGGGAGCTGGGCCGGCTACAGGTAAGTGGCCCAGGTACTTCCTTCTCTCTCTCTCTTTTATTTCTATTTCAGTTCTGTTTTCTTTTTTTTAATTCTTTTGCCACTGTTTTGAATTAAAATAATAATTCAAACAATGCCAAAGCTCCTCTGAATATTTTATATTGCTAGATGGACTTTTCCAAAAGCTTATAAAATATTTCAGGGGGTATTTGAAATTATATTCTAATTATATGAATATAATTCAAATTCAAATAGCTAATGAATTAAATCCAAAGTCCCAAAAATAAATCCTTAAAAATGTTCAATATTTTGGTTGGGACCAGAACCCTTACCAAAAATTATCAAACATTTAAGAAGAGCCTTTTGGAGCAATGAATGAGATTTCTAGGGTTTTTGCCCCTCTTTTACTTAGGGTTTTGAGGCTTCCAATATTCCTCAATTCAAGTTTCAAAAATATAGACATGATGCACACATGAAGCTAGCCTAGAGCAATGCCAGAAACTAGGGATGTGACACTTCGTTTCTTTTTAGTCCGTATATAAGATTTGGTCAAGGTCAAACTTTATAAAGTTTGACTAACTTTATAAAAAATATATTAACATCTACAATACTAAGGTTATATGCTATGAAAATTAATTTTATAATGCATCTAATATTCTTGATTTCATAGTGTGGATGTTGATATCTTTTCCTACAAAGCTAGTCAAATTTTACAAAGTTTGACTTTGATCAAATCTTATATGCAAACTAAAAAAAATGGAGGGAGTATACTCTATCTCCCCCTATTTGACTTTTTGATTGCCCTCTGTACCCATAGGCCAGGACTTTTTTACCGTTTTGACCCACTATCAAAACTTTAGCACCATATGACCTTAGTTTGAAACTTTTTTCACACTAGTAAGCGTGCACGTGCAACACACGTATCGTTAAGAAATATGGTTTGATCTATCCTAACCTATTCTACTAAAAAGATAAAAGCATCTACAATTGAACTGGGAAAATATGACCTACCCAATGTATGTCAGCTGGCACATCTGAACAATGTCTGGATGTGTCCACTTTGAACCTCGTTTGTCTATTCATGCAGCCAGGTCCCCCAAATTATCAATCACATGCATATTACTGGTTGGGATGGAGAGAGAGAATAAAGAAAGAAAAAAGTTGGTCTGAGGTGAGCTGCACCCGACGTAGCAGACTGCCTGAACAGCCTCATTTCTTCCCCATATGTGAATGTGTTTGAGGGACAGCCGGCCTTTTTCTACTCTCTTGGGTGCGGTGGTTTGCTCCCCGCATCCTTCGACACCACCCGGAATGATATGCCCTCGTCTCCTCCAACCTCGCTGACGCTTCAGTGAACCGGAAAGTTATAAACAACGTGTCATTCCTAGAATATTTTATCTTTTGATGGAAACAATAATCTATTGATCATCATTAAAAGAGTGTATGATGTTAGTTACAAATAAATAACTAACAAGATCAGTGTGTTCACCTAAATTCTTACTAACACTGTTAGTTCATGCACAAATTTATTGCTCTCTTTCCCTCACACACGGCTTCCTTTAAAATAAAACCAGGTAACCAAGTCTTCAGATGGTTAATCTCTTCGTAAATGTTCCCATTGCGGCATAGTGAGAACGTCTTGGCCTATATGAATTACCTTTTACCAACAACTTCAAGACCACAATTCTCTGATTTGGAAACCACAATCTCCCATGCTTTAGTCTTCTCAAGCGGTATAATGATACTTGCTGCCAAGTGAAACATACAAATAGCTAAGAAATATACAATGTCCCACAAGATTACTAATAACAGAGAGATTGTTTGCATATAGATCACTGGATTTCTGCTAACAAATAATGGCTGAAACCTTACTTTAAATTGCAATGCTTGAATGTAAGAAAAACTTGTTACCTTTTCCGAGAACATACATGAGAGCTGCGTGTATATAAATATATTAAGAAGAGAATAGTACATCAACATAATGAAGGCCGACAAGAGCAACGAAGCCACTAAGTTTAAACAACTCTAAAACAAAGGAAGACACGACCTGAAACTACACATTGTTGTCTCTTCAGCAAAATATTTTTCTATGAAAAAGTCGAGCTATAACTTATAGGTAGCACAACATAACTTTCCATATATTTCAAGTTTTGTTAGACCACAACAAGAGAGCAATCAGTCTCAGACTGATACTCCCTCCGTTCGGAATTACTTGTCTCGAAAATGGATGTATGTAGAACTAAAATACGTCTAGATACATTCATTTCCGAGACAAAGTAATTCCGAACGAAGGGAGTACTTGGGAAGAGGCACTCCAGGAGTGCCACAAACTAACTTCAATATGCTCCTTCTCTCTTACCAACACAAGGTTTAAGCTCAACTCACCCCAAAGAGAAAAGTGAGTTTAAACTTTAGGCTAAAATATACATGCAAATGTTTCTCATATAAACAGGAATTATGTGCACCGTGAGCAGAAAACTTCACATTGAAGCTGACCTTATGTTTCTATAGAGAAGATACACGTAAAAAAAGGATACATCAGCATGCATTTAACAATGAGGCAACCACTTGCAGCACGTTTCTGTTGACAAAAATTTCAGATGTACAAAGTCGAACGCTGATATTACTATCATTTTTAAACTTTCACCATTAGTTATGCAAACAAAGTGTGTGTCGGTTATTTTCCATCAAGAGCATTACAAGCATCACAAATTCAACAAGCATGGGCTGAAGTGTTATAACTGGAAGTAAATAAAAATAACAATGGTGATGTAAAGATTTGTTCTATGCCCTGAAGAACTTATTTTCTGAAGCAGACAGGAAATGACTCCTAAAAAAATCTGATTACCTTTTACCTGAGTTTCCATTTTTTTATCAATAGTAAGATGTTTTAAATCTTGTAGTCTCAACTAATGCTGGTTTCAAGATGTGATATGGACCGTTAATGAAGCTGCGACAATATGGAGTAAATTAGATTTACTGGTTTTAGTCAAGCTAAACCTAAAAAGGAAGGCCAATTATTTACTGGAGTTACAAATTCAACGTGATGCCTTACTTTGCCGTTGGCTTGGAGGCCTCCCATCCCATCCTTGTTTATTCCTTATTCCACCCCTCTTTGTTTCCATGAGCTCCTTCCCCTTTCCCTTTTCCTCTTCATCATCCTGCAGCAAAGCAACAGAGTCTGAGATGCATCAGACTTTCACAAATAAAAAAGTAACTTTGGAACTTCATATAGTATTTCTTCTTTCGATGTAATAGACTCCAACCTTCTGCAAGTAGAGTCGGTCATAATTACTTTCTTCATATAGTTAGGGTTGCATAATTACACTCTCAAGTAAAGTATGAGCAGTCAAAAAGCTTCAATAGTATTGTATATGTAGCAAAAAGGGCATTACAAATCAGAAGCATGTGCGGTATGTATAATTCATTGCACTGGAGGCAAAAGTTCAGTGGTCTATGGTAGAAGGTAGAGTAACAGGAAAATACAACATCAAGCTTTGATGTCCATATAAACATTGTCGATTTTCAAAAATTGGTGACTGATTTCATCAGCATCTCGGATATGTCTGCAAACAAGAAAAGAAGTATTACAAACATCATGATGCTCCAATGATGCATAAATTACAAAAGAAATGTCGCTAGAAGCAGATCATACCTGACGGGTCCAGATGAATGTTCTGACCCTTGGATTCCAGAAGATGCATACGTTATTTGCATGCATGAAACACAAATTCTCATTACAGATTCTTTGCTATGTAAATTCAGAGTAATTAAAAAGGCACAACTCTTAGCCCATCTTTAGTAATTGTATATAGCTAGAAAAAAATAGAACATAATTTCTCATTACAAATTCATTTTCTAAGAAGACATTTTCATCACCATGCCATGTTTTAAAATGTACCTGTGCCCAAAGGCCATATACTAAGCTTCTCGGAGAACATATGAACCTAACTTTGATTCGTTGGGAAAATTAGCAATACTTAGTCATTATGTGACTGTCTGCAGTACCAAATTATCAACCCCACTAACTTAAAATTTAAAATTGGTACAATACCTATATGGTGAGAAGGCAGTGAAGTCAAATGATTAGCTTCAACATCACTGAATCATTGAACTTGTAAATGATGGCCTACTGGCTCATAGTTTTGATGATTAGGCATCTGCGGTAGGACAAAATAGTTGAACGGAGAAGAAATTTGTTGGAATATATTCGTGAGCTACAGCCGAAAGCTTACCTAGGCTCGCTTCTTCGTGCATGCTAGTCTCCCAGAAATCAATCAACATGCATGCTTCGAAGCACTTGTATGTGCATGTTGGTATCGCTGAAAGCACTTCGGACGTACGACATTCGCAAATTACTGCAGGAACTAAATCTATTTGGATCTAAAAATCAACTCTAAAGTTAGTGAAGAGACCTCTTGAGGTTAATATTTCAGTTATTGTGATTAACTCTAAAAACCAGCTAGATTGATTTGCATAGCAAATTGCAAACAAATTAACCAGATCAATCAATAAGCCTAAAATGATGCGGCCAGATCGATTCATCAGAGTTTTATGTTCCGTTAGGATGTGGCCAAATCGATTGCTCACAAAATAAATTCTATTGGAAAATGGCAGTTGACGCAACACAGACATGAACAGGACTGATTCTAATTACTAAGCTGTAGCGAACGTACCATGATGCAGACGGGCAAATGAAGACGACGGATAGCCGACGAACACCTATTCAGCTTTTGCTATAACAAAATTCCCACATAACAAATTGATACAATCATTAGCCAGTAAGAAAATATATTTTACCCCTAATCTCCAACTATCATAAACATCGGTACAAACTTGAAATACTTTTTTGCTTGACTTCTTGAAGGCATTATAACAAACACTTAAGTGGTCAGAAAATGCTTGCCGCAGCTACCACGGCAGGCGCTGATGCCCATGGCGGAGGGTCACAGCAAGCTAGTAGTGCATGGGGTGGGTGGGCGCAGCGGGGAGCAGGTAGCCATGGGGTGGGTGAGGGCAGCCCGGCGAGCATGTGGAGTGCGCCTCTCCTTGAGGAGTTGGACCTCGACCAGCTCCTCGCTTCCGGAAGCAGGAGCCTCTCACATGGCGGCGGCAGCGAGTGCACTGGTTCTTCCTCTACAGCGACAGGTGTGCGCTCTCCCTGCGGATCCATTATAGGAGGGCTTGTAGCATGACGGCGGCAAAGGGGACACGCGTGGAGGCGGCACGGGAGCTCGGCGGCGGTACGGCAGGGTGGAGGGGACCGCGGGGGCAGAGCTATTGGGAAGACGATGGGGATCTGGAGCAGAGAAATTAGCGGGATAGCCATCGTGCAGTTATTGCGTAGATTAGGGTGTCGTGGGCGGGGCCGCGGAGATCGAGGGATGCAGAGTGCTAGGACGGTTGGCAGACAGCGGCGTCTGCTCGGCAGAACATCCGATCTGAGTCGTTGATCTAGGTGGCAGACAATTCGAGTAATATAAACGATAGGATGTGATTAAGTTGATTTGATCAAAGGGTCCTCGTTATTCTGTGTACAGTTTGTTGTGTGACTTTAGAAGAGTTTATGTTTGCTCTTTTAATAGTAGTATAGAAGGCAGTGAAGTCAAATGATTAGCTTCAACATCACTGAATCGTTGAACTTGTAAATGATGGCCTACTGGCTCATAGTTTTGATGATTAGGCATCTGCGGTAGGACAAAATAGTTGAACGGAGAAGAAATTTTTTGGAATATATTCGTGAGCTACAGCCGAAAGCTTACCTAGGCTCGCTTCTTCGTGCATGCTAGTCTCCCAGAAATCAATCAACATGCATGCTTCGAAGCACTTGTATGTGCATGTTGGTATCGCTGAAAGCACTTCGGACGTACGACATTCGCAAATTACTGCAGGAACTAAATCTATTTGGATCTAAAAATCAACTCTAAAGTTAGTGAAGAGACCTCTTGAGGTTAATATTTCAGTTATTGTGATTAACTCTAAAAACCAGCTAGATTGATTTGCATAGCAAATTGCAAACAAATTAACCAGATCAATCAATAAGCCTAAAATGATGCGGCCAGATCGATTCATCAGAGTTTTATGGTCCGTTAGGATGTGGCCAAATCGATTGCTCACAAAATAAATTCTATTGGAAAATGGCAGTTGACGCAACACAGACATGAACAGGACTGATTCTAATTACTAAGTTGTAGCAAACGTACCATGATGCAGACGGGCAGATGAAGACGACGGATAGCCGACGAACACCTATTCAGCTTTTGCTATAACAAAATTCCCACATAACAAATTGATACAATCATTAGCCAGTAAGAAAATATATTTTACCCCTAATCTCCAACTATCATAAACATCGGTACAAACTTGAAATACTTTTTTGCTTGACTTCTTGCAGGCATTATAACAAATACTTAAGTGGTCAGAAAATGCTTGCCGCAGCTACCACGGCAGGCGCTGATGCCCATGGCGGAGGGTCACAACAAGCTAGTAGTGCATGGGATGGGTGGGCGCAGCGGGGAGCAGGTAGCCATGGGGTGGGTGAGGGCAGCCCGGCGAGCATGTGGAGTGCGCCTCTCCTTGAGGAGTTGGACCTCGACCAGCTCCTCGCTTCCGGAAGCAGGAGCCTCTCACATGGCGGCGGCAGCGAGTACACTGGTTCTTCCTCTACAGCGACAGGTGTGCGCTCTCCCTGCGGATCCATTATAGGAGGGCTTGTAGCATGATGGCGGCAAAGCGGGCACGCGTGGAGGCGGCACGGGAGCTCGGCGGCGGTACGGCAGGGTGGAGGGGACCGCGGGGGCAGAGCTATTGGGAAGACGATGGGGATCTGGAGCAGAGAAATTAGCGGGATAGCCATCATGCAGTTATTGCGTAGATTAGGGTGTCGTGGGCGGGGCCGCGGAGATCGAGGGATGCAGAGTGCTAGGACGGTTGGCAGACAGCGGCGTCTGCTCGGCAGAACATCCGATCTGAGTCGTTGATCTAGGTGGCAGACAATTCGAGTAATATAAACGGTAGGATGTGATTAAGTTGATTTGATCAAAGGGTCCTCGTTATTCTGTGTACAGTTTGTTGTGTGACTTTAGAAGAGTTTATGTTTGCTCTTTTAATAGTAGTATAGAAGGCAGTGAAGTCAAATGATTAGCTTCAACATCACTGAATCGTTGAACTTGTAAATGATGGCCTACTGGCTCATAGTTTTGATGATTAGGCATCTGCGGTAGGACAAAATAGTTCAACGGAGAAGAAATTTGTTGGAATATATTCGTGAGCTACAGCCGAAAGCTTACCTAGGCTCGCTTCTTCGTGCATGCTAGTCTCCCAGAAATCAATCAACATGCATGCTTCGAAGCACTTGTATGTGCATGTTGGTATCGCTGAAAGCACTTCGGACGTACGACATTCGCAAATTACTGCAGGAACTAAATCTATTTGGATCTAAAAATCAACTCTAAAGTTAGTGAAGAGACCTCTTGAGGTTAATATTTCAGTTATTGTGATTAACTCTAAAAACCAGCTAGATTGATTTGCATAGCAAATTGCAAACAAATTAACCAGATCAATCAATAAGCCTAAAATGATGCGGCCAGATCGATTCATCAGAGTTTTATGTTCCGTTAGGATGTGGCCAAATTGATTGCTCACAAAATAAATTCTATTGGAAAATGGCAGTTGACGCAACACAGACATGAACAGGACTGATTCTAATTACTAAGCTGTAGCAAACGTACCATGATGCAGACGGGCAGATGAAGACGACGGATAGCCGACGAACACCTATTCAGCTTTTGCTATAACAAAATTCCCACATAACAAATTGATACAATCATTAGCCAGTAAGAAAATATATTTTACCCCTAATCTCCAACTATCATAAACATCGGTACAAACTTGAAATACTTTTTTGCTTGACTTCTTGCAGGCATTATAACAAACACTTAAGTGGTCAGAAAATGCTTGCCGCAGCTACCACGGCAGGCGCTGATGCCCATGGAGGAGGGTCACAGCAAGCTAGTAGTGCATGGGGTGGGTGGGCGCAGCGGGGAGCAGGTAGCCATGGGGTGGGTGAGGGCAGCCCGGCGAGCATGTGGAGTGCGCCTCTCCTTGAGGAGTTGGACCTCGACCAGCTCCTCGCTTCCGGAAGCAGGAGCCTCTCACATGGCGGCGGCAGCGAGTGCACTGGTTCTTCCTCTACAGCGACAGGTGTGCGCTCTCCCTGCGGATCCATTATAGGAGGGCTTGTAGCATGACGGCGGCAAAGCGGGCACGCGTGGAGGCGGCACGGGAGCTCGGCGGCGGTACGGCAGGGTGGAGGGGACCGCGGGGGCAGAGCTATTGGGAAGACGATGGGGATCTGGAGCAGAGAAATTAGCGGGATAGCCATCGTGCAGTTATTGCGTAGATAAGGGTGTCGTGGGCGGGGCCGCGGAGATCGAGGGATGCAGAGTGCTAGGACGGTTGGCAGACAGCGGCGTCTGCTCGGCAGAACATCCGATCTGAGTCGTTGATCTAGGTGGCAGACAATTCGAGTAATATAAACGGTAGGATGTGATTAAGTTGATTTGATCAAAGGGTCCTCGTTATTCTGTGTACAGTTTGTTGTGTGACTTTAGAAGAGTTTATGTTTGCTCTTTTAATAGTAGTATAGATATGACCCATATCGAAACACCAACAATCATGGCGTCTTGATTAGAAGGGAGACGTCATAGTCTGCGGCGTCTGCTCCGAGGTCTCCAGCATACATGCGCACGGAAAGAATAGCACGGGTGCACAACTCGGCCGAGATAGTTTTCTTTTTTTTTTGAGAATTTTTTTATTCAAATCATGAAACAGTACAAAGCACACTGAAACGCAAACACAAAGGACCATGAACACCTAGGATATCCTAAGCCAACCATATCACAATAAGATCTCTGGAGCCCTGTGACATCATCCCTGAATCTTGAGAGAAGACCCCTGCAGCAGAAGGATCTGCAACCAAGCGCAAGCAGGTCATCATCTTCGACCACGGTACAATTGCCGCCATGCTGCTTCCTCCTTTCTTGACACCAGCGTTGAGAGGGCATGGACATCAATTCAACACACCTGCAACAGCCGTCGCCATCTTTGGCTTTAAGTACCGCGAAAAATGTGCCTTCCGGAAGGAAGAGAACTCGAGTCATCCGACCGGTTCAGCACCGCGACCGGGCCATCTACCCGGGCAAAACAGGATCTCTCTCCAGCATCAACGCAGAGGAAGGAGAAGAACAACAGCAGCAAATCATACCAACAAGGAAGAAGAAGCGTCTTCGTCTCCCTGCATCCATCACCCATCTGAGGACCCAAACGGCCAGTGCCGATGGACCTCCAGCCACCATACCCCGCGACCTCGACGAGATCCAGGGATCCCCCACCCCGCTGGCTCCTAGACGAAGGCAAAAGCCTTGCCTGACCGCGAACGGAGCCCGGAGAAACTTATTCCGATGCGACACCACCGCAACGGCCTCAGCATTGTCACCCTCAACCCTAACCCTACCACACACCCACCTAGCGGATAGACCCGAGGTTCCCCCTCCCTCCTGCCGCCGGAGCGGCCGACAGAGAGATAGGGAACCAGCGGCGCAACTGGCCGGCCGAGATAGTTTGAGTGATTGATTTGATGATGATTGAATAAAAGAGGGAGGTAAAGAACGCGGCGTCTCATCGTCCATGGGTGGGCTAGTGTGCACTACACCAAAATTTGTTGCGTTGGTTGGACTTGCCGCTGACGCGCATTATAAGGGCTCTAATGCGCACCGTAAATCTCCCGCAACCGTCTCAACCGCATGGTCTGGACCACGGAAGCCACCCAACGCCAACTTGTATCGGTCTGTAGGATGATCCGGATGTAATTTCTCACGCAAATTGAAGACAAAAGTGGGGAAATTTGGAGAATTCAGATCGATCCCAAGCCCACTTCTGATCGTCCAGGCCCACAAAAATCCCTCCCTCTCCCGCGCGTTTTCTGTCAGCGCCGCTCCAGAGCGTCATCGCTCGCATTCATGCCCGACCAGAGCGGGCACGACCGCTACTTGGCACCGGCAATGAAGTGGCGCGCTGTTCGAGAGAGCGCTGCCCGCGCCACTTCCCCGTGCAGGCGATTGTTGCTCATTCAAATGACACGACAGCCGCCCGTCCGTCTTTCTGTCGCCCATATTGATTGCACACGATTGCCGAGGCATCTCCTCCGATGCCACTCGTCCGTCCTTCTGCCACCCACCGGTGCTATATAAACCGCTGCCCCGGTGCCCCAGCCATAGCCACAGTCATCCCTCTCTTCACCACTCCCCGCCATGGATCTCTCCGCAGCCAAAGCTCTTTGGGACAGGCTGACATCGGAGCAGAAGAAGGCCATGGCCACCATTGCTGCCAACTGGCAAGCCGGCAGGTAACCGTAGGACGCCTCCGACGACGAGCTGGCGCCATCCTCTTCTTCCTCCCCGGCACCCTCCTCCTCCGCTCCATCCTCACCGGTGCATTGCACCATGACCATTGGAGAGGCTCGTGCCCATTATATGGCGTGGTGTGGGAGGAGTGGAAGGACCAGTTTCGGAAGGCACATGCTGACACCAACTACAACGACAAGCTCCTTCAGGAGCATCTGCGGGCGGAGGAGCAAGTTGCCGATGGGCGCGGACCTGGCGAAGCAGGAGGCGCTGCTCGAATCCTACCACTCCGCCTGAGAGGTTCGCCTCGCCCGCTGGCGATACCGACAGCGGGTGCGGAGGTGGCCGCCGCTGGCAAGGAATGCAACGACGAGGCAACGAGGCATCGTTCGGCAACACCGACGATGAGGAGGCCGCGCCCCGGCGCCACGACCACGAAGAAGCCGACATGTCCGCGGGCGCCGCCGGCAAGGAGGAAGAGTAGTGCATGGTAGATCGCTGCCTCTCGTGTCCCAGGAAGTCCACCGCTCCTCCCCTCCCGCCGACGTCAAGCTTGGTAGGTTGAGCATGTTCGGCCGATTAGTCGCTTGGCGGTGACATGGAGGCGGACAATTTCTGTTCCTGGGGCTCCGGAGGTGGAGGTTACGGAGGCGGAGCTGAAGAGTGCCGAGGCCGAACTGGAGACGGGCTCTTGGAGCTGATGGCCTGCCACGGGACCGGACGCCGGCGATCATTTAGATTAGGTATTAATTATACTCCAGAGCCCGTCTAGTATCATTTTGATGTATCTGTAATGAAATCTGTCAATGTTTATACGAAATCCGGCGTGTTTATATGAAATTCAAACATGGACTTGATGGAGCTGGATGCGTTTTATTACGGACGGAGACGAATATATACGGGATTGAATGGTTAGGGTGTGTCGGATCCGACTCGTCCGGATCTTTCTTATGTCATGTCCATCCAGATTTAAGCTACTAAGCGGGTCGGTCAGCCCGGACGACCGATATAAAGGATGTCGTTGGTCACAATTTTATGACCAGATCTTTGGGGAGCCCGGCTGGACGATATGCACTCTCTCACAGCTTATGGTGAAGCGCACCAGCGGGACGACATTAAACGAGGCTTAGGTTGATGGATCGATTCCGGCCGGCCTCACACGCTAGTACTGTGCTAGGCTAAGCTAGAACCAGAAAAGAGCTAGGCGGGCGCGCGTATATGGAGGCATAGTACCCCTCCGTTTCTAAATATAAATTTTTTTAAAAATTTCAACATGTGACTACATATTGGAACAAAACGAGTGAATCTACACTTTAAAATATATTTACATATATTCATATGTTGTAGTCCATTTAAAATATCTGAAAAACTTATATTTAAAAACGAAGGGAGTATTACACATGTATGCGTGTGCAAGCATGTAGAGTATGAAGGACTAGCAGCCGCTTGGGAGCGAGCTGTGTATGGATACATGCAAATGCAAAGGACCGCGGGCCAGGGCTATACGCCACAGAGTATGGCGTCTTTCATCTAACCAAGACTGCCATGCTTGCTGACGTCTCTAAATGGTCAGATCCGATTTTTTCTTAAATTAAGGTCAAATTATGCTAAAGTTTTGATCATATGTCAAAACAGTAAAAAAAGTCCTGTCCGTCTCCACTGGAAAGCACTGGAAAAGACCCACGAGGTCTTTTTCTTTGCCACGCGGTGCACAACGTCTGCATATGATCCGTGATGTAGATCCGCTGCCAGACTTTATTGACTATTAAAAGAAAGTCAGGGGCTAGCGATCAGGTGGAGCAACCGATGGAGGTCCGAACAGCCAGGGGAGCAAGGTTTCATCGGGAAACCATGGAGGCGCAAGTGTCTCGGCCCCTCATGGAGATGGCCCTCCCCCTGCGGCTCATCTTCCTCCTCTGCTTCTTATCCGCTCTGCCACGTCACTGTCACTTCCTCGCCGCCGATGCTACTTCGACGCTCGTCGCCAGCCTCCCAGGCTTCGATGGCCCCCTCCCCTTCCGGCTTGAGACCGGGTACGTGTGTCAAGCACGTACGTTCTTGGACACTCCTACGTTGCAGGTCCACTCGTTTACAAGCTCCTCGTCCATGGTCCGGATCTTTTCTTTTCACAACAAATGTGATGCGGTTGCATTTCACTCCACTCATCGTGAAGGATCCTTTGTCCTGAGTCCTGACACACACCATGGACCATGCCCTGCTCCACGGCGGAACAAGCCAGGCGTCGCCGCTTTGAGGGTTGTATACTCGAGAAGAAGACGACACGTGCTGTTGCCCCGGGTGTGTGTCGTTTCCGCGTGTCAGGGCGCCGAGGCGTACTACGGTGTGCTCTCTGTCTCCAGTACCGGAAAACACTGGAAAAGACCCACGAAGGGTGAGGACTTTTGTAGTCTGTTTTTTTATTTTCGTTTCTCTCTAACGAAGCACGCGGTGTACAATGTCTTTATCTGATCCGTGATGTGGATCTGCTGCCAGACTTCAATAATAAAAAAACAAAATGTCAGCGGCTAGAGGTCAGGTGGAGCAGCCGATGGAAGTGGGCAAGTACGAACAGCCAGGGGAGCAAGTTTTCGTCGGGAAACCATGGAGGCGCAAGTGCCTCGGCCCCTGCGGCTCATCTTCCTCCTCTGCTTCTTCTCCGCTCTGCCACGCCGCTGCCGCTTCCTCGCCGCCGAGGCGGCTCCAACGCTCGTCGCCAGCCTTCCAGGCTTCGATGGCCCCCTCCCGTTCCGGCTTGAGACCGGGTACGTATTCCTCGGTCAAAAATGCTACAATTCCGGGCAACATGCGGCTGCAACTTTTCCTCGGTCAGGCACGCACGTTCTTGGACACTCCTGCGCTGCCAGTGCACTCGTTTACAAGCTCCTCGTCCATGGCAGGTACGTGACCGTGGACGAGCAGAACGGCTCGGAGCTGTTCTACTACTTCATCGAGTCGGAGGGCGACTCACGGAGCGACCCGGTCATCGTCTGGATCACCGGTGGCGACCGCTGCAGCGTCCTGAGCGCGTTGCTCTTCGAGATAGGTCAGTGATTCCCGTACGGCGACACTGGCCGACTTTACTATTTCTGTCTTGGCTGGCACTTCTAGATCTAGCTGCCTGATTGCTGTTCCCTTCTATTGGAGTGAGTATCGATTGATTGAGTAAAGTCAACTGCATTTCTAGGTCCGTTGAAATTAATCGGAGAGCCCTACAATGGCACCATACCGCGGCTGCGGTACCACCCCTACGCATGGACCAAAGTTGCCAGTGTCCTGTTCGTGGACTCGCCGGTCGGCGCCGGGTTCTCCTTCTCCCGGGACCCCAGAGGCTATGATGTTGGAGAAGTCTCTTCTTCGCTGCAGCTCAAAAAGTTCCTCACCAAGGTATGCTAAGGAAAACAGTCCACTTTCCTTCCCTAGTTTCTTCTCGTCTCCGGCAAGATTGCTGCCCCGAAAGTTGGTCTGGCTCGGTAAGCTGTTCGTATTAGTGCTAAACTCCCATCCTGGCCTCAGTTATACAAAAGCTTGCCTGACGGAGAAATCTCCAAATTGGCCCCGCCTAATTGCCTTGTTCACCGACCGCGCCTAGGACACTTTTAGAATAAATCCGAGGCATATTGTTTATCATTCGAGGACTAAGCAATCACACGAGCACGACGCCGAAATTTGTTAACGAGGTTCACCGATGTAGTTACATCCCCGGGCTTGACTACGGGCGCTCCCCTGTTACACCGTCACAATACCGCACACCGGCCACCCGGGCGCCGGCACACGCCGCCGCCTCCCCCTTGCGTGTCTGTGCTATTATGTTGGCATATGTTACATCATGTGTCTACCCCCGCTATATATGAGAAGCCTAAGATACAAAGTGTTCTACTAGGACACGACTCCACATCCTATGTAAACACATTTCTCTACTCTCTATCTCTACCTCTCTATCTCTATCTCTACTAATATTAAAGGATGATTGTTTTTCCACTTTTTTTGTCCACTGTAATTTTTTTTCGTCCGTCGCTAGCGAAGGCTGACTTGAAGCATGAGAACACGTCTCTTCGATCAGCTCGTACGTACAACTTTTTTTTTTGAGGGAAGCTCGTACGTACAACTATTAATCAGCGTTGGTTCTCTCCTCAGTATAGATTCTAAGCCCCTTCTGCGGCCCAATACTAGCTGACCTCAATTATGGGCCAAGCGATGCGTGTGGGCTTGCTGGTGCTTTGGACGGAAAAACAAAATACCACTTAAAACAAAAGTGTGCTCGATGGAGTTGCACCTCCGACCCGCAGCATTGCCAGCCATGAGCTAGCAACTTCGTACAACTAAGCAGTGTTAGAATTAAAGTAGTATGTACAGCTTTTCCTTAAATATTTGCATAATGTTTGAAAATCATGAATAAATTTTAAAATTAAAATAAGTTTTAAAACCTGAACGATTATTGGACTATGTGAACAACTATTGAAAACATGATTTTTTTTTTGAAATACTTTTTCGTCCATCGCTGCGAACGCTGACATGGACTCGCGTCTCTGCTATCTCTTCGTACGTCGCTCCTCTTCTCACGTTCTGTGCCCAACTGTAGTTATGGGCCAAACAAAATGTGTGGGCTTACTGGTTCTTTGGGTGTGAGAAAACTAAGGATGGGATGGGGATAATCGAACACGCCTCCTCACCCTGGTCCATACCCTGGCAAAAACAAAAAACAAAAGCGCGCGAGAAGATCTAGCGACTGAGTATGGCTAAATAGCAGCGTACAATTTAAAGTAGTATGTACAGCCACAGATCTGTTTATTTTTTTTCAACAATTCTTGGGAAAAAATGTGAACGATTTTCCTCAAAATATTTGAATAATGTTAGAAAATCGTGAATAAATTTAGAAATTTGAGTAACTTTTAAAACCTAAACATTTTGTGGAAAACGTGACCAATTATTGAAAATATGAATAAATTTTGAAATTTCAAATAATTATTGTGAATTTTTTATATATGATGAACAGCTTAAAATATACATTGCATTTTTTATATACTCTGAAAAAAAAACTAAATACACATTGAAATTTTTTGTGATATATGTTGAACAATATTTAAATACTTATTGAACAAATTTTAAATGTAAGTCAAACATTTTCGTAATATACGGTGAACAATTTTTAGATACACATTGAACATATATACGTTGAACAATATGTAAATTTACATTGAACATTTTATTATATACGCTGAACAAATTTTTAATTGTAAACCAAATTTTAAAAACATGAATTTTTTTAAGACAAGAACATTTTTTTCAAAAGTAGAAATATTTCATAAAATGAAAATAATTTAGGAAATTATGAACATATTTTGAAACGAGGACATTCTTTGGCATTCCGAACAATATTTTAAATTTTAGAACAACTATCTGAAAAAAGAAAAAAAAAGGAAAAAAACGTAAAAGGAAACAAAAAGAAAAAGAAAACAGCGACACCCACATGGGCCGGCCCAACTAGGAGTGCCTTCAGCGAAGCCTCGACGTTTTGATGCTACCCTCGATGTACGTTACTAGCCAATAGAAGCAACATTACACATACTTGATGCACGTATATACATTGTTATGGATTATACACACACAAATCATGGTTGCCGCTCACTATGTCAATGTCAATGTGGCATTACACATCCTCTCCTACAAAGGGAAGCAGGAACACCCGCGTCACATCTTGTCATACAACTCGCCGTGTGACGTCCGGCCTCTACATCCTTCCCTCTCACTTCACAATTGACGAGCCTTTCATCTCAGGTGATGTGTCGCGACCTCCTTGACCGGGTCAACACTGATTCATAATAATAATTGTTTGCTCGTACAAAATAGAGTAGAAGTATGAGGTGAGGTGTACGGACCAGGTGCAAGGAGTAGCTTGCCGAGATTAGTTGTTGAAGTTTTGAACATTTTCTTGCGTGGGCACAATGATTGGTGCGACATACGGTGGCGAACCCATCGCCTTAGGATTAACCACATTTGAAGCATTGTCATCAGGTGGGCATCATGGTGGCCGTTTGCAAGGTCAGAAAAAGGATAAGCGATGGACAGGGTTGGATGTCCTGTCGAATTAGAGGAGGTGGATCTGTTAGAGGTCTTGAGCCATGCTTATTGAGATAGAGTCATGATATTTTTTTCTCCCGTTGCAACGCACGAGCATGTTTCCTAGTACAACTCAGAGTCCAACTGTAACCTACCTTGTGCACTATATATTCGACACAACTCCAACAAACTCCACCTTGGCGAATATTCTCCACCATCTTGAATTTGTCATGCGTCAAACTTCCATGTACATTGGACTTGAGCTTATCCAATGAATACCGCTGGTACTCCAAAGACTTCATAGGACTCCATCTGCAACTTGTAGTCTCTTCCTTTCTTGACAACGGTCAACTCGAGCAAAATTAAGTTCCTTATTACTGTAGTTTGTGCTCCCAACTTTCAGAGTATCCGTTCAACGTCATCACACACTGATCACTGACCTGTGTGAAAGTGAACAACTCACATATTGGATGCCACACATAAGAGTTACCTGAACTCAACATCACCGCTCCTTTCTTGACCGCCTGTCTGAAACATGAAGAAATTTCACTGTTGCTTGTAGTCATCCCGAGTCAAATTCGTAGTTGTCTCACCACATGTATGACCACCAAAGCCCTGATCTGTTTCCATGTCCCATGCATACTGCACGCCTCGCCGCTATTACCGCGTCGAGCCTCTGCTGTCCCGGTCGAGTCTCAAGGGTCGCGAACCGACACCATTCAACCCCACTGTAGAGTACCACCGATCATCGCCGACCGATGACGAGTTTAACACTTCCATCAGACCACTAGGCTCCAGTCCGAATTACGTGTCCCTCGCTTTTCCCGCTGAATAGGCTTCGACTCTGTGCACTTACGCCGTAGCCTCTCAATCAGCACCGAGTGAAGTCCTCCAGACTCCAGCTCCACCTTCAATATGACTCCATCGTAGATGACCAGTCCACCCACGCGCCCCGTCGACTTCAAGCTCTCATGTGCACCGTCTTGAATCAATCATGCGCCATAGCCTCGTCGAAGCCACATAAGCCCTCGGGGCTTGCGCCACGTGTTTCCACGCCCAGAAGTCGGTCACCATCAGCATCACACTCCTATGTCGCCGTCGCCGATCCCACCACCGTCTTCTGTACCAACAGACTCACGTCGATCCGTCAGACTATCTAGTTGGACCCAGCCGAACTTCTCCGACTACATGACACGCTCGAGGCTCCCAAGTCGTCTTTCTCGAATTTCCATCCATCATATGATAATTCCATCTTAACTGAATTGACTTCCCGCAGCGCCTTCAAGCATCCCTGTTGTGTCTATCATCTGACTCAAGTGAGGCGTTGTTATGTCTATCAGGGAACGGACTTCTTCGTTCTGCCTATGGTCATCTTGTGGCTGAAATTAAGGAGTTGATGAGACATAGGGAGTTTATTCCTCAGAAGTTGAATAGGGATCAAAACAGAGTTGCAGATCGTTTGGCAAATTATAGTCGTATAGAATGTACCACGGCTGTGTGGATGCATATAGGACCACCATGTATTGAGGATCTTTTACCTCTCGACTGTAACTCTCTCAATATGGAATAAAACTCCTTTTCCCTCGTAAAAAAAAGCATCCTGTTGTGCCAACAAATCTTTCACCTTTGTCTACCATAACCCAAGGTTTTCAGTTTCATGAACTTCTCCACCTCAAACCTGAACCGTTGATGTCCTGGTTCTTCCTACAGCTGACCCTGTGAAAAAACTATGAGAGCTTTCCAACGCAATGCCCAAATACACGAGCAGAACCTCTGCGTACTACTAGCGGTCACCAAAATTATTTGGCCTTCACGTGATGTGCTCCCGTGCTCAACTCCTGATGCTAGCGCTGCCTTTTGTGTCAATTCCTTACGCACGTAGTGCTCCCGATGGATACGCCGCTTGATGGATTTTTCTTTTCGCTCAAATCGATCTGTTTCCTTGCGTCGTATACGAGGACTCGGTCCTCTTTTTCTTTTTCAAACAAACCTCCACGATGTGTCTCCAGCTACCAACATCGTAGCTACGTGACTTTAGCTACATGCCAGCCTGTGGGGGCCAAATTCACTGTTTTGACCCTTTTTCGTTAGTTTAGCACGATCTGACCCCTATATGCAAAAGTTTTTCGGATCTGACCATTTTCCTACCGCCATTATCTATGGCGGTAGGGTAACACACCCTACCGCCAAGGCCTTTGACGGTAGGACTTACCTGCACCGTCACTTTCATTTTTTATAGAAAGGACCCCATGGCGCTAGGGTCCTTTTTGCAAAAAATGAACCTTTTATTGCATGCGTGCCCTTATTATAGTTACATGCATGCCCCTACCGCCAAAGACCATGGCGGTAGGGTCCTTTTCACACCGAACGGGCGTGACGGTGTAAGTAAGTTCTACCGCCAAAGGCCTCGGCGGTAGGATGTGCTACCCTACCGCCAAAGACAATGGCGGTAGAAAAAGGGTCAGATCCGAAAAAAGGCTGCACATAGGGTCAAATCGTGCTTAAGTCAAGGAAAAGTGTCCAAAGAGTGAATTTGGCCGCCTGTGGGCCGCTGCCTCCTGCGCGATCGGCCGCTTGCAGGGCCACGCGCCCCGCGTGGGCTGCCACCTCACACGCGCCTCGGATTCCGCTACCTCGTCTGCATGTTTCGTCGATCACCACGATCCCGTCCAGACCGACTCGATCTAACACCATAACAGTCGCCTGCTCGATCCGACCTCGCTGAGAATTTCGCTCGGAAGACACGCCGGCCGTATGTACGCTCGCCCGATCGATCCACGATCAATCGCCGCACGTCTTGCACTGCCGCTGTGGCGCTGTCATGCGCACACAGAATTACGCTGATCACTTCCTCAATCTTGCCGAGAACCACACCGCAACCGGCTGCATTTCGAACTCGATACTTCCTCTGATCAACTTCCACAGCCTCCTCGTAACCTTGCTCATGATATCATTTGTTAAAATAAATCCGAGGCATATCGTTGATCATCCGAGGACATCACACGAGCACGACGCCGAGATTTATTAATGAGGTTCACCGATATGGCTACATCCCCGGGGCTTGATTACGGGCGCTCCTCCCCGTGACACCGTCACAATACCGCACACCGGCCACTCGGGCGCCAGCACACGCCGCCGCCTCCCCCTTGTGTGCCTGTGCTATTATGTTGGCATAAGTTACATCGTGTGTCTACCCCGCTATATATGAAAGGCCTAGGATACAAGTGTCCTACTAGGACACGACTCTACATCCTATATAAACACAAATACAACTCAGAGTCCAACTGTAACCTACCTTGTACACTATATATTCGACACAACTCCAACATACACGGTTCACCACGTTGCGGCACTCGCGCAGCGGTCCATGAGGTTGACGGTGACAACGGGTTTGCGCGATTCAGAAAAAAAGCATAGGGAATTCGTCTACTGTGGATGGTAGGGTGGAGGAAGAGGACATGGTGTCGGCGTGTGATAGGGCGAGGTCGTCACATTCGCCGGCGTTCGAGGCAAGATGCGAGGAAGCAGACAACTGGGACCCGGACATCAAAAACTGGCAGGCGACATCTTTTAATTTGACATGGATGGCCTATTTTCCAACCCAAATTCACATCCCACGTGGGCAGCCAATAATTAGGACCCATAAATGTCACACGAGTGTCACAAACACATGGCAACTCTGAACGTTTATTATGGCTAGTTTAGTGACACTTAGTTGTCAAGCATAGCAACTTTTGTGCTTCAGTTTATTTTTTGGGTTTGTTTTTTCTTTTCGGATGACAACTTTAGTTGTAAAAAACCTCAGGACGGGAGTGCTTCGTGTCACATGTGTGGCACTTATTATTTGAGACAATTAATCCCTGCTTAATTGACACACAAGCCTGAGCACGTCAGCAACAATCTTTGGTTAAGAGGTTTTAAAGACCTGAACTTCTTTTTCAGGGGTCAAGTGATTCAAATCAGTATATGGGGTAAAGTAAGCACCGCAAAATAGCCAAGGGAGAAAATGGCATTTTTTATGTAAATTTGTTACTATTTACCTGAGGGATTAAATTGATTGCTTAGTTACAATTTTGTGTTTATCTTTTTAATCAGTGGTTCACCGAGCATCCTGATTACCTTCCAAATCCTTTCTACGTCGGAGGAGACTCATCCGGTGGAAAGATCGTTCCATTTCTCGCACAGAAGATCTCAGAAGGTATGTTGCACCGGTGAGTCGTTTAAGGTCCTTTGGGAAGATAGCTAGTATTAGTTTATTCATACTTGAACACTACTATGTTATTTTCAGATATTGAAGCTGCAGTGAGGCCGTTAATTAATCTTAAGGTGCTCTAAATTTACACCATATCATTTCCTTATGTTATAATTTGGCTATCTGCAACCTCGATGTCTTGACTAGCTTTTTGACATAGTGTTGATTAAGAGGGGGGGTGTGTAATCAGTG